>NC_046160.1:9241713-9541713 GCF_011064425.1 Rattus rattus | reverse complement strand
TTGCTGAGGGCTGACCAGGTGGCTCAGCAAGTAGAAAAAGAAACAAACTCTTACATATCGCGTGCGTGTGTGTGTGTGTGTGTGTGTGTGTGTCCACTAAGTGGCAAATCAGTTGTAGATGTGTCTTTAAGAGATAGTATTTGAGGGGTTGGGGATTTAGCTCAGTGGTAGAGCGGTTGCCTAGAAAGCACAAGGCCCTGGGTTTGGTTCCCAAAACCAAAAAAAAAAAAAAAAAAAAAAAAAAAAAAAGAGAGAGAGAGAGAGAGAGATAGTATTTGAAGACCTTTGAGTACTTTGTAATGATTCCATGCCTCTTGTTACTGGTAATAGCTTTTGAATATCATATTTTCACTTTTGCAGAAGGATTTTCACTTAATTGAACAAAAAATTCTGTAAGATAACCAAACTTGAACTGAAAATTTAGGTACATTACTAAACAGATTTACATTTCAGCATAATTCTACTTTGCTCTTTATTTAAAATTGTTGGGGTCCCTCCAAGCCTCATGCCAGCCGAGGAAGGATCCTGTGAACAAGAAGGAGGTCTTGTTCGGCGTTCTCAGTAGCTGGTGCTGGTTCAAACTTCCAGAGTCTTGACGCTAGACAGTTTATCTTAGACATGTTTAACTACAGTACAGTTCTGGGGGAAAGTTTCCTGCTAACAGTGATCTCAATCCCAAGTTCCATGCACAATAAAACTTAAGGTGTGACTACTTTGGAACTCTTGTAAAGTACATGTGAAGATGGGTTCTGTAAGGGCCTGGAATCTGGTCTCTGAGTGAGGTAGCAGAGGCCATCAAGTGACATCCTCACTCAGGATGGGTGTATTGTCTAAGAAAGAAAGCTTAAGCTAAAGGTCTAGGGAGGGAGAGTCTGGGATAAACACACTAATCAGGGGGACACTGGTGTGCCTGGCCCTGGCATATATAGCTCTTCTTTTGAAGAGACAAGCCTGAGTGCTTTAATTCCTAGTTTCTCTAGTCCTTATCTGTGAACAGGACCTCAAAAGTACCCTCTAAAAATTTTTTTGTCACTGGGCGGGGCTTGCACACTCCTTTAATCCCAGCACTGAGTGACAGAGGCAGGTGAATCTTTGTGAATTTGAGGCTAGCCTGATCTACACAGTTCCAGGACAGACCAGACTACATAGAGAGAAACCCTGTCTCCTAAAACCACAAACAAAAAATTACTTTGCTTACTCTTACTTTATATACAATTCACCTAAAATTAATAACAAGAAAAATTCTCTGAAATGCTATTTCCCAGAGACTTGTTCCAGCATTTCTGTGTGTGTGTTCCCAATTGAAACGGCTCTGCACAGACACTGCAGCATTGATGCTGGGCTGCAGGTTTTCCTCTGCAGTGTAGTTCGTTCATTCTGCATTCAGCGTTTGTGATTATAAATGTGCACTGTCCTTGTTATGACCTGTGTGGCATGCCAGAATATAGTGACTTATTGATTAACTCCTACTGACTGTCATTTGATTGTACAGTTGTTAGTTAAGCAGTATGTGCTGCTGTAATGGTTTCTCCGAGTTCTTACTCTGGACGTTTCTAGTGTTCCTGTGTAATCTGTCTTTACTCTTCTGTCTGGTGACTGACTGCCTGGCACTTCAGCCAGAAGTGATGGCACTCGCCTTTAATCTCAGCTCTAGGTCTCTGAATTTGAAGTCAGCCTGGCAATTTACATTGTACCTTTTTTATAGATGGGCTCTTTAATAAATAGATTGACATGTAATAGATCTTAGGATCATATTATTAATAACTGATTTTTATGTTTGTATGCTATAAAACCTAGGGCTCTTTGGGAGTTCAACTTCATTTCTAATTTTTTGGAATTTAATTTGCAAAAGTAATTCCATCGTCACCCACAAAAAAGTGAATATAATCTGTTCATCTTGCCCTATCTTCTACAGAAGAGAAAAATGCCTCCCCCGCTGCACAGATATGCATAAAATCGTATTTTGTATTGTTGCAGTTTTCCTTGCCAAGATTAATGCTGTGCTCAGGCCTCATCCCGTTTTCCCATTGCTCATTTGTAATATTTCCTTTTCTGTGTTCAGGCTTTTTGCCAGTTTTTCTGCAGGGTTAAAAACTGATTTGTAGGAATTGTTTATCTCGGATGCCATTCTTTTAGTAGTGCTGTGTGATAACACCTGCCTGTTTTCTGTTTGTAGATTGCGCTGTCTCTTGTGCGTGTGTTCTGAATTCTAATGCAGTCACGTGCCAGTCTCTACTGGTGTGAGTGGTAGTTCTTTTCTGTATTGTTTATGTGCTTCTTCCTACTTAAAGTATAGAAACTTTTATGTAACTGACATTTTATAATTTTGCCTTTGTATTTTACTTACATATTTTTGCATATGATTGCAGGATTTTAGTCCACCCAATTTAAATGAATTTGTAATTTTCACTTATCAGTTTGTGAAGCCTCGCCACTGTTTAGATCCACCTCTGCCCAGACTCTTCACATCTTCCTGACTGAGACACAGGCATAAATATCAGGCCTGGTGTTATGTTTACTGTTCCCATTTGTGTTGAGATTAAGGGATGTCCATTGATAAGTTTATTCTCTTTTCTTTATAGTTGTCATTCTCTTTTGAACTCCCGTGAAACTAAAGAACTACTTTCATTTCTAAAATTTCCATTTAAAATTTTCTGCTTTTTACTAAGATTCCCATTGTTCACTTATTTAAAAAATGTTTTCCCTTTGTATTTCCCAGACTCTGCTCTAGAGACACTCACACATCAGCAGAAAGATGGTTCAGGTGTTCAGGGCAAGAAAAGAAAGAGGAGAGAAAGAATGGTCCAGCAGCTTAGTTCATATACTCACATGCGTGGACCAGCGTGGGCACTGGGCATTGGTCTGCTCCCTTCACTGTGAACTCCGCCTCGCCTTGCTGACTGCAGTTGATTTGGGCTTGCGCAGCTTGGAGGATTTTGTGTGCAGGCTTACGGACGTCTTCTGTCATCGCATCTCTGCTTTCTCTAGGAAGCTGAGTTACTTTTGTTGCCTCCCACACCCAGGTGAAGCACTGGTGGAAGGAAAAGAACATGCAGCAGGCAAGCCCTTCCTACCCCAGCACTGGCTGCTGCGTGCATTACAGTTCCAGAACTGCCTGGGTGGATTAACTCCGCCCTGCAGCACCTGGTTCTTCTCAGGCTCTGGCCCGGGTAGGGGGTGGGGAACGTGTTTTGTTTTACGTGTAATCCAGGATTCAGGTTCCCTGCAGTAATAGGTGTGCAGCAGAGGTTGTGGGAACTTGTAGTCTTATGGATGATTCTTCAGAGTTTGGTCTTCCTTTCCAGTTTACCTACCCTTGAGAGATTTCGAGTAATTGTTTCATCATTAAAAATAAAGATGCAGGGCTTAGTGGTTAAGAGCATTTCATGCTCTTCCAAAGGGCCTGAGTTAATTCCTAGTACCTACATGGCTGCTCTTTGGTTTGCAGATGTACATGCAGACACAATACCCATGTACATAAAATAAATACATCTTTAGCCAGGCAGTAGCACTCAGGAGGCAGAAGCAGGGGGATCTCTGTGAATTCAAGGCCAGCCTGGTCTACAGAACTAGTTTCAGATCAGCCAGGGCTGCACAGAGAAACCCTGTCTAGAAAAGTAAAAAACAAAGAACAGGAAGCGGAGAGCTGACTCAGTGGTTAGGAACACTGGCTGCTTTTCTGGAGGACCTGGATTCAGTTCCCAGCACATACATGGTAGACATGATAACTCACCGCATCTGTATGTCCTCTTCTGGCCTTAAAGAGCACCAGGCACACGTGTGGTAGGGATACAGACATTCATGCAGACAAAACACCCATACACATAAAGTAAAATCTAAAAACCTTAAAAGGAGATAAGACAGCTCCATTTGGTCAGAATTTCTGATTCTCATGTCATTATACAGTAGCAGAATGTGTGGCGCTCACAGTTTTATGGCCCTAATGTACTGCGCTCTGACACACCCTCCCCCAGTGCTGTGTCTTACGAGATGCACGTCATTGGACAGGTTACTTCTAGCAGCTACAGTGCTCTTACTGTACAGCGGGAGTGCTGCAACCTGTTTGACTGACTGACTGACTTCAGTCTCAGTGCCCAGAACTGAGTAGACACCAGTAAATGGTGGCTTCTTCCTAGTTTTAAAAGTTTGTCCTTCTTTTACTCTGTGTGTGTGTGCGTGTGCGTGTGTGTGTGCGTGCGTGTGCGTGTGTATTTTCAGTTTGCATATATACATCAGCGAATCTGTAAGCACGTTCATTTTTTTAAAATGTTCTCATTCTTGAGACTGTTTTCTTTTTATTTAAACAATACAAAGACTTGTTTAATTTCCCATAATATAGATTATTAAATTGGAGGTTATTTTCACAGGTAAGCATTGCTCTAGCTGTAAAATCATATATAGAAACACTAAAAAGAAAGATTAAGGCTGGGCGGTGCGGTGCGCACCTTTAATGGCAAGGATTGGGAGTCAGAGACAGCAGAATTTCTCTGAATTTTAGGCTAGTCTGTTCTACATAATGAAACTGCACTGTCCCTAAAGGAAATATTAGAATTGAAATAGGTAGGGGTATGTATTATGTACATATATTCATGTATATACTACATCTGAGACACCTTTTTATTACAGTTTTCAACATAGTTAACTTTTTTTTTAAAGATTTATTTATTTATTCTATATAAGTACACTGTAGCTGTCTTCAGACACACCAGAAGAGGCATCAGATCCCATTACAGATGGTTGTGAGCCACCATGTGGTTGCTGGGATTTGAACTCAGGACCTCTGGAAGAGCAGTCGGTGCTCTTAACCACTGAGCCATCTCTCCAACCCTAACTTTTTAAATTAGTAAATTTAGTTCTTCATATGTACACTATATATTCTGGTCACTTTTCCTTTCTGTTATTCTAAATGGAGGTTCTCATCATAAATTACAGTCGTGACCCCACCAATAGGCAAACAAAATATTATAGTGTTCTATTTTCAAACGATTTATATAAAGTATTAAAATTCTGAAGGTGTAAAGAATAAAGCCATGTCTTATTTTAATGCAATTCTGGGTTGCCAGCTTGAGGATATTTAGAATGCCGTATATTTATTTCTGCAAAGATGATGTTTCCTCAAGTTCGGTAAACAAGCCTGTGATTGATAGTAACAGAAGCAAAATGAACAGAGCTAGCTAGCCTAGCATCAGTATCCACTGATTCTGTAGTCTGGTCACATGTCCTAATTAAAGAGACTGGCCTGCAGTAGGAAGCAGACTGCTGACAGGTAAAGCATTTGTAGATCTTTCTATCTCCCTTTCCTTTCCTTTTTCCACTGGTTTAAGAATTCCTGAGAATTTTATTTTTATCTACTTTATTATCCTCAAGCCTAGAAACCGTTTAGAAAGAAAAAAACACAAAACAAAGGACTGCCATGGTATAAGGAAAAGAAACTAAGAAAAGGGAATATAAGAGAACTCAAAAATATATGTGTCAAACAGATGTATTCCTAAAAGTTGATTGTGAATGAGTTTGTGTTACACTGGGAAAAGGAAGTTTTCAAACTACACAGAGAGCGAGCCCTGGACATGAAGTCTGTCATTAGAGAGAGGGGCTGGTCGTATCCCTGCATAACCGTGAACAAGCACCGAACTTGTCATTCTCAGTCTCTGTTACTTTTCTACAAAATGCTTGGGATTGCTGGCTTTAAGAGTCTCTTTTCAGCCTTTCCTGTCTGCTCTCTCCTCCCCTGGAGTGCAGCTCCTGCCGCACGACTGGCACTCTCAGGCTGGTGCTGCTGTTCCCAGCCATCACCATGATCATCTTCCGGGACCTAATCAGCCATGATGAGCTGTTCTCTGACATCTACAGGACCCGGAAGTTAGCGGTCAGGCTGTGCTTGGAGGCGGAGGGCAAGATGATTAGCTCTGGTGGAAATGCTTCTGCTGAAGGTCTGGAGGCAAAGGCCCCGAAAGCACAGTCGTCACCCGTGTTGACGTCACGAACTTAACAAGAAACCAGCCTCACGAAAGAGGCCTACAGAGTACATCAAAGACTGCGTGAAGTCACTCAAAGGCAAACTTGAACAGAAACCAGAAAGAGTGAAGTCTTTTATGACTGGAGCTGCGAGCAAATAAAGCACATCCTTGCTAATTTCAATAACTACAGTTTTTTTTACTGGTGAAAATATGAATGCAGATGGCATGGCTGCTCTCCTGGACCACTGTGAAGATGATGGGACTCCATATTTTCTTAAGGAGGGCTCAGAGGTGGAAAAATGTTAACAATTTGGATCTCTCACCTGTCACCATAATTGACCACTGCTTACCATCCACGCAACACCAGGACTTAGGACAAATGGGACATCTTGAGCTTTTATTTTTACCTTGATTTATTTGGAGTGGGGGCTTTTTTTTTTTTTTAAAGAAAAAAAGTGTGTTGTCTAAAAATAAAGTGCATTTAAATTTAAAAAGAGATAGATAGTCTCTTTCCCGACATTAGTCTGTGATTGCAACTTTAGCTTTGTTGTATTTTATTGTCTGTGTCTATTATTGTGGGCCTCTGTGCCAAAGGCAGAGCTTATCTTAAGTTGGACATCAGGCAGTGCTTAGACAAAATCATAAAGAAAGGCAAAATGATTCTATCTCTGCTTTTTTTAACTCTGTGTGTGTGTGTGTGTGTGTGTGTGTGTGTGTGTGTGTGTGTGTGTGTGTGTGTAAGGGGAATGCACTTCTGTGTATTATTCTTGTGGAGGTCAAAGGACATCTCGTCCTTTGTTGTTTCCTTTTACCTCTAGAGGAAAGAACTATGCAACTTCACTTTAGTCCTCATCTGTGTGTTAGCCAGAGTGGCTTTCATTGTTCAGCCAGCCTGGAGTGAGACACAGGTTCATTAGTAACTGGCCTGCTAACGACCGACCGACCGTTTAAGGCCCTTCTACCTTTAAAGGATCAGTTTATTTACTCTTCGTGGGATTATTATTAGAATGGCGTGTGAAGTAAAATAAAGGGCACTTAATTTGGGAGTTGGGCTTCTGTTTGAAGTCTCAGATATCAAGAGTAGCTTGGTGACCTTGGACAAGCTATTTAATATCTTGAGGTTTTTCCTCCAATATAAAATGTGGACAGCATGGGAAAGCAATGAAGTAGTTCATATGAAAAGTACAGTACCAGTGAGGGTTGTTGTTAATTTCTAACTTTGTGATTATTGTGCCTTTAAAAAAACTGCCTTAAGCTTGTTATAGGACTTATCAGGTTTGAGAAGATCTTGACAGACAGAATTACATTTCATTGACTATCCAACATTCACAAAGTAACAATCCTAGCCATTCAAAAGGAGGGGAAAGGAATGGATAGAAGACAGTGTGGCTGTGTTGGCACGACATTCTAAGAGACTTCTCACTGGGCTCCCTGCCTTCCCAGAGGCATCAGACAGACTGCGCGGGTGACTTAAAATTACAGTCTATCCCTCATAATTTCAGAACAGTTTAGAAGGTGATAGCCATGTAGTTTACTGGCTTAATTAGAAGGTTTGACTTATAAACAGTGGCTTGCAAAAACATGATTTATTAGGCCATATCATTAATTCGCAGAAGTGTAAGACTTGTTCCTAGTATTGGTAGTCCAAGCCTTGAGATTCAAAACTGGGACTCAAAGCAATCAGGAGTTACTTTATTACTGACAGTCCTAAGGAAATCCTTACAGTGTTTATGAAGAGAGAAAGCATGCTGCATACCTCCCTCTCCGAAAATCTGGAAGGTGTCTATCTGGCCTGGTGTCTAATGACCATTTCTGTAGTGTTTAATACGGACTGAACCACATGAAAATGCTATCAGTTGTTTTTATACAGACTAAAAGAGCCGTCACATACGCTTCAACCTGTTAATGTAAGAGTGAGGCACCAGAACTCACAGGACCTGCAGTCTGAGTCCCCGGAAAGAAGAGGTGCTGCTGCTGTTTTCCCTGTAAGGTGGAAAACAGGGACTGAACTGAACAGTTGCCATAGTACGGGCTTCCCAGAAGTCAGCTAGGTGACAAGGGAAAGGCAGTGTAGAGATGCTTGGGGCTGCAGAGATGGCTCTGTAACATAAGGCGAGGGACCTGCATGTGGATCCCAAGTATCCACATGAAAGCCAGGCACAGCAGTACATTTGTATGAGCCCAGTGCTAGAGGCAGAAGCTGAGGGATGCCAAACCAGCCGAGCTCTAGTTTTGGCCAAGAAACAAAACATAAAATTAAGGTGCAGAGAGATAATAGAAGATATTTGATGTCAGCCTCTGGCCTATACATGTGCAGACATACATAAGTCTACCTGCACCCACACAGATGTTCACACCACATACCTAGAAAAAAAATGCATGTTTGTGTGTGTGTGTAAATTATATACATATATAAATAAAATTTTAATAAAAATAATAAAATTACATAATATATAAATAAACTTTTATGGTGCCAATAGTCCTGTAAAAACACTTCTGTGGGGGCTGGGATTTAGCTCAGTGGTAGAGCGCTTACCTAGGAAGCGCAAGGCCCTGGGTTCGGTCCCCAGCTCCGAAAAAAAAACCAAAAAAAAAAAAAAAAAAAAAAAAACACTTCTGTGACTTACCTAATGAAACTCAGTTGATTTTACACACACACACACACACACACACACACACACACACACAGAGAGAGGAAGGGCATCGGCAGCAGCTGGAGGAGGGGTAAGAGGATAATGGGAGTACAAATGTGGTCAAAGTATATTCTGTACCTGTGTGAAAAGGTCATAATGAAACTCATTATGTATAATTCATATGTTAGTAAAAATGTAAAAAATACATAAAAATTATAAGATGAGAGAATGATTATTCTTACCAGTTCTTTGTTAAACCATCTCAGATTTTGACATACCTGCTTTTTTCATGTAACAGATGTGTCAAGGCCTTCAATTTTCATTTGTATATAATATACTTTTTATACTTTCCTCCTTTAAAGATAAGGAATTAAGGTTCAAACTTGTCTAAGATAATGTAGCTTGTTAATATAGAACAAGAACTTGAAGTTAAAGACAAAAACACAGCTTTTTTTCAATACTGTTGTTGCTTCTCTAAAATCGTCACTGAAATCCACTAAAGGCAGGGGGAGAGCACTGCCCCTTGGGAGTTCAGTTGATACGTGGGTCTCAGTGTGAATAGTGCCCGCTGTATAGGTTCAGCTTGGGAATGCTGAGGGGGTGTGTCCGTGTGGACTCAGACTTGGAGTTAGCTGTTTAAGGAAATGCATTTGTATTGTTTCAGCTTGAGCAAAATGGCACACTCAGCCCTAGAGTGTATGATTTACTTAGTTTACATTGTACTCTCGATCCAATAATAGACCAAATGTGTCTATTAAGTCAGTGTTTCTCCTCAGCATTTTTCTAATATTGAGTTAACCAATAGCATTTGATTTTTGTGTATAGCTGTACATTTTTATTCTAATCGACCAGCAAATAGTGGACTCTAAACTGAAGTGGCTTTGAAAGCATTTAATAATGTTGTTATAGGTAAAACTTACTTAAAATAGTCTTCGTTGCTGTATGCCTAGTATGTTACATAGGAGCTTTATAGAAACACCATCTTTTATTTTTCTTTATTGGTTTTGGTTTATTGTTATTACTATTGTTGGTAGTGCTTTGTTTATTTTTATTTTTACATTTATTTATTTATGGCAGAAGTGTACTTGTACAATAGTGTGGAGGTCAGCGGAAATTTGTAGAAGTTGTCTTTCCCTCCCACCGTGTGGGTCCCAGTGATAGGTCTCAGGCCAGCAGCATCTTACCTGCTGTGCCATCCTGTTGGCTCTCCACTTCCGTTTGATAGTCTTACAGTACAGCCCAGACTTGCTTGGAACTTGTGCCAGTCCTGGCAGGTATGTGCTCCCACACCCAGCCATTACTCTTTGAAGAGATTCTACTGTTGGGAAAGGAAGAACAGAAAAAAGTCCTCGTTACTTTCATGACAGGGCCGTGTTTTTGGTGGTGGAAGAGTGTGGTAGTAAGGACAAGGGAGAGGCCTTCCAGTCAGGGGTCAAGCGTGAGTCTGATGGGTTGCTGTCTTGTTTCCCAGAGATGCAAGGTCATGAGTGATTAAAAGGGAGGACTTAGTGTGCTTTTCGTGATAACTATTCTCATGCTCACAAAGTGATCCGTGTAGGGAACACTTCATAAGAAAACTAAGGTAGTATTACTGTACAGGGAATCAGTCATGGGAAACATTTTTCTCGAAGTTGCTCTTATAAACAAGGAATACTTATTGTTTGTTTTATAAAAATTACTTTGTGTAATTTTCTCACCAGAAGGAAAGTCTTTTTGAGCAGTCTGGTTTTAAAACAGTCACTGTTTTCTCTTTCTAGACGATAGCATTTCTGCTGCAAGCACCTCTGATGTTCAAGATCGCCTCTCAGCTCTGGAGTCACGAGTTCAGCAACAGGAAGATGAGATCACTGTGCTGAAGGCAGCGCTGGCTGATGTTTTGAGGCGTCTTGCAATCTCTGAAGATCATGTAGCCTCAGTGAAAAAGTCCATGCCAAGTAAAGGTAATTAGTACATTGTAAAGAAGAGTCTCGAGTTGGAAATACAAAAGTCTTTGCTTGTTTGAGCTCCTTGTGATTATAGTAGGTTCCTTTAACTCTTCTGTATAACAGCACTGACTTCACCTACAGGTTTAGGCTTCTTTCTTTTCAAGACGGGGTTGTTCTGTGTAACAGTTCTGGCTGTCCTGGAATTCTCTACACCAGGCTGGCCTTGAACTCACAGAGATCTCCCTCCTTCCCTGAAGTTTTTTTAAGGTGGCCAGTCATTTAAGTTTCTTATATCACAAAATTTTTTCCTTTTGATAGCATATGTTCATAATATATGCACCAGTTACAACTGAATCCTTGCCAAAAGAAAATGACCTGTACTTGAGAGCATAGAGGAAAGTCCAGAGAGCAATTTTAACTGCTAGGAAGACCAGTTATGCCTTGGCTGGTACCTGGAAACCCATGAGAAGCTCTGGGGAGGGGCTGACCTAGTGAATATAATTTGAGAGTACATGTCAGTACCAGTTATACAAAGACAAGCTATTAGTACAGAGTGTGTTAGAAGTCATCTAAAGGTAAGAGTCGGTTTTTTCAAACCAAGGAAACTTAATAAATCAAAGATATAAAATGTTCCATTGTAAAGGCACAGACATGTCATTTAGTTTGTATACATATAACGTAGGAGATGGCAAGGGTTGCCATAGGTTGATAATAGGTAAATTGTGTTAGTCAGGTTGTAAGGTGTGAATTTCTTTAATGGGAGCACTAAACTCAGTGACAATTGTTTCAGAACATGAAGTAATTCCTCCGCATCCACACAGCACTCCTGAGACTTCAGAGTTCAGAGTTGTGTTGGTAACTGTTGTCTCAGACCAAGCAGCAGAGGCTGCTCCTATACATGAATCCCATGCCTTTGTTGTTTCTACTTTTGAGAAATAGTGGCTAGAAATCAAAAGGACTAATGGTATCTCTTGCTTTGGGACAAGAGAAAAGGGAAAATATTCTAAAATAATTGCAAATAGAGAAGACAAAATGCTGCCCTCCTAAAGAACGAAGTCATTAGACTGAGAAAGCTTGTCAGCAGCTTGACCAGGAAGAGAATAAGAAAGTGGAAGGGGTACTGAACATCAGAGCTCTTCCTCCTTCCTTAGACCATTTTTACCTTGGCCATCACAGCACCACAGATATGGTAAATGCTACTGACTTGAACATTTTTAAGTTGCTAAAGTATTTCACCATGATAATTTAAATGTTATGAATACAAGAAGTCACCTATGTGGGATACTAACTAGTAATGGATTTTATAGCAAAAGTTTCTGTAGTTTGAGGGGGGAGTGCTCTTATGTAAGTACCTTCCCAAGAGGTTTTGAAAAATAAATGCAGCTGCTCTTCCCCCTTCCCTCTTGCCTGTCTTACCCGTCTGTGTTGGGATCTGGGGCACTGTATTAAGGATGCTCCATAGGTGGTTAGGAACTAGTTAGTCCCAAGACCTGTCAAAAATACAGTGAAACCACCAGGTTTTGCAACACTCTGGAATGCTCGATTCAGTCCATACATGGACAACTTTAATTAAATATTATTTGTAAAGAAAACCCAACATGAAATTGTCTTAGCTGAACAGTTCAATTTTACTTGAGTCTATTACTGTACTCTATTCCCACTCTTTAAATAAACCTAACTGTTAGTAAATAGGCATACTTAGTCTGTAGCTTTGACTCTTCTGACCACAGCTGCCTACCTTCCTACCCACCAGACATTTATTCCAAGCCCTTTACTGTAAAAGTTATTTTATATAAATTCATTTATATAGAATAGTACACTAAAGTTTGACATGGAAAATATCAGGAATTTATAAAGTGTATGGTTGTCATATGCCTCAGAGCTGCCATATTAAAGCACCTATTTAGCTGAGTGAGTGGGCCTAGTATCCCAGCGGCTCAGTGCAGCTTCTCTGTAGGTCCGTATGGATGGTATTAAATCTCAAGTGCTGTTTGATGAATGTTATGGGCGGGGACATCTACTTACTATTTCTAAATACTACAAACTTAATTTTTAAAACTCTGTTCCTTAAGGAATATTTTGAAATTTGTTACAATTTCTTTTTTAACTATTTTAGGCCAACCAAGTCTTCGAGAAGCTATTTCTATGTCCTGTATAACCAATGGAAGTGGTATAAACAGAAAACAGAATCATACCAGCTCTATATCGATAGCAAGAAAAGAAACTCTTTCTTCAGCTGCTAAAAGGTGCCTGATTGTCATGGGGTGGGGGCACTGACCAAGCACAACTGTGCATGATAAACTAGGTACTCATGAAAAGAATTCCAAGAGCTCTGTGGGAGTCAAGTGCGCATGTCTTGAATTCTTTAGTTGTGAATGAGACACTTAGCCTGAGGACACTGTGCTTATTTATATTAATAAAAAAATCAATTTTTATTCCAGAAGCTTTTGCTTCTTACTAGAGAGATAGAGAGAGCCATTTCATTTCCTGGAGTTTTGTTGTTAATGTTTGCTTTTGTTTTTCAGCAAAAATTTATTGATACTATTGTGAAATTTATTGCTATATAAGTACTTTTTCTTAACAATTGACATATTTGAAAAATAGCATTTAAAAGTAAAATAGGATCTTTATTATGTATCTACCTTAGAGGTTAAAGGCTATTACAACTTTTTCATTAACAAAAATCAGAAAACTGAGGCATACGTCAAAGTATTCTATAGTGACATGCATTTGTCCACTTGGGGTGTTAGGGGCAGGAGGATGCTGCATTACAAATGTTCTGGTGTATTACAGACTTGAGTTCCATGTCCCCATCAATCCAGTAATTTACTGTTCTGATGATAGTGCTTAAATGACGTTTGCCCACCTTTTGTTTTGTTTTGTTTTTAGTGGTTGGTGCACAGAGTTTGGAAGGTTATAGGAAACCAGCTGTACCGAGCAGGGTGTTTTGTTGTTTGCTAATGCATGAGGGCAAGCAGTTTAAAAGTAGATGACGTAAGCTGATGGAAAGGGCTTTCTCTCTTCAGTAAGTGAATGCCAGTGTCTGAATGGTGCATACTGTGGCATTACCAAAGCAGGTGGCTACAGGGATGCTGAGGCGATAAAGAGACCATTAGGGCTTTATAAATTCTCTCCAGAACCTCATTACAGACGGTACATTGCTCTTTCCTTTCAAAGAGTGTAAACTGTCTTTGGTTTATTTTTCAGGAGAAGACATTGTAATAAAACATTTATAATAGAAATTTATAATAATGTTTTTTTCTTCAAGGTTGTTTAATTTTTATTTCATCGTTACGTTTGCCTTTGGGTGAGCACATCATGCAATACCCACTAGAAAAGGACTTTGAAATCCCCTGTAACTGGAGTTACTGGCAATTGTGAGCTGATATGTGGGTGCTAGGAACCAAACCCAGGTTATGTGCAAGAGTAGCAAGGGCTCTTAACTGCTGAGTCATCTCTCCAGCCCTTAGTATATAGTTTTAATAAACATCCATTTTTTTTTTAAAAAAATCAATCAGTTGTATTCTTTATTTCCACATCTTTGTTTTCTTTTCTTTTTTTAAAAAGATTTTATTTCTTTATTATATATATGTACACTGTAGCTGTCTTCAGACACACCAAAAGAGGGCATCAGATCTCATTAGGTGATTGTGAGCCACCATGTGTTTACTGGGAATTGAACTCAGGACCTCTGGAAGAGCACTCTTAACCACTGAGCCATCTCTCCAGCCCCCCCATTTTTATTTTTTATTTTTTAATTCAATAAGTTTAACTTTAACTGGTTTTCTTAAATAGGTGTTGTAGTGATCAGCACAGTAGTAAAGATGGATCAGGAGCGCCAGGTTTTGTTCCTTTATTGGGTAGGGCCGCTGGGTTTTGCTTTTAAGGAGCCCAAAAAGGGGGTTGGGGATTTAGCTCAGTGGTAGAGCGCTAAGGCCCTGGGTTCGGTCCCCAGCTCCGAAAAAAAAAGAAAAAAAAAAAAAAAGGAGCCCAAAAAGAAAAATCTCTTTGAAGCATAAAGGATAGTTTGATGTTATAAAGAAGTAACATCAAATTCAGACCTCCCTTCCACCTTTGTGTGTGTTATGTGAATGTGTGTGTTCATGTATACACATAGCTATCTGCATATGTGGAGGTCATAGATTGATGTTAGGCGTTCCTCATGCCTTATCTTAGTTTTCAAGACAGGGCTACTTACTAAACGTGTGGTTTGCAATTTTGCCTACATTGGATGGCCACCAAACCCTTAGGATCCACCTCCAATGCTGGTTACACGGGAGCTGGAAATCCAAACTCAGGTCCTCACACTTACCACAGCAAGCGCTTCACCCACTTACTGTCTCCAGGCCTGGTTTTTTAATTATAAGGTTTAATCTGATATTTTGCCAGTGAGAATGTGTTTCTTAGCAGACACTTCTTTAAAAACTGAACATAAGAATCAGTAATCAGTAGCTGGTGCAAAGATATCAGAAATGAATCAGATTCAAAATTGTTTTAAGAGTCAAAATTATGTTACTACATTTCTTTTTCTTTTTTCTTTCTTTTTTGGAGCTGAGGACCGAACCCAGGGCCTTGCGCTTGCTAGGCAAGTGCTCTGCCACTGAGCTAAATCCCCAACCCATGTTACTACATTTTTAATTTTTATAGTGCGATAGACTTTTGCTTTATATAGACTGTGTGTGTGCGTGTCTTCACACACGTTTATTTTATGTATATATTGGTGACATATTCTTGAACATACCTTCTTAGAAAATTTAAATGCCCTTGGCATAAGAACTACAAAGCATTTGACGTTGTCCACCCTTTTAATATTGGAGCGCAGGTCTTGAGTTTTTCCCCCGCATTGCTGCTGGGGTTATGGTGCAGCTGAGGCTATACAGTGGGCGTGTCTTGTTTTGTTTTTATTTTTGGTTTTTCAAGACAGGGTTTTGTTTTGTATAACAGCCTTGGCTGTCCTGGAACTTGCTTTGTAGACCAGGCTGGCCTCGAACTAACAGAGATCTGCCTACCTGTGCTTCTCGAGTGCTAGGATTAAAGGCATGTGCCACCACACTCAGCAACTGTACAATTGAATTGAATTCAGTTAAATGTCCAAGTGCAAGGTGATAAAAATTACATATAGGTACAGAAGGCATTTTAGCTTGAAATGTATTAGTATTTAGTCATTTGTCAGGACAAATCTCCTTTTCAAAGGATGCATCTCTGGTCAAATTTTGTTGACTCTCTTACAGAAAATATTCCTGTGGGCTCATAATTCTTAGTTTAAAGGCAGAGTAAGAAATTTAAAACTCTGGCAAAACAATATGTTAGAATGACTTTAAAAATTGTTTCACCTTTATTTAATAACCTTTTTAATTTAGTTTTTAACATGTTTTTCATTTATGTGTTTATGTGGTTATTATATCCATTTATGTGAGGGTCACTGAATACCACTAGAGCTGGGTTGGTAAGGATGCCGATGAGGACCTGAACTCTGGTCCTGTGGAGGGGCAGCAGGCCCTCTGAACAGCTGAGCCCTCTCTCCAGCCCCTCACAGCCTTTGTAGAAACGTTTTCAACAGTCATTCTAAAGCATTAAACTTCACTTTTACAAAACTGCAGTTTTCTTTTTTATGCGTGTATGATATTTTTATACTTACCTTTTATAATTAAAATAACGTAGCATTAACAGATTAAAATAAAACATTCAGTTTTAGTACAATTAAAGTTTTGATGGAGACTCAGGGATTAGCTCATCCAAAGAGTGCTTAGCTCAGTACCACAGCCCATCCTCCTCTTCTGCCCACAGAGACAGCCCTCAGTCAAAGGGTAGAGGGACCCAGGACCAGTGTGGGTTAAATACGAGCACTTAGTGTGTCACCAGCCAGTTTGTTTCTACAAGTAATGCAGAGTTCTGCTAATGCTCTGATTTAGATATGTTGAAGTTAGTTAAGAGAGCTTTTAAATCCCCTGCCACAATCACAGAATTCATTAGAGGACACTTCTGTCCAAAAGGGCAGTCTTTATAGGATGTATTATTACCTTAGATTTTTAAATATTAATTCTTTACTAAAGATTTTTTCTTATTGAATAAAATAATTATATTAGTTATATGATTTAGGGTCTTGAATTATACTCACTTGGTTATTTTGATTTTCAAGTTTGTTTAAATATGTGTTGTTCCATGTTATACTTTATTTTACAGTGGTACAGAAAAAAAGAAAGAAAAGCCACAAGGACAGAGAGAAAAAAAAGAGGAATCTCATTCTAATGATCAGAGCCCACAAATCCGAGCATCACCTTCTCCCCAGCCCTCTTCACAGCCTCTCCAAATAAACAGACAAACTCCAGAGAGCAAGAGTTCTGCTCCCACCAAAAGGTTTTAACTGACCCCAAGTACAGAGCTAGGGAATGGTTGTAAAGATACCTAGATTCTGTGATTTGGGAAGAGTTGTCTATCCATGGATTCCAAGAGAAAACTTCTTCATTGCTATATAATCTGTTTTAGAATGTCGGGAATAAAGGGTTAAAACCATAATTTTTTTTCCAGTTACAATTGGCAAAGAAACTAAGTTAAAAACAATTTGATAAAAGGAAAATAAGTATAAACAACCCGAACAATATTTTTATAATAAAATTATTTATGTAGTTGTGTATAAATGCATAACCATGGATAGAAATTGCCATATTAATTATCCTCACCACATTTGGCATCATTACAACCTCAACATGCAAGGTCCCTTTAAACAGCTCTTGTGGCTGCGTCTCAGTTCAGCTTTGGGTTTGGGGAGGATAAGTTCTTGCTTGAGTGTGGAAATGAATTCATCTTACCTGCTCTTTTCTATGCCGCAGACTTGTTTGAGAGCTTTTCTCTGTTTCCACAATAATCAGTGTTTGAAAGTGCAAGAGGGAGAGAAGGGAAGAGCATTGTAACAAATGTGTGGGAGCCCAAGTCAGGGCATAGACATGCATGCTGGGCTCACTGCTGCAGCTCCCTATCAGTACTGATGCCAGTTTAACTCAACTGTCCTATGTAGAAACAGACTCGAGCTTTAGCATTCCTTGGGTATTTTATTATCATAGTTCTGCTGGGGAATTCGGAGAAACTGTTAAACCATCTCCAGAACTGGTTAGAATTTCAGTCAAGTACATGACAGTCACTCCGAAAAGACTTGTGATGCATTTCTCTCTTGCTATTTTAATGTTTTGGTTCAAGTCTATGATGGAGGTTTGAAAAACCAAAGTGCCCTTCACGTAACTAATGCATGTTTGCCATTTACAGACGCTTTGCTTCTGCGCCTCATGCAAATCTTGTTCTGTCTAAGGGTTTGTGCTCTTCTGCCTGGTCTCCTGTGGAGTTTCTTGAATGTAGCTTATTAATGTTATTCACCGTTTATTGTGTGTGGGGAAGGTTCATGATCTCTTTAAGGTTCTGATTGACTTGGTGTCTTCTTTGTCCCAGAGTCTCCTTTTCAGCCTAAGGTCTCCTGGAAATGTGCTTGCCCTTCTAAACTGCTCTTTGGATGCACGATTGCAGGATATCGAAGACTGGATGAGTTTCATGGTGGTTAGCAATTGCAGCCAGAAAGTCATTTATAAACATAACATTTCAGTTGTGAATCCAGGGATTCCTCATTGATACTATCAGTCACTTTATTGTAGCACATATTGTTTATTTTTGATCCTGGATAAAAACTGTAAGCAAGAATTGTTTTAGCATCATGGTATTTAGAAATTTGTCCCATGTATAAATTGACTACATGAATATAATTATAGGTAGAATGAAATGTGTACTATGAGAACTATTACACACAGATTTAAGTATTTTCCTCTATTAACAGCAGATTGTAAAGATTCTCTTTTTTCAGATAATGGGTTTTCCTAGTGGGTCCCTTGAATCACAGCATAGTACAGACTTCCTGCCTGCCTTGCTGACCTCCTCCACTCATCCAGCCAGATCCTCTCCACTAATCCTTCTCACCTTGGATTTGCTTTAAGAGAGTGTTAACCACTTCCATCGTTTTCTGATGATGAAACTGTCAATTACATGTCATTGATTCTCAGAATGTTTCTCTAAGAAATTAATGTGTTTTTTCTAGCATAAAACGTCCACCAACAGCTGAAAAGTCACATAACTCATGGGAAAATTCAGATGATAGTCGTAATAAATTATTGAAAACGGTTTCAACATCAAAACTAATATCAAAGGTTATAAAAAATTCAGACAAGTAAGTTAAGTTATACTTTACCATGTATGAAAATCAATAATTGTGTTTCTACACTGTTGTGTGTAACAACATGCCTGTTGTGAGTAACGCTGTGCCTGATTTGATTTTTTTTTATTTATATTACTTTTTATTTATATGAGTAGCTGTCTTCAGACGCACCAGAAGAGGGCATCAGATGCCATTGCAGATGGTTGTGAACCACCGTGTGGGTGTTGGGAATTGAACTCAGGACCTCTGGAAGAGCAGTGAGGTCTTGTAACTGCTGAGCCATATCTCCAGCCCCTTGATTTGAATTTTTAATCTATTTCAGTTCATTTTTTTTCTTGTCAATGTATTTAAGTCTTCATAGAAAAGCTTTGTCTTCTACTCATTTTTCTTCAGTATCTCAATTTTGTAAGATTTAAGTATTATACTCTTTTTTGTATGTGTGCTTTCAGTGTTTGATGATCTTGAGTGATATTTACTGTTTTATATACAGTATATATTAGCAGTTGAGATTACTGACAAACTGGAAAAATACTATTTCCTTAATTTTACCCGTAGACATTTATCTAAGCTATGTGTTGGCATCAAAAATTTCAGATTCTTTCAGGTGACTCTAATGGTGAGCTATATAAAATAAATATGTTCTTTGTATTCTTTTTCAGACATAAAGATGTCATCGTCAATCAAGGTAAGTTAAGATTTCTTTTTAAACATACTTGCTTTTTTTTAACATCAGTTGAGTATTGTTGATTCATAAGAATATGACTTATTTTATTCAGTATAATTTATTATTAACTTATAGTAATCAAAGACATGTATTACTATAGTCATTTAAGAAAATGCTCGGTTTTTATTGTAAGATATGTCATTTTTGTCTCAACCAGCAAAAATGTCAACCCGGGAGAAAAGCAGCCAAGGTAAGGATAAGCTGACAGGGCTGCCCCGAGCCAGCCTGGCCTCTGCCTCTTGCTCTGACTCTCCTCTTAACAAAGGAAATACTGTGATAATTGGAACTAGTGAGTTAACTGCTTTAAAAAAAAGAGAATCTGTCATCTGTGAGATCTGAACAATTAAGGTGAATAGTGAAAATAAATGTAGCAACATAAGAAATCAGAAGATATATTTCTTCCCAAAACTACTTAGAAAAGCCAATTAAAAGATTGATTTAACTCTGTTTCCTGTCTTGCTAACTTGGTTGCAAATAATCACTTGTTTCTGGCCGAGAAGAACCCTATAATGAGTCTAGCAAAGCCTTTCCTCTTAAATGTTTCCCTTTCGTTAATTGCTATTTCTGGCTACTTGCTGTCTCCTTGTTCTAACCAAAACAGAATAACTCTGTATATGTATATTTAATTGCAAAGGAAGTTTTCTGTATCAGTTTTACATTCTCCTCAGGTTGCTTGCAAATTTAATTGAAGCATGCTGTTTTAAACAAAATCTTGCCTTTTCTGTGCATGTTTTTTGCAGCTCATCTCCTGTGTCATAACTCTCTTTGTTATTTGGACTATTAATTGGCTAAAATGTGCTTAAATTTTTTTGTTAGTAATTTAACTTAATTTCTGTGGATTTTTACTTTCATTTTAGTAAGTAAAATATACTTACTGGCTATATTCTTTAGGTCATAAGTTTTTTATACCAATTATAAATAAGTTGAAATGTGATGATATTTAGTTAGATCTTAATTTTTTGTCGTACAGTAGTGTAGATTACATAATGCTGACATACTCAAGGAAAATACTGAATTTATTTACAAACACATTTTGACTCTAGCTGAACTTTGTTAAGTAGAGAGACTGATATACAGAAAGAGCAGTGGATGTAAACAGTCTCTTGTCCAAAAAATTCTGTTTGGTAGCCTTATGGCCTAGGCCTAATGACAGTGTCCTTGAATAGTGTTCTGGCCTGAGAATAGTAATCCCAGCAAAGCTTCCTTCACATAACTCTTAAGGGTGGAACGCTGCATACAAAAGTCCTTTAAAACTAAGAAGCCTTGTGACAGACATGTGTGCTGTTAGCAAGTGGTCTCAAGAAACGCTCAAATCTAACAGTCCTCATAGGGTAATTGAGAAAGGGCTGTCTGTCTGCAGTGTGTCTGGAAGGGGGCCTAACATTAGTGTGTAAGAGTGGTTTGTGTTGACACAGTCCTAAGTCGTTCCGGCACACCAGTGATAATGCCATTGTGTGCATGGGAGCGGCGCAGAGGAGCAGTGCTGGCAGTGCCAGGTGCTTGGCAGGAGGCAGAGAAAGGTGTAGGAAAGAAGACAGTGCTTTGTTACAAGGATTTTAAGACAGGCATTGTGGTGCACACCTTTAATCCCATCATTAGAGATTTAAGGGGCAGGGGCAAGCAGATCTCTTGAGTTTGAGGCCAACTAGTCTACAAAGCGAGTCTGGGACAACCAGGGCTCTATTGCATAGAGAAACCTTGCCTCATTTACTTTAAAAACAGTTACCTCAAGGATGGGAATTGGTGTCATCAAATGTTGACTGCACTGAGAACTAAAGATTTGTTTATGTTTTTTATGCCTTTGGGTGCTTTGTTTACATGTGTGTCTACACACCGGAAGATGGCGTCAGATGGCTGTGAATTGTCATGTCGATGTTAGGAATTGCACTCAGGACCTTTGCATTAATGAGTGCTCTTAACCATTGGCCATCCCTTCCACCCACCACCCACCGCATCAGCACTCTTGTTCAGTCATAGTGAATTTGAGAAAAGAAGTGGATTAATTCTAAATTGTTGAGCCGGCATACAGTGTGGGCAGTAGGAAGTGAGTGTTGTGGAGACCAGCTCTGGAGACCTAGACTGTGACCTCTGCCGAAAGAGCACTGGAGAAGCACACAGATGTAATTACACTTGCATTGTCTTTAAAACTGAGAAACCAAAACAAGAATCCCTTAGTCCACAGACATACGGACAGCAGATCTTTAAACCCATGGCTTCCGGTGTCTAGAAACTGACACTGAGATTATTCTACTTTCCCAGGTCTTTGTTTTTGTGTTATAATTGCAGAGGTAGAGGTGTGTGTGTGTGTGTGTGTGTGTGTGTGTGTGTGTGTGTGTGTGTGTGTGTTTTTAAAAGCCCTGCACTCAAATGTATAAAATAAAATTAAAACATAGTCTTTGTTTTCTGTAAGGTCTAAATACATTTTTAAGGTTGATTTTCATTTGCATGGCATAGTACATCATATTTTCTAATATTTTATTTATCAATGCTAAAATCGTTGTTGAACATTCTTTTAGAATTGTATATATTTGTTTTATTTTGGCCAATGACACCATCTGCTTTGTCATGGGAAGAAATCTATTTACATTTGATACTTGTAAGTCAGCAATAGCAGAAAAAACCTACCTAAAGTATTGTGCCTTCAGGCATAGCAAAGTAAGAGGAAATCTTGGAAAGGCTGCTTGTTCTGAACAACAGCTAAACAGAAAAGCAGGTGCCCTGGTGGAGAGGAGTTGGCAGTGGGGAATGATGTCCACAGGCAGCTTTGAGGTCAGGCATGAAGGGAGAGGCAGGAAGCTCCTGCCTGCTGGCTTAGATGTTCCCCAGATCAACACCCGCTCAACACTCGTTCCATGCCTGGTTCTGGACTTTGTTACAGTCAGAGCAGAGGTAAAGCACCTCTGGCAGTTCGACCTTACATTGTCCTGTAGGGATGTTTATCATTAGCTGCAGCAGCTAGGTTTTTGGCACAGTGCTAACGGTTTGTAACTTACTGACTGAAAACCAGTTGTGGTTGTTTGTGTTTGTTGTGTGATGCTGGGAGTTAAACCCAAGGCCGCAGTGCTAGGCAAACAGCCCACGTTCTCTGATGTAGAGTGCAGTTCTGCGTGCACTGAGCTGCATTTTTAGCCCTGAAGAACATGTTTTAAGCTCAGCCTGGACTATGGGAGGGTTTCTGGTGGTTAGAGGAAAGCCAGCATTCCTCAGGAACTTGCAAAACTAGTTTCCATCCACCAACAGGGGTCATTTCCCTTAGCTGTGGCAGAAGGGACATCTAGCTGGCTATGGCGCCTATCAGCATATTAGAGTAGGCAGGCATTGGTGACAGTGTAGGCCTCCTCCCCACAGTTACTCATCCTCCTCCTGTGTATTTGCTCTCTGCTCCTGCTTCTCTCTGCCCTCTACCTACCTACCCTCTGCCCCCTGCTAGTGTCCCCTCTAGTGTCACAGACAGCCCCGGCCACCGTGTCCAGTCTGCTGGCAGTGCCCAGTCTTTTTTCTCTCTCTCTCTATTCCCCCTCCGCCTGCTGCCATACCTCTGGCTGTTCTTTCTCTCATATGTACAGTAAAAAACCTTTCCCTTAAGCATACCATGGGACAGTCATGTTGTCAGTTTACACGGTAAGTAGTCTTCATAAAATTACCTTCTGGAGAAAATAGATGTCGGACAAAGAGATGAAATGAGTGTAGCTGATAGATAAGCTTATCCTTATAATAGTTATTGATTAAATCTTTTGTTGAGGTAGTGTTTCACCATGTCACCCTAGCTGGCCTGGAACTTGCTGTGTAGACCAGGCTGGTCCCAACTTCATAGATCTAGCTTGCTGCCTCTGTCTCCTAATTGCTGAGATGGAAGGTGTGTGCCATCATGCCTGGCTTTTGTTTTATGAGATGTGGTCCAAACCTAGGGCTTTGTACATGCCAGTCAAATGTCGTTTGCCTGAACTCCCTTTAGATGTGTTAGTGTCTGGAGCGGTTCTGGAGCAGTAACTGAAAGTCTCACTTTATTAGCTCTTTTTTTTTTTTTTTTTTTTTTTTTTTTCGAGCTGGGGATGAACCTGGGCCTTGCGCTTGCTAGCAAGCGCTACTACTGAGCTAAATCCCCAACCTTATTAGCTCTTTTTTAAAACTGAATAACTACCATTTTTCTGACTTAATGTTTCAAATCAGTGTTTTTTTTTCATTGACGCTTAAAATGTATTGCAGACAGATCATTTGAAGTGTATGCACATTTTGGAGTGAATAAATGAATCACCTAAGTTACATTCATGTGAGAGCATTTAACATCTGCTCTCCTGGTCTACTTGGTCGTCAGAGCACTAGCTCTCCTGCCAGTGGTGATTGAAGTTAGTGCACACTTGTTAATCATCTGATCATATTGAGAACTTTAATGACTAAAGCCCTGACTGGAAAGAAATCTGTGTAGTTGAGGAAAGGATCAACTGAGAAGCAAATGTTACTAAAAGCCTATAGTAATTGGATTTAGCTAAATGGTTGCTCTCAAACGTTTCTTTTTTTCATGTGTTTGTTCACATGTATGTGGGCACACTTGTATGTCCTGTGTGCCATATGGAGGCCAGAAATGTCATGTCTGGGGTCTTCCTCCATTGCATGGACTGTCATTAGAACCAAGAGCTGGCCAGTTGAGACGGTTTAGGTAGCTTCAGGGATCACCTGTGCCATCTGAGCTGTGGTCTATAGACCAAGCTGGCCTTGAACTCTAAGAGTTCCACCTACCTCTGCCTCCTGAGTGCAGTGCTGGGATTTAAAGTACGCTCCATCACACTAAGCTTGGAACCTAGTTTTAGAATAAAAATATTTTTAAGTTCTAAATAACAGTTTTGGAATGCAGACTTAAAATTTATTGAAATTGGTTAGACCATATTTTCTTTTCTGAAAAGTAGGAGGTGGACTAGATAGACTCTTAAGGTTTTTTCTTTTTGAGTTCCTAGTCTGTGTAAGAGTGGAAAAGTGAATAATCTTAATCCACAGTATCCCACAGAATTGTCTTTGTATTAAATGACCTTGTCACTGATCAGATTCAATTACAGTACACATTTTTTCTTAGTGTGAACACTGGGGAGGGCCAAAGCTGTGGTTCAAATGAAGGTCCACGTCAGAGTTTGTGTTCTGTCACTGTGGACCCAGACACGCTAGCTGTGGCAGCATAGCAGATACTCACTACTACAGTCAGCGAGCAGCCTCTGCTGAGACTGCCCTGCTCTGTTTACTAGCATGAAGGTGAGTGTTCAACAATTTTCTAGACCACAAAACCTTTGTTGTTATTGTCACTGTTCCCAAACCTTCCTTAGACAAGTCCCTTGACGCACACTTTTCAGCTTGTCTTCCCTACGCATTCACAGTGATGACAGCAGAAAGCACTGCTCAAGTAAAGTACGCAGTGGTTAGAAGACCCTAGGTCAGGAAGCCAGAGAGCCGGGCATGGCGCCACACACCTTTAATCCCAGTACTTGGAGGGCAGAGCCTGGCAGATCTCTGTGAGTTCAAAGCCAGTCTGGTCTACATAGTGAGTTCTGGGATAACCAGAGCTACACAGTGAGACCCTATCTGAAAAGAACAGAAAAAGAAGAAACAGACAAACCTGAGAGTCTCAAGAAAACATTAGCATCCAGAATGCCAGTTGCTGGGGAGAGAAAAGCTCCATCTTCATATTGTGTTTCATTCCCACGCACAGGACTGTGTGCGAAAGCTGTCTGCTGCCACACAGGCGTTTCTCATTTCCATCCATGCATTCACATTCAGTCAGTCACTCAGTCTCTCTCTCTCTCTCTCTCTCTCTCTCTCTCTCTCTCTCTCTCTCTCTCTCTCATGCTTTCAAAGAAGTAGACATTTTCAATTGGGAGACTTCATAGTAAATTATTGGTTTGCTATTTCTCTGGGAAAATGAAGTTAGAGTTGTACTGCTCCCTGAGCTGGTACTCGGACTGTGCCTGTGCGTCACACACACGGCTTGAGTTCGTGGCCCTTGCTTTTAAAGTATTTGTGGTAGAATTGTGAGAATGTTGGTGTATTTGCCTATCCTTGCTCTCCTGTAGATAGCCGCTTTAAAGTTCATGCAGAGATTAAATGGAATGTTAAACTACACAAGCAAATTACTAAACAGTGTTTTAAAATGGTCATTGCTTCCCCCCCACACACACACACACAGTGGCACATACATGTAGACCAAGCACTAAAGTTTGAGACTGTCCTGGATTACATAGCCTTGTATCAGAATAATAGAGTAAAAATTAAACATCTTTCTCAAAGGAAGAAAAATAAATATTCTCAAGGGCCTCATCATGTTTCTCATCATATTAACTCATTTAATCATAGTTCCAAGTAGTAGTACTACCATTTTATATGCTAGGAAAGTGAGCCCAGGCCTCACAGCAAGTCAATAGATCCCAGCCAGCCTTTCTCTCCTCGGGTGCTGTATTGCTTTCTTCCGGTGCCAGAAAGTGTTCACGTCCTACATTCTAGGACCTCCAGTGTGCTACAACTCAGGTGGCAAAGCTCCCCATACACTGCCGCTTTTATTTCATAACAGAAGAAACAGCACCGATAGCGCCTCTGTTGTCTTATATAATTGGTTTCGCTGCTTAACAGTTCATGCAAGAATGCCGCTCTGAGCTCTTTCACTTACGCCTCCCTTCTGGAGCAGTGCACACACTATTAATATGTTATTTATTATTCAGAAAGCATTGATCATGGACACCTTTGATCAGATCACACATTCTAGGAGAAATTTGAAAAGAGATTCAACAATTTGATGTTCTTTTTTTAAAAAAGGAAGTTATATCACTGGTCAGTAGCTGTAAGAGTGGATTTATCACTACTCCCAAAGCTAACACTGATTCTAGAAGGGGATATTTATAGCTGGTAATTGCTTCGTATCACCAAGGTTCAGCTATGCTAAAAAACCATCAGGAAACTAAGGCCCACTCTTAGATTCAGAAGTAAGAATGGCATGCATCATGTGTTGTTAAAACCATCGCGTAGGAGGGCTTACCCTGTTCTTAGATCCAACCCTAAGGCTGAGCACACCGAGTGATAACAATAAAAATAACTTGAACTTCTCACCCAGGTAAGTGTAGCTTTCTAAGCTGAATTAACAGTTGCAGGCAGATATCCCACAAGAAACTTACCTTTCTCCTCATAGTTTACATTACATAAACTACTGAATTTTACATAATGGATCACTGCAGTGTTTTTCTTAGGTAACTTGGGTCATTAATTGAGATATTAAGATCACATCAGCCTCTGGTTGATGATGACCACACTTCCATTTTGTGTCAGGCAAGTTCATAAGACATTCCTGTCTTGCTATGTCCAGCCTCTTTCTCCTTCCCTTGTAGCTTTGGCAACCATTTCATGTGGTGACTTATCAGTATGTGGGTCGTCAAGATGCTAGGGGTAGAGATAGGTGGGGTGGTGTTGGTTTTAGTTTTTTCTGGGAATGAACGCTGGTCTGTGGGTTTTTCCCACTGCTGTTTTGTGTTTTGACACAAGGTCTCAGTATACAGGCATCAGACTGAGTTGTGGAGACCCAGTTGCTCTTGGATTGTGGGTGACCCTCTTCCACCCCGAGTGCAGACGTGAGTGCAGACAAGAGTGCAGACGTACCTACCATGCCCGGGTCCCATCTGCTTTCCTTGATAAGAGAAGCACAGTCAGTGTTGATTTGATCCTAACTCACCTTGTAAAAATATTTTAGTCTGAGACTACTAAAGATCTTATAAACAACTATTGAATTATTTAAACAAAAGCTGTTTCAGAACCTATGGTGCTAGTAACACGTGAAAGACTGTTTTCTTAGTGTCTGGAAAGTGTTCGTGTTTTAGTTGTAATTGGTGATTGGTCCAGGCTGATTGAAGACACAGTTGTGAGGTGGGACGTGTCCTCGCTCACTCACTACATGGCATAGCTCTAGCTTCCTCTCATCTTAACTTGAGGAAATATGCGAGTCCTTTTCTCATGCTGTAGTCCAAAATCATGGGATTTGGGTTTTGGTATGAACACCTGACATGAAATCTGCTGTCTTAAATCATGCAATTTAGTAAATATTGACTAGTGCGACATTTTATAGTAGACTTAAGCTTTTACTCCGCTTACTTGGCTGAAGTTCTGTCACTCATTTCCCATTTCTATAACCCCTAGTTAGCTCACTCCTCCCATTCATGAGTGTGACTGTTTTAAATATGTCATATGAACCAAGCAGTAGCTGTTTTTCTGTGACTGGCTTACTTACATGTGTATACCATATCTTTTTACGTTGTTGCAGATCTTGGCTGTTAGGAATAGTGCTGCTGTGAACGTGAGAGTTAGTGTTGATACCTATTTGTGGTCTTGATTTACGTTCTTTTGGAAAATATCCAGTAGTAGGATTGCCAGATGATGCAGTAATTGTATTTGAATTGTCTCTGAAGAGCCTCCGCCCTGCCTTTCTGTTGTGGCAGCCTCCTTCGGCAGCTTATACAGTCATCCACTTTTCCATACCTTTGTCTATGCTGTTTTGTTAGTCAGTCTAACATTCCAGGTCTGGAATGACATGCAGTGCGGTTTTCAGTCATATTTCCTTGAGTTACTATTAATGTTGCATGCTTTTCCAAATTGCTTGTAAACTATTTTTATATCTTTTTTCAAGAAATACTTTCAAAGTACTCGCCCACTTTTAAATGCATTTAAAGAGGGGTTGCCTTGGTTCGTTTTCGAGGTCTTGATGTTTAGGTTGATTATGTATTGTGATAGACATGATTGTTCTCTAATTTTTCTCTCCCTTGCAAATTACGACTCCTTGGTCATAAAGGTTTGCATTTTTTACCTGAGCTTTTTCAGCTTCTTGTAGACAGGTAAATATAGACAGGTAAATTAAACTTGGATGAACACAGTTATTCCCAACTAAACAAACGGACACAGGTTTGTTGTTCATCTTGATTTTTGCTTCCACTCTTTGGACGAGATATTAATAGTGTCACTTTGTTTTCAACATATGCTCTGTAGTATGTTAAAAAACATGCAGTGGAAAATTTTAATAGCTATTCTTGTCATGTTTCAATGTATCAGTAATCTACTTTCCTACAATTATATGGGAAATACATGTGATTTAATCTTTATCTTATGTTTCAACAGAAGGAGAATATATTAAAATGTTTATGCGAGGTCGGCCAATTACAATGTTCATTCCTTCGGATGTTGACAACTATGATGACATCAGAACAGAACTGCCTCCTGAGAAGCTCAAACTGGAGTGGGCGTATCCTTTACAGACATGAAACAAATCTATTTGCTTTGTCCTAGTTTAATTTCTAATGAATCAAATTTTCCTTAAACCAGAAGTAAAACATAACAAACCTAAGAACCACTTGAGAAATTAAAAAGGAGACAGGATCTCTAAAATGTGTTGGCTATATTTTGCTAATAGCAATTTAAAATCATCAGAATTAGTATAAACATGGCGGCAGCATCCCATGAACTCTGCAGTAAGCAGCAGTGGTGAGGCTGGGATGGTGGCAGACTGGAACTGGAAGGACAGTGGCCGAATGCTGGCTCTGCACTTGCCCTGTGAGCCTTAACGTTGTTAGAACGGGCTGACACCTGCCTCAGAGCCACTGTAAGGAGTTAAAACACTGATGTGACATCTATCATGTCACAGACGATGAATCCTTTTCTTAGTTTGTTTTGAGACCTGGGGTCTTGCCATGTCTCCCTGTGCAGCCTTGTACTCGCTATGTAGCCTAGGGAGGCCTTACATCACAAGAGTCTTCCTGCCTTAGCTTCCCAAGGGTACCACTGCTTAACTATTATGAGTCCTCTCAAGATCTCAGACTGGCAAGGATGACTGTAGTCCTGAAACTGACTACTTCTCTGCCAGACTCAGATGCACACAATAGTTTAATACTGAGCTTTCCTGATTCCGTGTGGAAAGACTCATGTGGGTGCTAAAACCTCAGTGAAGAAGAAAGAGGCCAGCTGTCTGACCTCAGCTCTCTGTTCTCTGCTTTCCTCCCACACGCAGTCCTTAAAGCCCGTACATTGGACCTGGTTAAATTAGCTTGGAGAAGGTTGCCGCTCCTGGAATGTGGCACCAGTTTTTACTGCCATTCTCACTGCAAACAGAGGTAGCTAGCCCTATACTTGTTACTTTCCTGGATGAGCCTTCTTAGGTCCCACTCTCTGCTTTGCTAGTTGGCCCTCCTTGTACACTTCTGTGCATACTGTCACACAGGCCCCACTTCTGATTGTTCAGAGCTGTGTGTAGCACTGGGCTTGGTACATGCTAGGAACTCAGAGTAATTTGTCCAAGGAATATGAATATTAAAACAAACACAGTGTAAGCCTTAGGGTTGGGCAGGAGAGGGAAACGTGAGTATCCTGGCTCTAGTCCAGTTTTCTTTCCGTTGTGCCTCGATGGCTTCTTCAACACTTTGAGTATTTGCTTTAAAACCTTGACTTTTCTTCAAGATATGGTTATCGAGGAAAGGACTGTCGAGCAAATGTTTACCTGCTTCCCACGGGGGAGATAGTTTATTTCATCGCTTCAGTAGTGGTCCTGTTTAATTATGAGGAGAGGACTCAGCGACACTACCTGGGTCATACAGACTGTGTGAAATGGTTAGTATCAACACCATTGTCAACTTTGTGCTCGCCTAGCTCCACCATAGTCGTCGTCGTTGGAGTTGTACTGAAAGCTTACCATTGGAAGCTTAAAAGTAAAGAAGCCACTAACAGTCTTCCAACAGTAGAACACATCGCTCCGTATCTCTGTCAGTCTGCCCTGCTCCTCAGGTCTTTGTCTCTTTCCATCTGACCTGTCCTGTTGAATCCATGGAGAACAGACTGGATGCTATCAATTTATGGAAGTAGTTTTTTTTGTACATGTACTTAGTGTTTATTAAGGGTTTATTCTGTGTGATAAGTTTGGGTTTCAGGTTTTCCCTTTAGAAGGAGAGAAATCAAAACCTGAATGGGATTCTAAGTATCCAGTGTGATGTCCGATTGTCTGAGTAGAGCTCTTTTTAGATGCTAGGCTTGGGCGTTGTGAGGGATGTTGCTACTCCTTAGATGTTGTTCAGTCAGGTTACTAGAACCCATTGTTTTCTTGCATTTAAAAGCTTAGCTTCTTTATACTATTCTGACAATTAAATAAGAATTTCTCTTGTGAATGCTAGGATAGTACATAGATGACAGCCTTCAGAAAAGGTAAAAACACATTTATATTTGCACTATTATATATACAGATCCACCAATGTTAGAAGAGTAAGAGAAGTCTCATGTCTGTCTCAGCTGGGTGCTGGTTATAGTATGTGTGGAGGTCAGAGGGGGAAGTCAGCCTGGTGAAGCCCTGTCTTAGAAACCAGAGGGAAACAGCAGTGACAGGAAGAGGGGAGCCCTCTACCTTGCACGTGGTAAAGAGCAGGCAGGCAAGTGTATTTTCACTCCTGTGGGCAAAGAAAGTGGTGCAAAATACTATGTAGGCTTCCCCTTGTGAAGCATTTCTTACAGTTTCCTGTGAAAAGAAGCTGTCACAGCTACCTCTAAACACTGCCAGAAGTCAAGGTTAAGAGAAAGGTAGAGAAGTTCTTCCAATTGGTGCAGGTAGGAAAAAGACTTTCTCAGTAGTGGATCCAGCCATGTGTTACAGAAATTATAATTTAAAATTTTTGTTTGAAAAGAAAGAGTAGAGTTAATTACAGCCAAAATGCTAGTGTGCTAGAGGTTTTCTTAGTGATTAGTTGATGTTTTTATGTTATGTGCGTTAGTGTTTTGACTGCACGTTTGCACGCGTGAGAGAGTTAAATCTCCTAGTGCTGAAGAAAGCTGTAAGCTGTGACAGTGCTCTTAACTACTGAGCCATCTCTCCAGTCCCCAGAGCTGTGACAGTGCTCTTAACTACTGAGCCATCCCTCTAGTCCCCAGAGATTTTAGGTTGGTTTTTTGTTTTGTTTTGTTTTAATCTCAATTCGCGATATAAATTGTTTAAGAAATAAGAGAAGTATTGGTAAACACTAGCCTTCTTAGAAATAAAAACCTGAAATTATGCCAGATTATTGAAATATTTCAGAAGATACAATTCTCATCATGGAGAAATTGTAGAAATTTGGGACAGTGTTCTTCTGGAAAATGATTAGCAATATATAGCAGGAACAAAAACCTTTTCCAGTTGAGCTGACTCCTCAATGATTCATCAAGGGAGCCAAACTGACAAGCTGAGCTCAACCCCTAAACCTACAGAGCAGGGGAGCACTCACTTGGACGTCTACTTCTGATCTCCACACATAAATGTTAATTGTTCTAATAACATGCAGGGATTCTAGAAAGGGACGTAAATTTTGTCATCAGGAGCTAGGGAAATGGTTCCGTGTTAAAGCTTGCAGTGCACATATGGACCTGAGCTGTAATTCATAGTAACACAGTGTAAACACAGGGCAGTCATGTCTGTTACTGTGATGGACACAGGCAGTGCTCAGGCTGGGCTGCCAGACCGTGGAGCAGAAACAGCACACGCTGGGGTCAGTAAGAGACTACCCTGTCTCAAAAAATAAGGTAGAGTAGGCAGTAAGTTAGCTCAGTGAGTAAAGGTGAGTGTGGCAAACTGTATGGAGGGTGCATGCACATACACACACTCCCACATGTAAATAAACCAGTATGGTTTTTGTTTTTTTTGTTTTTTTTTTTTTGTTTTTTTTGTTTTTTGGTTTTTGGTTTTTTTTGGATAAATAGGTATCAGACTATGGATAGCTCAGAAGGCACTTGCCAAACAACCTGACCATATGAGCCACGTGGTGGGAGGAGAGAACCAACTCCCACAGGTCGTTCTCTGATCTCCACAGACTGGCGTACATTTGAACACACATAAATATAATGAAAATTGTAATTGCAAATATTAAGTGAGATGGAGCATGGTAGAGAAAGACACCCAACACTGACCTCCAGCCTCCACAGGCAGGCTTGCACACCCACACGGGAACCACACACTGATCTTGTGGTTGGGTGTGTGTACACCATGGTAAGAGTGCAGTTGCTATAATATTTTCCATTTCATTTAGAATTTGTTGCCCTGGATTAGATTTACAAAAGCTTAACATTAAGGGATAGTTATAGGTCTGTAAAATTATATTAGAAGATGTTTACTGCTGCTTTTTGTTTGTAGAAAAGCAGAAATGCCTGAAATACTAAAGAATTGTTAAGTTGGTAGATGTATAAAGATTGTGTGAGATGAAGCTGTACCTATATTTTAATAGATGAAGGTTACACTGGGGCATACTGAATTTCATAAAGTCATGTAAAGATGTTTGCTTAAGTATACGGACTAAAGAGATAATTTAAACAGATGAAAATGGTTCCCATTCTCATCCTACCAAATTACGAATAAATATTTTCTGTGAGTTCAGTGTTCCATTAATTTATAAGATTAATAAGAACAAAACTGAGAAGCTTGCTTAATTTACTAATAAAAATAAATAGGTCAGGTATGGTTTTAAGACTTAAAAACTATTTACTTAAAAATGTTGATACAAGGATGTCTTTATTATGCTGTTTCACGTTTCTATGTTTAAAGTTATGATAAATACTGCCTTTTTAGCCTCGCTATACATCCTGACAAGATTAGGATGGCAACTGGACAGATAGCCGGAGTGGACAAGGATGGAAGGGTAAGCAGCATTCACGTGTCCCCTTCTGTCAGAAGGACCGACCCACTGCCTTTAGCCAGCTCCTGTCTCCCTGACAGTTACAGGACAGGATCTCTACAATTAGCAGGGCAAATATATTAGAATGGAAGAAGGTCTCAAAATATAGATAGCATTCAAACTCTGGTCCCATCTCAATAATAAACATTCCCTAGGGAAACTATTTACATGTGCAAATGGAAGGATCATGCCTGTTACAGGTGAAACTGGTTAAACTATATTCTTAGCTGGTCGAACCTCTTGATTTTATGAGGTAGGATACCACTTAGATACCACTTAGAGTTTCAGTTACTGTCCATTTCACTAACCTGTCTTACATAGCATCTCATTTGAGGACGACAGGGAGTGTTGATGATGGCTAGCACATGTACATGATGCTCTTGGGTCAGCTTCTACACAGTAAAGCTCTGAGCGAGCTTTATATTAAAAGGCTCTGAAAAACCTTCCCATAGACCTTAGTAGATAATTAGTTTTTTAAGTACATTATGTTAAGAATAAAGATAATATACTAAAAATGAGGTACAGGGATAGGTGGTTACTCACACCTGTGGTACCTGCTTCTTGGCTGCCTCAAACAGGAAGACTATCTGAATCAGATCAGCCTGAGTAAAATCTTAAGATCCCGTCTCAAAAATAGCACAACCCTAGCTATCAGCTAGCTAATAGAGGACACTAACTTCAATTGGAGCTCTGAGCTGGCTACAGTCTCTCTGCCCTGCTCTCCTTATCTCCAAAGATCACAGATTAGGAGGATTAAATGATTTTGTATGTGGCATACATTTAATCATGTGTGAAACATTAAATATGCAAATTATTTGCTACTATGAGCACATGTCCTTATTTTCATAATATGAGTGGAAAACATATATTCAATTGACTGCCCTTCCAGAGGTCCCGAGTTCAGTTCCCAGCACCCACATGTCACAACCATCTGTTAAGGGATTTTGTTCCCTCTTCTGGTGGGTATGAGGACCAAGCACTCATAAATTAATAAGTAAATATTTAGAAAATATATATTCTTTGGAGGTATGTCTGAATTTAGTAGTTGTTTTTCTTACTAAGGTGGGAAATTGAGTTGGATGTGGTGGGACATGTCTTTAGTCCCAGCACTCAGAAGACAGAAGCAGGTGGATCTCTGAATTTGAGGCCAACCTGGTCTACATAGTGAGTTCTAGGATAGCTAGAGCTACATAAGGGTGAGACCCTGTCTCAAAACAAAAACTAGCAAACAAAAGTATGTCACGTTGCTGTTGGGAGTGGTGTTCTTACCTGCTGTGAGGTAGTTTGTACGTATCCGCACCACTCGATATGCTAGACTTCTCTTGTGTTTTGCAGCCTCTGCAGCCCCATGTCAGGGTGTGGGATTCAGTAAGTCTTTCCACGCTGCATGTTATTGGACTTGGAACTTTTGAGCGTGGAGTAGGATGCCTGGATTTTTCAAAAGCAGTAAGTTACAGTTGTTTTTTAAAGTAAACTGTCTAAGCCTGAGTTTGTTTTGTGAATGTGTAGGATCATGTATCTATCCAAACATAAGACACATTTTCAGCGTAGCTCTTTAACACAACAGCTAGTATTGTAACCTAAGTGTTAAATTTGATTTAGTATTTAGGGTATGATTTAGGATCAAGATATTACATTTAATTTAATTTGTCACTCTCAGTCAATGTTCTGTCACTCTCATGGGGTGGTTATAGAGACACCATGACCACAACTTATGAAAGAAAGTGTTTAATTGGAGCTGGCTTACAGTTTCAGAGATTCATTGTCATCATGGTGTGGAGTATGGTGGCATGCAGACAGGTATGGTGGCTGAGAGTCTACCTCTGGTTCCACAGGCAGCTGAGAGAGGCTTGGGCTTGGCATGGGCTTCTAAAGCCTCAGAGCCCACTCCCAGTGGAACACTCTCCAATATGGCTACACCTCCTTATCCTTTCAGATAGAGCTACTTCCTCACGACCAAGCCTTCAACTCAGAGTCTGTGGGGGACATACTCAGTATGAACCAGCACATTGTCTTTGTCCTGACATAGGGTACCAATATAGTGGAAGGAAATTGAAATAAGCAAGAAGAGATGACCTAATTTCAATTTGTATCATAGGTAGGAGTCGTCCATCTTATTAGGTAACTGAGACATGACATTTCATTTCTATAAAATATCTTTTCTTGGTGTCACATGAGAGAAAGGAACCAATCAGATCTTTGTATTCGCTAAAGATGATTAATTATTTAAGTTTTGCACTAATGATAGTGTATGGTGATCTGGAGAAATGGCCTCACGGTTAAGGTCACTTGCTGCTGTCGAGGATCTGGGTTCAGTTCCCAGGACCCACATGATGGCTCACAGCCATCTCTAACTGGAGTTCCAACAGATCTGACACCCTCTTCTGGCATCAGCAAGTACCAGCCAAACATTCATGTGGTGCACACACACATGCAGGCAGAAAAAGAATCGTTTTTTAAATTGTGTGTAGCAGTGTCACTTCAGCTTTGAGGGCCTATTATGAGAGGAAAGTAAGATGTTGCTCATCCGAACACTTTACTTTTCCTTGAATTCATGGTTATGTTTATGAAGTAGTAAGAAACCTGTATTTTCACAGGCACATTTTAAATTTTCAAGTGGATTTCATTTTACACTTCAGAATCTGTTTAGCTGTTCATTTTATCTCCTCAGTTCTTACCTGTGAGGAGCTATATTCTGACTTACAGGAATTTTGTGGATCATGAGAAAAAGACATATTTTTAAAGCAGAAAATCTAGTTGAGTTTAGCGGCTTTGCTGGTTTGCAGGCACCGAATGACAGAAGTCTGGCAGGCCGAGAGAAGGGGAGGAACTACAGCAGAGCGTCGATGAGGGGCTGGTGGCCTGGCTCTGTACCATGACTGAGTACTCAGATTGTCTACTGTGGTCCGTCCTCTGTAGCTTTCCTTAACTCTGATGATCATTTCAGTAGAGGGAGGCAAGGAGAGGCAGCTGCTGCCCCCTCCAGCGTCACCAGAGTGTCTGTTCCAGAGACGTTTTGAGGCATGCACCACCAGTGCTGTTAGAAAGTCATTGACATCATCCATAAACTAACATAATCTGTGGGAAATAAAAAATATTTGTTTTCATTTATCTCATTTATTCATGTTGCTGTAAACCAAGTACGTTAACAAAAGCTGAATTCAGTGAACTTTAAAGTATCATTTAATTTAGCATATTCCATCAAACTATTCAAAGTTCATCAGACAGAAGTGCGTGGAATTATGTTTCTGTGCGACTCCCGCATGGAGAACTGCCTTAAGTATTTTCTACCAGCAAGAAGATTGGACAGCGGAGGGACTAGGAGAGCCTCAGAGGTGGGCTGCGGCTAGATGACAGCCAGGACTCGCTGTGGACATAGGAGGAAAGTTAGAGTGTTTCTATATTTCTAAAGAAGCAGTTGTATCTGGAAGAAGGAGTTTAACAAATTTTTCATTGTCTCACTGTTAGTTTTAATAATGGTGTTTTTCTGCACATTTACTTACTTAGGACTCGGGTGTTCACTTATGCGTTATTGATGACTCCAATGAACACATGCTTACTGTGTGGGACTGGCAGAGAAAGTCCAAAGTAGCAGAAATAAAGGTAAGTCAAAATGAACTTTGGCGGTGTGCTTGTTTGACAGGTATTTGAGTTTATAATCTATGCCTATGCAGGTTATAAGAGTAAGTGCACAGTTCATATTTGTCCATTTTTTTTTCTATTTCTCAAGATTCTGTGACATTAACAGTGCAGTTAGATAAACCATAAGAGCTGGCGTGGAACAGTTTCTTATTGCAGAGAACACTGAGTGCAGTCCCTACTCACACTGCGCTCTGCTTAGCCATTGCTGTTGCATGAGTTGGGCTTTTCAGTCAGTGTTTAAAGCTTTGTATGTCCAAAGGAAAGCGTCACCCAAGAATATCCTTGATTCAGCTGAAGAATATGAAACCATATATAAAACGGATATGGTTTTGGTATAATGACTATGGACAGTTCCGTAACCCTTAGAGGGGTAGTAGAATTGATGAGTGCTGTAGAATTTTGCAATGCTGTGGTGGGCTCAGCCTGACTTGTAAGGAGATTGTAAGTAAGCATTGAAAGCTGCATTTGCGTGGGACAGAAATGTAAAACTACAGAAGGACTGTGGTGAGTCCTTAGAGAAGAATATGTTTCCAAGGCTGGAGAGATGGCTCTGCAGATAGAACTAACTGGCCCTGCTCATGCAGAGGCCCAGCTCCCAGCACCCACACACCGTGTTCCGCCCATGACTCCAACTGCCTGGAAAGCAGGCCTCACTTACACTTTCGTGCAAGCATCCACACAGAAATACATATGCATAGACATGATTAAAAAGTGAAAAAAGACAGGATATATTTTGCTTTAACTCCCTGTCTCTTTTGTCAGGATTATTTTGGATAAATTGCAAGTTTTTGACCTTTTGGTTTAAAAATGGTTTTTTGTTGTTGTAACTTCTAAAACAAGCAAGGTACATTTGATTGTACTTGAAATTCAATGTCAGAAAAATCTCACGCCTTGAAAGCCTACGTGAAGACAGGTGATCTTTAGCTGCTGCCATTCTGTCTGGTTTGTTCCACTGACGTGGAGGGAAGTTGCCACACAGTGACACACATAAGTGTTTTCCCTTTTGTAGTTAGGTCCGCCGTGTGAAGGAAGTCTTGGTTTCTGCACTGCCATTCTTCACCCCCTTTCCAGGGTATGTTCTAGTACAGAACTTTGTTTCAGACGCTCCGCTGAGGGCATTGCGGTCCAACTGAAGATGCTGCAGTGTGCGTCTCTGACTCAGGTTTTCCAGGCATCGGATCTGAATGTCCCCTGCCACAAAGCAAGAGTAACTTGTCGCAGGCTCTTCATTGGCTCACCCACTCCCACCCAGTGTTGCTGCCCAGTGTGGATGCTGTAGTCATCCAAGACCAAGGCCTCATACTTGTCTCGTCCCCTCTTTTCTCTTTGCTCAGATCCCCAAACTCTCCTACATGTCCATGGCCAGAGTAGGTCACTGTAAAGCAACCAGAGCTTAAGTTCAGAGTATTGATTTGTTCTATTTGGGGTGGAAAGGAAAGCCCTTGGGTTCTAGGGCTAGGTGCCTGGGCCTTTTCTCCGGTCTTCCTCCTGTGTGTTGTTGAACTTAAGGCATTCTAACTGGACTCTCTTTGCTTAAGTCATAAAGATTTGTGTGCCTGGTAAATAACTTCTCTTTGTGTAAGTTTAAAGGTCAGTATGGAAGTGCTGCTGTGTGGCTAAGCTGGTATAGCCATTTTGGAAAGCTGTTTGCATTGCTTGCCAAGGTTGAACACGTGCCTACTTGCTGACACAGCCTGTTCCTCTCCAGAGAATATAAACCCAACAGAAATCAATTGATCTGCTCTGTTCACTAGAATGCAGATTACAGTGCCGTTTCCAATAGCTATAAAAAAATGAAACTACCCTAATTCCAGTCAGCAGGAGATTCATTTTCTCCCTCTCCTCTCCCCTTCACCCCTTTTCCAGGGAATATTTTACAGCATTTAGCATGAACATGAATGGATCTCACAAATACAATGTTGAAAATATACTGTACACGCCAAAGGAGCTCACTGCTTGCAATTCCATTTAAGTGAAGCAGACAGCTCGCCGCTCTGACCTCCTAAGCAGAGGCACAGGATAGATGGCTAGAAAGGGAGATGGTCTGTTTCTAGCTCTGGTGTTTTGAGCTTTAAGACAACACATTGCTTTTGCATTTTTCAGTGTGTTTTCCCAAATACATAATGCATAATCTGTAATTCTTAACAAATGTCTCACAAATAAATAGCAAAGAATTGATACAATAGCATAAGGATATTAAATTCAAATCTTGATCCTAAAATTCTGTTCTTAAATTTTTCTTAGGAAAATAAGGCTTAGGAGAAAAGGCAAATTTCCTAACTATTATCCCCAACTTTATAAGGAACTCAAATTGGATTTTGGTAATAGTAAGAATATTCATTCTTCTAAAACTGTTGCTTTTTTCACAGACAACAAACGAAGTTGTTTTGGCTGTAGAATTCCACCCAACAGATGCAAATACAATAATAACATGTGGTAAATCTCATATTTTTTTCTGGACCTGGAGTGGCAATTCGCTAACAAGAAAACAGGGAATTTTTGGGGTAAGGATCAGAATATAACATCACTGGATGTTTGTGTGGGTATGACTAATCTTTTATTGTTGGGTAAGCATAAAATCACCATGCCAAAGAGAAACTGAAAATTCTCATTTTATTGTAGAAATATGAAAAACCAAAATTCGTTCAGTGTTTGGCATTCTTGGGGAATGGAGATGTTCTCACTGGAGACTCAGGAGGAGTCATGCTTATCTGGAGCAAAACTACCATTGAGCCCCCGCCCGGGAAAGGACCTAAAGGTATCGGTATCTTCCTCTCTTCCTGTTCCGCCTGCACAACACTCACATGGTGCTGTTGCTGTCCTGCCCATAAAGACCAGGAGAGACCGTAACGTGAGCACTCCAGGAAGAGCCTTTCTAAGGACGTTGTTCCTTATGCATATGTAATCCACATGTGATCCTATAGACCAGTTCCCTCCAGAAGTTTAATAGAGAGGGCGAGCAGACTTAGAGATACATGCTAATTTAAAGCTATAAAGTTTCACGCTCTTGGGCTGGCACTCAGGTATCCGAGCAGAACTTGTGGTCATGCTTTTAGGAAGGACAGATGGAGAAAGTGAGCGAACCACAGTTCTGTCCCCTCTTTTCCTTTCCTACCTGCGGCTCCTCTTCCCAACCCTACTGGCAGGCTTGGTATTCTTCCCACACATTGGCAGGGCACAAACCAGGTACACACGAAGAAGATGGTTTTAAAATGTTTATCACTCCTAAGTCTTTGTCAAGCTCCTTTCTAAAATTGAGCAGTCCAACCATTCGGCCTGCTCACCAAGTCACTAGCATGGGGCTTCGCCTAGGTGGTAAGACGGTGACCTAATGTTAGCATCTCCCGACATTGGAGTTTGAGTAGACAGAGATGCCCTCACTTGGCAGGCAAGGTTGTTGTAAAAATATAAAAAAATAGAAAAAGTAGGGTTGTCTTTTATCCCCACTAGGTCACACCGCAGTGTCTCAAGATATCTGCTGGATATCTTGCCAGAAGCCCAGACCTGCTGCCCCACACTCCATTATACTTAAATCTGCACATGAAAGAACACACAACACTATAACCTTTGGCCCAATTGATAAGATATAATTGCCCACCTAAAGATACAAGGCCCAATACCCTTAAGATATCCCTTAAGAATATTTATAACAACCTGTAAATACACAGAGTGGAATCTTAACGCCACCTGCCATGGCTTCTCTCCCTCTCTCTCCTCCTCTTCCTTCAAACTTCTCTCCCGCCCATCCTTCCTTCTCCTCCAAGGACAGGCCTCCTTCTATCCTGTACCTGCCCCTCACCTGTATTTTACAACTTCAATGGGAAGAAGGTTCTGGTGAAGTCACCTGAGTTCTAAGTATGTGACTAGGCACTGGAATTAGCATCAAAATACAGATAAGTCCAGGGCAAACCACAGCACAAGGTGGACCTGTTTTCATAGAGGCTGTCTCTAGCGATAAGACGAATGGAAGAACTTGCTATTAAACTTGGGTAGACTTGGCCATATAATTAAACCTAAACCTAAAGTTTTTAAACTCAAAGACAGTAATTTTTCTCAGCAGGTATTTCAAATGTTTAACCTACGTTGGACTGATAGAAATATAGGTTCATAAGAGAAAGATTTTTCAACTGTAATGCTATATTATAATCTGTAAAAGAAACTTGGAATATGCTTAAATAAGAAACAGAATTTTTTTTAACTTAGTTACTATTTGGGCTTTGTGACAACATGCCACCTCGAAAGGAAGTGAGTGGACGGAGTCGCTCACATTGCAGAGGTATTTACCCTGACGGAACAGTCCTTTAATTTTGCTTTCTGATTTCTGGGAAGGTCATACATGTTTGGCAAGGTTTTTTGACATGTTTAGAAATAGGGAGGCTGAATTAAGAACAGAACACTTTGATGTTACTTTGTTCATTCTTCATGGGAAACCATGAAGCTCCACACCTGATTTTTAATGGGTGTTTTTGTTAGACAGGGTCATGTTTCAAGACAAGATTTCTCTGTGTAGCCCTGGCTTTCCTGAAACTAGCTCTGCAGACCAGGCTGGTCTTGAGCTCAAGAGGTCTGCGTGCCTCTGCCTCCCCAGTGCTGGGACTAAAAAGGCACGCACCACCACATCTGGCTAGTTTTGTAATTTCAAGTACTTAAGTGTTACCTTGACCACATACAAGGAGAGAAACCTAAGATATGCAGATGCTATCAGTGTTCACTCTCTATTCCTCCCTCTGTCCCTGACTGAAAGGGACTGACTCAGCAGTGCTCAGAAAATTCACATTTTCAGATGTCCTTTCTCTCTTGGGCACCTAGGTGCAGTCAGAGCAAAGATAGGTAAATCGTGTAGACAGACATCCCCTGAGCATTTCGTGTTGCTCAAAAGTTGAATTGTGTCCAGTGGAGGCCATGGATCTGAGCAGTGAGTCCTCGCCTTGCTCCCTGCCAACATGCCGTCCATTGTGCCTTTGTACCAAGATTGCACCCTTACTGCTCGAGAGCAGCTCTCAGGAGTCCACAGTGGCTAAAAACATTTTAAAGATGACAAAACTTTGTTCATTCTAGCTAATTTTGCAAAGTTAATGACAGCTCCAATAGATAAGTGAGTGAATGACCTCAGTAAGAGCCTCGTTGATGCACACTTCACATGAGAGGAAGCCTGCAATCAGTCATGTTCACTATAGCCACTGTATGCACTTTGTCAACGTCTCCTAGAGAGGAACCTGCACCAATTAGCTTCCCCCATCTCTCTCCTCTCTTTATTCTAAGTAATTTATCAAAATGGAGTAAAATGTATGGCTTTAGATAACTAGTTTTTTATTTGGTTGGTTTGTTTTGTTTTCTAACACTTTTCACGATATAGCCCAGGCTGGTCTAGAACTCAATGTGTGGCCCAAACTGGCCTCCTAGGATTATAGTTGTGCACCACCATGCCTGACTCTAACTGGCTTATTTAACTTGGCATGTTTTTGTCCATCCTGTTAGAGCGTGTTTGCTTACCTCTCCCCTTGCCATAATGTTCAATAGTTCTCTGGGCACATCTTCTACTTGTCCATTCAGCAGTTGGCATACGATTTTAGAAAATGAATTTTTTTTAAGGAATTATTTATTTATTTTATGTATATATGAGTACACTGTCAGTGTCTTCAGACACACCAGAAGAGGGCTGGGAATTGAACTCAGGACCTCTGGTAGAGCAGCCAGTGCTCTTAACTGCTGAGCCATCTCCAGCCCTGAATGGTTTTTAAAACTTTTTTTTTTCCTTTCAGTTTTTCTACAAGAGCAGGCTAAGGCTATTGTATTGACTTTCGCTATGTTTAACAAGACTCTGGCTCCCATTGTGAGCCTGGTAACTGATTCTGTGAGGCACTGTGAGTCCTAAAGACTTCTGTCCTCTCGCCTCACTACCCTGGACTGCTAGAGGCCTGCTCTGAGTAAGCATCATGGACTCAGTTGGAAGATGTAATTTCTTTTGTTTCTCAGCAGACTGAAAAGAATAAGTCAATGTTTATTAGTGATTGTCATGCCCTGAGCTAACAAAGGCTTTTGCAAAGCTCCAGGGACACTGAGATGGGAGACTTGAGTCCTGGCTACAGCTTTACTGATAACTGGTATTGTGGATATGACGCTCGTAATTCTGTTCTTGCTTTGCATCAGACTAGGGACACCGCTCTAGTACTGCACAGACCTCACAAGCGGTGACACTGAGTTGATGCTAAGACAGTTTATGTACCCTGTTGTCGGGACAGTAATCACTGTTTTAGCAGCTTACATTTTTTTTTAATTTCTTTTTTTTAAACATTTATTTATTATTTATTATGTATACATCATACAGCTTTCTGCCTGCCATGTATTCCTGCAGGCCAGAAGAGGGCACCAGATCTGATTACAGATGGTTGTGAGCCACCATGTGGTTGCTGGGAATTGAACTCAGGACCTCTGGAAGAGCAGACAAACCTCTGAGCCATCTCTCCAGCCCAGCTTACATTTTTTTTAAGCAAATACTTTTAGAGTATATAAATACTGGCATAAGTGTAAGGATTATATTCAGTCTTCAGTCTGGCCTGCCATGTTGCTGAGACTAGGTTCCTGATTAGGAAGACGTGAACTTTCTGAGTATTCACCCTGTAGTTCTGTAAAGCAGTTTTCCAGAAAGTCACTAAAGTCTAATAAAACGTGTTACTACCAGTGTTTCTCTTTTTCTCTTACCATATTAGGTGTATATCAGATCAGCAGACAGATCAAAGCTCATGACGGCAGTGTGTTTACGCTTTGTCAGATGAGAAATGGGATGCTATTAACTGGAGGCGGGAAAGACAGAAAAATAATTTTGTGGGATCACGACCTGAACCTTGAGAGAGAAATTGAGGTAAGGCTGGAAATGAGACCTTAAAACTCTTGAAATAGAAAACTCTACCCATGCCTTTTGTCCCATTTTGAGATAGCTTTTCTGGGAAACTGATCCATATTCTTACCATTCATTCCCTGCTCATAGGAAAGCATTTTTATGACACACAGGACTGTGCTGTAAACAGAACACCGTGGAGTCTGAGGGCTTTATTGTTTATTGTACAGTAATTGTAAGAAATTGAACTCAAGGTCTGACGCAGGCTAGGCAGACACAGAGAAGCAGAGGCATTTTAGAACGAACCCTTCGTGAAGAAGAAATGTACCATTTCAGTCATTCTGTGGGATCACTGTTGTTATTCATATAAAGGACACTGAGAAAGAGAGTATGTGAATGAAATGGGTCTCACAAGGAGACTTATGAGTGGCCTCTATAATACTTTACAGTTCAGTCATCCCTTTACATCCTTAAGGGAGCAGTCTCTCCAGTCCCCCTGTAGATGCCAGAATCTGTAGGTACTAAAGTCCCTTACCCAATGTAGTCAAGTATTTCTATGAACTTAGACTTTAAATTATGTCTGTCATGCTTACCATACCTGACACAGTGTGACTGCTAAGGAAATGTTTTACTGAAGTCTAGAGGAACTAATTAATGATGGGCAGGGGCAGAGGGGTCTGTACATGAACATTACGCACAGAGTGTTTTATTCACCGTATTATTTTCAGTCCATGGATGAGTACTTGGATTTAAAGTCTACAGATTAAAAGGTCATTTTTTGATTTACCGGAATTTTTATCTTTTGGTCCCTGTAACTTAAATCAAGAATGAATAGGGAATGAATGTATTATCCCATGTCACAGATAAGTGACTTGTCTTAAGCTAAGTAACTTGCCCAGAACATGAAACAAGACCCAGACCATACTCTTTATGCGCTCGGCTAGATCTTCCTTCCTCCCCCACACTTCTGTAACTCTCAGAATCATACAGAATATAAATTTAAATTTGACGGAAGTGGGCTGCAAGTTAGATCACCGACAAGCTTGAATAGCATGTGGGAGACCCTTTTCTACAAAGATAATTACGATAAATGTGGCAAAGGATGTTGGTAATAATACAGTATAACCTCCATAATAAAATGTAATTGAACGTTAAATTACAATCTGATGAGACCACCACATTGTTTCAGGTTTAGTGTCTGTCTCTATTACCCTCTAACTGCAGACAGCTGGGAGCATAGCACTGTTCAGGTACTAATTATCGCGTGTCACTGTTTATGGTAACTTCACGTTCATTTGTCCCAGGTTCCTGATCAGTACGGCACGATTCGAGCAGTTGCAGAAGGAAAGGCAGAACAGTTTTTAGTGGGCACATCACGCAACTTTATTCTACGGGGAACATTTAATGATGGCTTCCAAATAGAAGTTCAGGTAAGCCATGGATGCTAATGATTTCTACATTATTACTCAACAATATGCTTTGGTTCTTACAAGAGGATTTTCCATTTCCAGGGTCATACAGATGAACTCTGGGGCCTCGCAACACATCCTTTCAAAGATTTGCTTTTGACGTGTGCTCAGGACAGGCAGGTGTGCATGTGGAACTCAGTGGAGCACAGGCTGGAGTGGACCAGGCTTGTGGACGTGAGTGCAGAGCTTCCCCACACGGATTCCCACTGGCACTTGAGGAAGCATTGGTCTAAACGTATGCTTGTGCTTTGGTGAAAGGGCTGAGAGTGAGAGGGAAATGTCTGGGCTCCATTCCGATTTAAATCCACATTAAGAAGCAAGATAGTCAGATACTTTCTTCTCGGTTTCAGTGGTAAACTTATATAAAGATTTTGTATATGTGTAGAATCTTAATTATGAAATATTTGAACCTCTATGATGTTACAGTTGGATTCAGTAAATGCTGTAACAGACTCTACTGTCTTCTTCGTGGGTATTTGTATTTTTTCATTGTTGTATATGGATACTACCTTTTCTACCCCAAAAGAAATGTAGGCGTTCTCTGTGAATTTTGTACTGTGTTTGGTGTTTCCTGTATCGTTCCACTTCTAGCCACAAGCCAATTTCTTGTTTTCCCTCACCAGTCAGTTCTTCTGCCAGTTCTGTCCATATAGCATTTCTCATTGGTTTACATTACAAGTTATTTTGAAAGATTTTTTTTTTTCTCTAACATTTCCCTTAACCTAGGAGCCTTTATTGTATGCCCCAATGGCTGTCCTTTTCTCTTCTAGGAACCAGGACACTGTGCAGACTTTCATCCAAGCGGTACAGTGGTGGCCATCGGAACACACTCAGGCAGGTAGGGTCTGTAAGTGAGCCCTGGCATCTGAAATGGTAGAATGTTTGCGTTGTTGGGAAAGTCGTGTGTGCTTGGTCCATCACCCTTTCTTGAGCTCTAAATGAAGCCTAAGGCTCGAGGGGTTCAGAAATCATGAAGACATACTGTTGGAATAAAGGTGTCAGATAGATACTCACACAGAGCCCTGTTTGGTTTTCTTGGGTTTTTTGTTTGTTTGTTTGTTTTTTGGTTTTTTTTTTTCTTTTTTTTTCTTTTTTCTTTTTTTTCGGTGCTGGGGACCGAACCCAGGGCCTTGTGCTTTCTAGGCAAGCGCTCTACCCCTGAGCTAAATCCCCAACCCAGTTTTCTTGTTTTTGGTTGCTCTGATGGTTGAGCTAGGAGAATGCTCAGCAAGTAAGATGCTTGCCAACCCTGACAGTTCAGTCCTTGGGATCAGAAGAACCAGCTCCTAAAAGTTGTTCTCAAGACCTCTGCATGCAGCCATGACACATGTACCCCCACACACACACATTAAATAAATATAAAAGAAAGTGAAAATGATGTGGTCAAAAATCACTGCAACTACTTTCCAACATCTGTGTAGCTAGGATAGGAGGTCCCTCAGTCTTAGTGATGTATGTAAAGGTAAGGCAGTTACTACCTCTTGAGTTGTGAATAGAAAACACGTAAGTAAGAGAAAGACCACAGTCCCCACAGCAGTGCTGTGCTGGCAGGCAGTCCGTGCTCACCCGCGTAGACTCGGTCTCCTGTTGGCAGACACAGCTGTCCAGTACGCTGGGTTTCATAGAACTATGCTGGGCTCCATGCCTGCCTCCATGCCCCGGACTCAGATTCATAGTCCACTTGTTTTATTTTTCCCTGGGTCTGTAAACACCTAACTTTACAGTGTGAATTGAAAAGCTACTACTTTAGCCATTCAGATTACTCACTTCACTTCTGAGTCACATTTAGGGCTAGGAAATAGTAAATGCTGTAAACCATGTCCAGAAGAGTGCTTGGAGAACTGTTGAGCGACCTGTCTGTGCCTGTGGATGGATTCCACATCATGTTGCTGAGCAGTGAGGACAGTGATGATTACCACAGTGTCCACTGTGCATTAGTGTGGCACTAGGGAAGCATACAGAATGCTTTGCTCGGAGGAATCTGACCGACAGTCAGCCTGAGGTTGAGTCTTCTGCTTCTCTCCCCAGTGTCTTCCTTCTCTCTGTAGCTTTTGGGCCTGGCCTATATACCCAGAATTGGTACTGAGAACCAAACTTGGGTCTTCTAGAAAAGTAACATATTCTTCACCGTGTAACCGTCTAGCTCCAACAGCCCTGTTTTTGTATCTAGAGGTTCATTTTAAAAAGCAAAACCCATAAATGGTTTGCCCAAAAGATACTATCATCAATGTATATTTGTTTAAAGGAAAAGAGATGCATTTATTGAGGGACTTAAGGTTAACTCTAGATCTAAAGTGTGTGTGTGGTCACTAAAGAAACAAAGTCATATAGCAGGCATGATGGCACGTGGCTGTGATCCTAGCATTTCTGGGGTGAAGATAGCAGGATCAGGACTTCAAGGTCAGCCTTGGTTCTAGAACAGCAAGTTCAAAGCTATCCTGGGCTACATGAGATGTGGTCACCCTCACCCCTACTACCTCCACACACAAAAGGATGGTATATCTTTGTTATTTGGTATTAGGCTCACAAGTCGGCTTAATCTATAACAGAAGAGTCCCCATCCCTGGTGCCTATTAACATCCAAAGTCCATTGGATCCTTTAAGCCACATAGAGCCTCACAGTACTAGCACATTACTCCCATATAGAAGCTTTGTTCTGCTATATACACTCCAGAGTGGGATGTGGTAATACAATGCAAAACACAAGTTTTGTTTGGAGAAAATTCCTTGGCTAGAACTTTGAGTAAGAACCGAGGTCCTGGCTACAGTGGCAACTTCTGAAAGAATACTGTCATTCAGTGACAAGGGAGGGAGCTCCTAGTGTGGCTGCACCATACACTTAACAACCTCATTGGCTTCCTATTAAAAATCATTTGCCAGGCTGGAGAGGGGACCCAGAGGGTAGTGTTCTCAATGTGTATGGCCGTGACTGGGGTGGCCTCTAAAGCACTCGGGGTAGAAGCAGGCTGGCTAGCAAGAATAGCTGAGTCTGCAAGCTCCTGGGTCCAGAGAGAGAGAGACAGAGACAGGCAGGCAGACAGAGAGACAGAGGAGAAAGAGACTCTGTCTCAGTGACACAGTGCATCAGACCCAGACAAACTAGAAACACTAAAATAAAAAGTAAAAATACTGCTGAGGACCAGCCTCAGTTGTTATTTTGGGTTCTTGAGAATGGGAAGATTGGATCAGCACAAAATCAGAATCTCTGGTAACAATGCAGGTGCAAACTGACATGTGACTCATTGCTATTCAGGAGCTGTGCTGGGAGGTTTTTCTTCTCCCTCCCCCACTCCCTCTCTTTATCTCTTTCTCTCTCTCCAGTTTCTTAGAAAGTTGCTAAATAAATCAGTGTAATGTTAGTATTGTCTTAAATTTGCAAAATCTCTTTATTAATCTCATCCAAATATGTTTCTCCAACGCTTTTCAAACTCTTTCCCTTTCCTCTTGCAGCTGCCCCAGGGCTCCTTCACAAACCTGTATTCTTTCTCTTAGAACTTGTACCCTAGTCTCCTTCGGCAGGCAATGCCAGGGGGTCAAATCAGTATGTTCCAATCTGCCCGTGGAGGTTCAGTTCACCAATCCAGTGGCCCCCTTACAGGGTCCAGAGTCTTTTATCCATCCTTTCACTATACATGTATCTTCCAATTTCCCCAGTAATATTCCTGGATCAAGCTTCTACTACTAGAGATCTCCCCTCGTGGGGGCCCTCACCGTTGCTCACTAATGCAGTAGGCCCAGCTGTCTCTCCCTCTGTCTTGTCCCTTTTATCTTCCATGGACATCCCTGTCCTTAGTGATGCAGGCTCAATGTTCCTTTTCCTTAGGGTCTTCCATGCTTCTGACTAGGAAAGCTTCAGGTTTCTCAAAAATCATTTCCTGGTTCAGATATATGAACCAGTTCCTGGTAGAACTTAATCATCACAAGTTGACTAAAATTTCCCAGAGAACGCTTAAGGCAGCCAGCCTCCACATCCAGAGCCCCTTGTCCTGATACGCCTGGGTCGGCTGCGTGAATAGCCAGGGCCAGAGCAGTTTGTTCCATAGACATCAGGGCCATTTCCTTCTCTAGTGTTGCCCTCAGTCCCTTACTTGGAAAGTTTTACCAAATATATTTGAGGACAAATGTGGTATAGGCAGGGGCGAAGCTGACACGCATACAAGAAAGAGCAACGCCATCTGTACGGGGAAGCCAGAGATGTATCGTTCAGGTTGACGGTGCTCCTGTGGCTGAAACTGTCACACAGTTGCATTCACAACCATGTCGCACCTGACAAGTCCATTCGAAAAATAGAAGAATTAATCCGTTATGCACTTAAAGAAACAGAATACCATAAGAGTTTATCTCTCATTCTTAAGTAGCTGCTATCTATAACCAGTGTGCCAGTGTGGATTTCCACACCTGAGAGCGTGGTCTGGGCTTCACTGTTTGCTGAGGTTGCTTCCCCAGAGATAAAAGTTGCATGTAGCCCAAAAAAAAAAAGTCGTATGCAGGTCTCCTAGGAAATTAAAGTGACTTGGAAGCAGTCTTAATACACTAGGGGTTTGCCAATTTTTTAATTAATAATTTGGATTATACACGAATATAACAAAGTTTTGATAATTGTATTAAAACTTGCGCCTTGGCACTAGGTGACTATGGCACTATGACTGCTGGCTCAGCAGTTGGCACTGGCTGCTCTTCCAGAGTCCTGAACCCCTGCAGCCACGCGGGGGCTCACACCGTCTGCTGGTGTCTGAGGACAGCGGCATTGCACTCACACATAAAAGAATAAAGTTTAAAGAGAGGTGAAAACAACCAGGCCCATGTCTGTCTAGCAGATTTTTTTTTATATAAATTTATCATTAATTAGAAGAAGTAGTTTTTAAATTAAAAATGTAGAAAAAGTCACCTACTGTTTCCTGTAAATGTAAATATCTGAAGGCGGTTCGTTTTGTTTTTCTTTTCTCTTCTAAACAGGTGGTTTGTTCTGGATGCAGAAACAAGAGATCTGGTATCAATCCACACAGATGGGAATGAGCAGCTCTCGGTGATGCGCTACTCAGTGGGTGAGCAGACTTCCTGTTTCATAAGCACGGCACCCACTGAAGTCTCGTGTGTGCTTATTGACTCCTCTGTGTTCAAAAGTTGTCAAGTGTGGAGTATCCCCTGAATGTCAGGTTAAATTTCACTGCTGGAACTACAAGATCTGCAAAAATTAAGCTGCTTTGAGTGAGTGGAAATTTAGAATGAACTATGGCAGCTGCAGTTGCAGTTAAAAACAGTAAAAAACAATCAAATCACAGTAGATATAGGAGAATTTTTATATATCAAGCGGAATGTTCCATCTAATTAGCAGCCTTTTCTTTCTAAAGGATACAAGCAATGGAGAACGCAATTCTGTGGTAGAACACTTGCCTACCACAGTCTCCTTCAGGTTGGTCCTTAACATTGCCCAAACATTTAAAAGGGACAGCCAGAATACACAGTCGGATCCAAACTCACAGTCCTTCGTACTCTAGCTAGCATTGTTTGAGTTACACAATCATAATTGTTAGTTATTAAATAAAATATTTAGTAATTCATTGTAAGAATTTTATATAACTTCATTCAACACTGAGTAATTATTTATATATCTTATTCAAAGTGTTCAATTTCCATAATACTCCAGTTATTTTTGTTATTATGTATACGGTTTCATTTATACCATTCTTTTCGAATTAGTTCGGCTTTTTTGAGGCATAGTCTTACCCAAACTGGCCTGAAGTTTATAATTCTTCCTCACCTTGGAAGAACTGGGATTACAGACATGCAGGACCACACCTGGACTTTGCTATATTTGAGCATTTGGTGTAGGTTGGTTTGTCTGAAATGCTGCGGCTAAAACCAGGCCTCTGCGTTTGGCAGGCAAACACTTCATCCTCAAGCTACAACTTCGACTCTGAAGGGTGCTCTAATAGCTGTCGAATTAATATGACAAATGAGAACTTGACTGCCTCCTCATTATTTAAAAAGAGAGAAGTACAGAATATTGTCTTAAATAAGAGAGGAAAATGTGTGTGCACCAAGGTGCGAAAGTTAGAGTCAATTTAATTTGTGTTTTTTAAACATGTATTGTGTGTGCACTGTGTCAGAGGACGTTTGTTGGGTGGTCCTACCCTTCTACCACATGGTCCCTGGAACGGAATGCTAGCCATCAGGTTTGACAGCCAGTATGTACCGTTCCCTTCTGACCCACCTTGCCTGCCCCAGAAGAGTCTTTTTAAAACAGCCATGTTTTCTGTTTTGTTTGATTTAATTTGTTGTTAATTCTGGCATAACAACTCCTACAAAATGTAGCATTTAAAAGACTCTAGACTTTGACCAGTTGTTATGTGCTTAGCATAGTTGTAGGCACAATCAAAGACACCATAGAACTGGATGTGTTCCTTGTGGAGGAAACCTCTGTAAGTGGTGAGATCAGATGTGCTCGCCCGAGTGTGGAGCCGCACCTGCTTAGCTTACTACATAAGCGTTGTACACTTCCACCAATAAATGGAGGGAAATTTCTCCAAAACCAGCCTTTAGTGCTATGTCGGACTCAGTTACTGTTTGATTTTAGGAGCTGGTAAGTGATCAGCTTTGCTCATAAAATGCCAAATAATAGTTAAATTGATGAGATTTAACATTTTTGGTATATCGTTTAATATAGGACCAATAAGGTAGCAATACATACAGACACCTTTTCCTGTTTAATTCTAGATGGTACTCTTCTGGCTGTGGGATCTCATGACAACTTTATTTACCTCTATGCAGTCTCAGAAAATGGAAGAAAATACAGCAGATATGGAAAGTGCACTGTAAGTAGCAAAGTAGAATGACCTAAGTCAGTTACACAGTGATGGAGAGATTAGCTTGTTATGAGGAGAAGTAAATGTTCTCATTGATGTAGCTGTTGCTTTCTCCTGCTGGCTGCTTTAAACTCTATTTCTGTGAAAACTGAGTGCCTGTGCTTGCCTCAGTCCCCAGTATATCATAAACTAGGTATGGCGGCACATAGCGATGAGCCCAAGTCTTGGCATACAGGGGCAGAAGAGTCAGTATTCAAGGTCCTCCCCAACTACACAATAAACCACCTAGGCTACCTGAGACGCTGTCTCAGTAAAGAGGAGTGGGAGATTGGACAATGGCTCAGTTGTAAGGAGTACTGCTCCTGGCTGTTGCTGCCAATCTGACGTTAAGCTGGTTTTACCACCTATAACTCCAGGTTCAGAGAACCCAATATTTCTGACCTCTCTGGGCATACACATAATTAAATAAATCTTTTTAAAAAATAAAATTGTGGTTAGCTAACTGTAGAACATAGTTGCCTGTATGTTCTGGAAAGGTATCTCTCCTCACATTTGAGTTCAGCATCTGTCTCCCTCTAACTAGCATCAAGTTATTGGCTGACACAGGTCTCTGTGCAGCCCTGGCTGTCCTTGGGCTTACTATGTAGACCAGGCTGCATTTAGGACAGCAGCAGAAATGTTTTTCCATCTTCTGAAGGTCATGGGTCATCTTGACAGGATGAAAATTAAAGTCTGTATGGTAGGAACTCTGCTCAAACTCAAGAAATGACCTAGGCACCAAGAGTGTCTGGAAGACGTGTTCCTTTGTCCTCAAGATGCACATTGCCAGGCACAGTAGCCCAGCACTCAGACAGAGATGAAAGGATCAATGTAAGCTCCAGGCCAGCTGGGGCACTCAACAGACAAGAGCCAAAAAGAAAAAGACAAAACAAAGCAAGCCACCACTAAGAAGCGTAGCTGAAAGAGTGGTGCAGCTTTGTGGTAGATGACTTGCCAGCCTGTCTGACCCTAAATTCAATCCCCATGGGATAGGAAGCGTGGGTAATGGAGCCTTGATGGGCACGGACACGGACTGTATCAGACTCCTGACCTGAGCTTATTCACTTGTACACGAGTGTGGTCATGAACAGATTGTTCTGACCTTCTGCTTCAGTCTCTCTGCTGTGAAGGAAGGGTAATAGTAGTTTGTACTTCACAGGATTAAAAGAAGCTAATGCAGGGCTGAGGACATGGCTCAGTAAGTAAGAGTGTTTACTGTGCAAGCATGGAGACTGAGTTTGAATTAGCAGCACCCCCATGACAAGCTGGGTATGGACATGCATGCCTGTAGCCCAGCGCTGTGGAGTAACTAGAGGATCACCTGGCCCACTGGCTTATAGCCCACTCCCAGCTCACATGATAGACAGAGCCTGCCTCAAGGCACAGGGCAGACACTAGCTGTCCTCCTCGGGCCTCCATATATTTATTGTAAGAGATCCTGGGGCCAAGATTGAAGTAAAAACACTGGTTCATTTGTTCCTTACACTCATAGCAGAGGTAGTTTTATACAGTGTATTTAGTACAGCTGTGTTTTGACCCATCTATCACACGAGATTATAAAGTTTTAGGTTTTCAAGCATTTTGGATACCCACATGAAGAATTTTCAGTTTGGCTAAAACTGGCAGCACAGACCTGTGCTCTTAGTATTCTGGGGACAGAGGCAGAACCATTGGTCACGAGTTTGAGGCCAGGCAGGTCTACATAATGTAAGACTATATCAGAAAAGAAAACAAGAATGTTGAACTTCTTTAGTGTTTGAGAAGAGGGATTTGTTTATTGCTGCTCTGTATGTTTTGTACCATCCTCTAAAACCAATCCATTTATAATCTTCAACTCAGTACAACAATCTGAGTTACTTGTAGAACTTAACAAAAATATTTTGTTTCTTTTGAAAAACATTACAAATCATTATTTACATCTTTTAATTAATTTATCAACTTAATGTCTGTAGTATATAAGAAAAGATTAAAAAAAGAAAAGCTCTTCCACTGAGGGCATTGACGACAGCTCAGCTGGAAAGGTGCTTGCCTTGCAATCTTGAGGACCCCAGGTGGAGCCCAGAACCTTTGTTTAAAAAGAAAAGCCTTGGCGTGGTGGTGCTGAACTATATGTAACCCCTACACGGGGAAGTAGGAACTGGCATTCACTGCCGACCAGCCAAACCTATTTGATGAGTTCCAGATTATCGAAGAAATGTGGGGTTGTCATCTGGCCTTCTTGCACACATATGTGCACACACATGGAACATATGCATGCGCACGTACAAATAAAAAGAATATTTTACCATAAGGATGTTTTTTAGTTTACCCTAGTAGGCTGTAGGTTGTTCATTATGACGTGTAGGATTGGTGTGTGAGAGTGCCTTTGCCATCGTGGGCACTGGAGGTTAGAGGACACCTGCGCATGGCTCCCAGTGCTGGAGCACAGGCTGCATGGCAAGCAGCTTGCTAACCACTGAGCCATCCCTGCCTGACTTTAAACCATGCTCCAACTTGTGCACTCTGACAGGCCTAATAAGCAGGGCCTCAGCCTCCTGCGTACTAGGATTGTGGGTGTGCACCGCCTCACAGAGATGGAACGGGAATCTGGCTTTCTAGTTGGCTGCAGTGTGGGGAACTTGCTTATTAACTCAGTCCTCCTTTTGCAGTTGTCTTGGTATCATGACAGATCTAGAACTTAGTTTCCTTCATTTGTCATCAAGAACAGACTGTGCGGTGCTTAGAATCCTCAGAGTTGTCACTGTGTGTTTATTATACCATGTGTTGTATTTCCATGCAACTTGCCCAGCAGAGAAGCAATGGCGTCTAACAGCTGATGGTCAGAGGACCTTGGAAATGTTGGAAGTGACAGTTGATGAATCGCATGAGACACTCTGAGGACCTGTGTGTGTAGTGCTGTTAGGGCTGTGACAGAGGCACAGCTCTGGCTTAGCTGTCTGCACACTGCAGTTCCGTCCCTGCTCTTTCCAGCCCCACCTCCTGCTCAGACTCTATCTACTGCTGCTTTTATCTGTTGTCCGCTATTAGTGAGGACAAACTCAACATGGCTGGCTGTGCCACCTACTAACTTGTGACTTCACACAAATTGATTAACTTCTGAATCTTACTTCATAGAATTGGATTTTAATAGTTCCTACTTCACAGAACTGCTAGAACTGAGGTCTTTCGTAAAATGGTACACAACCAGAGCTCAGATTTCAAATGCAGATGCTGCCCCCTACTTCCAGTCATTTTCCTGATTATCTGCAAGGGGTTCAGGAAGAAACCACTCCATACTATGGACAAGGATTCTTATGCAATTTTGGAAACCCAGTTACCACAATACAAGCAATAGACCAAATCCATAATAGACTCATCTAATAGAGGTCATCAGAGACTGGAAATAAGAGCTCAGTGGCACAGTATTTGCCTAGTCTGGAGCAGGCCCTGGTTTGATCCAGCATCTCACTCACATGAAAATAGTCTCCTTCCACCACATATCCAAAGTGTGCTGCTTCAGTGCCCAGCGTCATTTTATGTGGCTGAAGGAACTCCAGCATTACCTCATACTTCTAAGCAGAAAGGGGAAGAGAAGAAACATGAAGTCTGTCGTCCTGTCCCCCACAGCCGAGTAGCAGTTTAGGGGCAGGGGGAATGTTTTATCTAGATGCCTGACCAAGTGCTACAGAATAGGATGTTGCCAGTGTACTTTAGTCTGCTAGATTTGATTAGACTAGCAGAACAACTGCATCCTTTTTGGGTTGGTTGGTTGGTTGGTTGGTTGGTTGGTTGGTTGGTTGGTTGGTTGGTTGGTTGGTTGGTTGGTTGGGGTTTTTTAAAGACATACTCATTTTATATATGTGAGTTCACTGTAGCTGTCTTCAGACACACCAGAATAAGGCATCAGATCTCATTACAGATGGTTTTAAGCCACCACGTGGTTCCTGGGAATTGAACTCAGTACCTCTGGAAGAGCAGTCAGTGCTCTTAACCACTGAGCCATCTCTCCAGCCCGGTTTTTGGTTTTTCAAGACAGAGTTTCTCTGTATACTCCTGTCTGTCCTGGAACTCACCATGTAGACAGGCTGGCCTTGAACTCAGAGATCTGCCTGCCTCTGCCTCCCAAGTGCTGAGATTAAGTGTGTGTGCCTCCACCACCTGGCTTCTTTTGAAGGAATGAGAGGGAACTGTTTCTTAAACAGAGTAGGAGGGGACAGCAACACTGTCTGTGAGGATGGCCATGATAGCACCTGACTGTCATCCAGCTACTTTAGAGACTGAAGCAGGAAAAGACTTAGTTGAAGCCCAGCCCAAGTAACTAGTGAGCATATCTCACAAAGTAAAGTTTGGGAGACTCTGTCTTTAGTCCCTGGTACTGGAGCAAAACCTTGTGTGGAGAGTAAACAGAACAAGCCCAGGAAGCCAAGCGAAATCCCAGGAAGACAGACTGAGCCCAGGTGGACATGGTCTTTGTCTAGACAGAAGCATGCAGGACGGACGGAGCCTGGTCCTTGCAAACTCTTCTCTAAATTCAAGTTAGCTGTAAACGTTCGTATATATGGGCTTGAGAGAAGGTCTAATGTTCGTTTGAAACTGCCATGTGCTGCAGAATTATTGTACTTGTTTGGGAATAGACAAACTAGGATCTAGAAACAGAACTACATCTTATTCTAAGTGCATTAAATGTTAAGAGGGACTTTTCAAATACTAAAAAAAGAATTGACTGTTCTTGGCCCTTGCTAATCTAGTATGGCATTTACTGGCCAAAACTTTCTGTTCATAATGTTAAATGCAGGTCATGTCCTGGGAATACTAGCTACAAGTTGGCTACTTAGAAACTGCAGGTGAGCATGGACCACCGAGATAAAGAACATTTTCATTACTATAGAAAGTTCTGTAGGATGACTTTGCTAGAGATGGCTACTCAGTTAGGAGTCAGAATTCTATGCAATGCACCACTTGAATGTTCATGGCTGTTCTCCAGGTGCTGTGTTCTTCATATGCACTTGTGGTTAGCATGGTGTTGTACCATCTGCTTACCAAATGGCAGTGGTGGCAGTGCTATCTTTGAATACTGTTAAAAATGTCAGGGTGATAAAGCGCCTCTGTGCTTGTCCCTTGAGGTGAAGTCTGGCACTGTTTCCCACTCTGCCTGTGCACAGGTTGACTACCTTACACGAAGTGCTTTGTCTCAGAAGGTGTTTAGATTTGGGGATATCTGCATACATATATTTGGGGATATCTGGATCACCCAGTTGAACATTGAATCCAAAATATAAAATGCTCTAAAATCCAAGGACTTTGAATTTTTCAGCATTCAGGTTTGAGGCTTAGAGTGAGGAAGCTCAGCCCATTTATCCATGAGCCTGTAAGTCGGGAGAGGACACTGGTCACGCCTGGATGGACGGGACATTACAGACTCTCCCTTCCCAATAATTGCACTCTACCTCTGTGCTTATTGTTGACATTGCTAGGAGGGAGAGGGGGAGACAATCATTCTGTTTTCCAACATGAGTCAAACCTTGCCCCAAATAAGTCTTTGAGAGCAGTTTGCATCAATTGGCCTGTACACTGTGCCCACTGTTACAGGAGTTACAGGTTCTGTAGAAATAGTGCTTTTCATGTTTTGTTTTTTGTTTTCCTTTTATTGGATTTTTTAATTTACATTTCAAATTTTATCCCCTTTCCCAGTTTCCCCTCCAGAAACATGCTATCCCATCCCTCCTTCCCCTGCTTCTATGAGGGTACTCCCCTACCCACTCAATCACTCCCTCCCACCTCCCTGCCGTGGCATTCCCCTACACTGGGACATCAAGCCTTCACAGAATGCCTCTCTTCCCATTGATGCCCAACAAGACCCATCCTCTGCCACATATGCAGCTGGAGCCATGAATCACTCCATGTGTACTCTTGGATGCTGGTTTAGTCCCTGGGAGCTCTGGGAGGGTCTGGTTGGTTGATATTGTTGTTCTTCATATGGGGTTGCAAACGTCTTCAGCTCCTTCAATCCTTTCTCTAACTCCTCCATTGGGGACCCCATTCTCAGTTCAGTGGTTGGCTATGAGCATCCTCCTCTGTATTTGTCAGATGCTGGCAGAGCCTCTCAGGAGACAGCTACATCAGGCTCCTGTCAGCATGCACCTCTAGGCATCCCCAATATTTTCTGGGTTTGGTGGCTGTATATGGAATGGATCCCCAGGTGGGGCAGGCTCTGAATGTTCTTCTAAGTAGGACATCAGAGGCCTTTCACTGAGGTGCAGACAGCATGCAGAGAACATCTGTATCAGGATAAACTTAGAGGGGTGTGCATTGTCAGTCTGCTTGATCCCTCCCCACACAGCAGAGCTAGACCTTAGACTTGTCTATAAGTGATGTGTTAGCATGTCCTCATGCTCACTCACAAATACATTCTGGCTCTAAACACTGACCTCTCATTGCTAACATTCTCAACTGCATGTGAGAATATCCTTTTTTCCAAAATACCTGCAGTCTCTGTTATTCAGAAAGCTTCATAATCCCCAAATTTCCACAGTTCAGTTCACTTGGACATAGGCATCTGTATTTGCAGTGCTATGAAGAAAGCGGTAGGTCCAGAGGGCATTTAGAACACATTTAGTCAGGCTTCGGAGGAGAGTGGAGTAATGAAGAAGCTTGTGGATCATTCACTATGTGTGTTATACACATAGTGTACCTGTACCTGACACATACTGAATTTATTATGCTAAAACACTGAAGAGGGAAGCTTGTAATTCTGAAAGTACAAAATCTGGCTAGATGGAACAAGTGAGCTTGTGTCTGTCAGCTTTCACAAACCGTAAGATCTCTATGAATTACCTGGTCTACTGGGATTCATCAAATGCTTACATGTTATGGTAACAGTTAAGTATTTAGTGGTTTTTGTTGTTTTAATTTCCAGTATTAATAAAAAGCCAAGCAGCAAAATATTAACGTTTTCCTACTTAAGGAAAGTTTTGAAGAGTCAGATGATTAGCTTGGGTCCAGCTATTCTGCAGGAATGCAGGGTTAGGTCACTTGCCCCTATCCAGAACATTCTTTGGAGACAGGAACTTTCCTAAGAGACTTTCATTCTGACTATTCATAGGGAGTACATACAGCCCAGGGAAATGTCTGTACATAACCTGTGACAGGCATCATTTCATTTCAAGACTGGCTTCACTCTAAATAGGGACATAGGATGAGTGAGTCAATGGCAGATCTGGGAGTGCACAACATCGTCTGAGATAGAAGCTTAAGTCTCTCTTGGGATTCCCAGCAGAGATGGTACGTACTTGTTTCTGGTGTGTAGGTCGAGACGCCAGCAGGTTTCACTCATGTTCCAAGAGCTTAGTAGTGTTCCTGTTGTGTGCAGCCCTTTGAGCACCACAGTCCTACCAGACTCTTCGACACTGGTTCTCTTCACATACCTGTGTCTACTGCATCCTCAACTTCCAACAGGACAGGGTAAAAAGAGCTGAAGAACAAGCTATGGGCCCTTTGGTCCCTTGGGCTATGATACTCTCATCCTGTAGGGTTCCCAGCACATGAATCAGTACTAAGCAGTGTTATTAAAGTATGAAGTTGTCATGCAAAACTCTAAATGCTTTCTTTATTAATCTTTTTTAGGGACATTCTAGCTACATCACACACCTTGACTGGTCTCCAGACAATAAGCATATAATGTCTAACTCGGGTGACTACGAGATACTGTACTGTGAGTATGAACAGTCATATATGGACTCAGATGTGTTTGTCAGGCACTGCTACACAGGCTACATGCAATGCAAACTCTGAGGCGTGCATGTGCATGCTGGTGACTAACTCACATCATCGGTTACTCAGGGCTAAGTAATGAGTCTCACATGCAAGCCTCTTCTCCAAGAGAGCAATGTATTAATTTAATAGTGTAGAACTGAGCAGATGTTGCACTGGGAGATCTCTCTGTGAGCTCGATGCAGCTCCACAAGGGGGGACAGGTTTTCCTGGGGGCAGGGAAAATGTTATGGGTGAGCCTTTATGCTTCCATAGAAAAGGTTAAAACTTCTTTGGGAAACACTTTGTAATTCTGTACGGCCCTGCTAAACCTATTCTTTTCAAATGGATCTCAAATGTCTTTCAGTGTATGGATTATAAATACAAGTGACTAGTTTGAATCAAGATGCACTTTCAAATACACTGTACACAGCACTATTATTGTACTTCCTGTTTCTAAAGGGGACATTGAAAATGGCTGCAAACTAATCAGGAACCGATCAGATTGTAAGGACATCGATTGGACAACATACACCTGTGTGCTAGGCTTCCAAGTCTTTGGTAAGAACATTGCAACTCATGTGAAGAGTGTGTGTGTGAGCTTTTTATTCATCATGTTTACCGGGTAAATTGATAAAAGAGAGTATTAGTCAGGCCTGATGACACACTCCTTTAACCTCAGCATTTAGAAGCAGATTCATAGGTGTATCTCTGAGAGTCTGAGGCCAGGCAAGACTATATAGTAAAGTAAGGCCCTTATTTTCAGATTCGGAGAAATTAAATGTACTGACTGTGGTGGTTTGAATATGCTTGACCATTAGGAGGTGTGGCCTTGTTGGAGGAAGTGTGTCACTGTGGGGGTGGGCTTATAGACCCTCTTCCTAGCTGCCAGTAAGTTAGTCTTCTAGCAGCCTTCACATGAAGATGTGGAACTCTCAGCTCCTCTAGCACCATGGCTGCCTGGACACTGCCATGCTTCCTACCATGATGATAGTGGTCTGAACTCTGACCCTGTAAGCCAGTTCCAATGAAATGTTGTTCTTGTAAGAGTTGTCTTGGTCATGGTACATGTTCACAGCAGTAAAACCCTAAGACACTGAACCAGTATGAGATCTGTTCTCTGCAGACCCTAAACTTTTGATCTCAGTGGAAAGGAGTTGACACAAATTAGTAAAGATGTCTTAAAAAACCGGCATCTTTATTCAGACCTCATTGGTGTATTGAACGGTTTACCTAAAGCATACAAACCAATGTCTTTCCTGAACTCACAGTCATAGACCTGTGCTGTGACCCTGCCGTGCATGCAGCATTCCCCTCATCCACAGTGAGCCTCCCACAATTCGTCATGACTCGGGATGCCAGGGTTCTCAACCTGTGGGCCATGACACAACCCTTCCATAGATCCCCTCTCATAAATAATATCAGATATTTACATTATGATTCGTAGCAGTAGCAGAATTTGTTACGAAGTAGCAATGAAATAATTGTATGGTGGGGGGGTCACTACCCCGTGAAGAACTGTAGTAAAGAATCACAGCATTTTTTTTTTTCGGAGCTGGGGACCAAACCCAGGGCCTTGCGCTTGCTAGGCAAGTGCTCTACCACTGAGCCAAATCCCAACCCCAAGAATCACAGCATTAAGAAGGTTGAGAACCACTGCTCTACCCCATTCCAGTAGTCAGTAACATCTGCTTTCTCTGTCAGTTCCCCTTTTCTGGATAGTTCATAACAATGTATACGTACAACTGGTCCATCGACTGTGGCTGTACTCAGTGGCATAAGATTTACGAATCGGCTGGTAGCTGGAGAGGTGACTCAGTGGTCAAGAGCATTAGTGGTTTTTCCAGAAGACCCAGGTGTGATCTCCAGCACCCCCTTAGTGGCTCACCGCTGTGATAACTCCACTTCTGGGGCATCTGACACCCTCATACTGGCAAACTCCAGTGCACATGAAATAAAATAAAATGAATCTTTTTTTTTCTTTTTAAATCACCTGGAGGGCTGGAGAGAAGGCTCAGTGGTTAAGAGCACTGACTGCTCTTCCAGAGGTCCTGAGTTCAAATCCCAGCAACCACATGGCGGCTCATAACCATCTGTAATGAGATCTGATGCCCTCTTCTGGTGCGTCTGAAGATAGCAACAGTGTACTCATACATAAAATAAATAACTCTTTTTTTAAAAAATCACCTGGGCTGTAGCCAGGCTCTGGTACCCCTTTGTGTGAATGGCACAGAATGTGTAAGCATGAAGACCTGAGTGTGAGTTTCCAGTGCACACACAAAGCTACATGCCTGTAACCCCAGCTTTGTGGGGCATGGCAGGCTATTCTAGCAAAACCAATGAGCCCTCCAGTTCATGAGAGACTCTGCCCTCTTCCCACCTTTTAAGATTTATTTTATGGATAATATTTTCCTTGCATGTATGTAAATGTGTGTGTCTGAAGGCATTGATTGAATTCTCTGAAGCTAGAGTTAGAGATGGTTGTGGGACACCATGCAAGTATAGGGCACAAACCCATTTCTTCTACAACTACCTCCTCTGCTCAAAGGCTGGCCCTGCCTTAATGGAACAAGGCACAGAGCAATAGAGTAAGACCACCAGCACCCTCCCCTGGCTTCGCATGTACCTGCACACTCACGAGTGTGTGTGTGAGACACACACACACACACACGTTTACCACCTTCCCCAAAATATGAATTTGTTCTCTGTGCTAGAAAGGTGGGTTAGGGGCTGGAGAGATGGCTCAGTGGTTAAGAGCACCGACTGCTCTTACAGAGGTTCTGAGTTCAAATCCCAGCAACCACATGGTGGCTCACAACCACCTATAATGGGATCTGATGCCCTCTTCTGGTGTGTCTGAAGACAGCAATGGTGTACTCTCATACATAATAAATAAATAAAATGTTAAAAGAAAAGAAAAGAAAGGTGGGTCAGTGGTTAAAAGCACTGTAGCTCACAATGGTTTTTCTGTTCAGGGGATCAGATGCCCTCTTGTGACATCTGTGATCACTGGCACATGTGTGGTATGCTTATCCATATGTAAGCAAACACTCATACACACAAAAATAGAGGTTCTGAGTAGGATTCAGCCATAGGAAGTCAGTACCTCAGCTCTATAAATTTCCACTTTCAGCCTGGCCGAAAAGCAGCTTGTCCACTTAGACCATGATGCCCTGCCTCAGAGGAACCTGCTAAATGTATTGAGGCACTTCCGTGAGAACATTTTTTAAGGCACCCACCTCCCTGAAAAGGGAGCATTTAGTTTCCTTTGCTGACAGAGTCTCTGCTTTTCTCTTCTCTACAAGTAACAGATAGGTTCCTAAGGAGCTTATTGTGTAAGCAGGCCAAGGTGAGGCTAGTTTCTTGGCCTCACTTGCTGCTTCTTGCTGACTAGGATTGGCTCTGTGCTCCTTGGCCTGAGGTGTTTGGGTGTGTGTGTAAGGTCAGCTGTGTTTCAGGCCAGTGTTATCTACTCGTGTTTCTCCAGGTGTCTGGCCAGAAGGATCCGATGGAACAGACATCAACGCCCTGGTTCGATCCCACCATAGAAGGGTGATAGCCGTGGCCGATGATTTCTGTAAAGTTCATCTGTTTCAGTATCCCTGCTCCAAACCAAAGGTTAGCTCGGCTCAGGAGGAAGCCGTGTTGTCCTCCCTTCTGCTTGGGGTATCTGTGGGGCTGTCAGTGCTCTTAGTGATGTGCTGTGCGGCCTTGCCCAGGCTCCCGTTGTCACACTGGAGGATGGCTGGATCTGAGTGCCCTGTTCCTGTTTTCTTTTTGAGACAGGGTCTTTTGGCCTTGAATTCATACGTTCCTTCTGCCTTTGACTCACAGGTACCGCCATTACAGAGTGCACTACCAGGCTCTCATTCCTTCTAAAGAAATAATAAAAGGAAAATCTTCCCTGTTTTATTCCTCAACTCTGTCTTGTAACAGATTAACCTGTTTTCATAACCTGACTTAATGTCTCTGGTCAGTTCTATTGCTGTAAGCAGCCATGTAAAAGTGAGTTTAATTTTCCCATCTGATTTATTTTCTAGGCTCCTAGTCACAAGTACAGTGCCCACAGCAGCCACGTGACCAACGTCAGTTTTACTCACAATGACAGTCACCTCATTTCAACCGGTGGGAAGGATATGAGCATCATTCAGTGGAAGCTGGTGGAAAAGTTACCTTTGCCTCAAAATGAGGTCACAGCAGACACCAGTTTAACCAAAGCCCCTGCCTCTGCCACTGAAAACGCCAGGCTGTGTAACCCTCCACAGCCTCCTTCCCAGCCGTTCCCTGGGACGGCAGAAGAAGAAAGCAGAGTAAGCAGCTCCCCCACGCTCGTGGAGAACAGTCTGGAGCAGGTCGCGGAGCCCAGCGAGGAGCAGAGCGAGTGGGGCAGCGAAGACCTTGGTGTGGTGATTGATGAAGAGCCTGCTAGTGAGCTAGGGGAGAAGCAGGGAGCAGCCGAGGCGTCTGAGGAGGAGCAAGGCGCGGCTCCCCTGTGCTGAAAACCACGTTCCCGTGCTCCTCTGCTGCTGCGATGTGACGGAGCCCAGGTAACAGGATGCAGTGATGGGGGTCACTGTGGGTGGAGGTTTGTGTCCCATGAGATCAGATGCTCTCCGCAGTCCGGTACGCCGTCAGTGGTTAGAGCAAACCAGGAGACAATGTAATCAGACTTAAATAGCAGAAGGAGACTGGAGGTGGGTCTAAGAAATCAACGTGTGTGGTGCAGAACTGGAAAGAACTGCAGCTGTGCCCATTGGAAGAACCTGGTGTCTGAATGTGATTTCCTTGCCAACAGCTGGAGGCCTCGCCTCACAGGCACCATCGCTCACTTGGCTGCCATTTTTTCCTGATGCAAAAAAAGAAAGCAGGAAAAAGTGCTCTTATTGTGATACCATCCCACTCAGATGTCTAACGGGAACTTCTTCTTGACTAAAGAGAATTTCGGTCTTGCCACGTGCGATGGCATTGCCTTTCCATGGGATACTGCGTTTCCTTACACTACCCGAGATGTCCAGACGTGCTTGGTAGGCTACTTGTAGGTGCTGCCTTTCTAAGTTTCCACGAGGACCCGTCCTCAGTGGCTTGTGTACAAACTGCCTTATCCCAGAAGCAAGCCGTGGTTTGTTGAAGAGCTTTTGGTGTATAGTGAACCGTGATCCTGAAAGCCGGTTCTCCAAGGAGTCCTTCACTGGCCCAAACATTCTCAGCGTTTGGCGTTCAAGGGAATGGAGGAAAAACCACATGCCTTTACCAGATGAACTGTAACAAAGACCGCTAACCGTCGCTAGCCTTCAGCACTATCTGTTCCCTCAGTAGATAAACACAGTCGTTAAATGGTCGAATTGGTGCTTGAAATTCATTGGTCTAGTTGTAATTTTTATACAGATTACACCAGGAGATAAGATGTCTTTTTACAGAAGTGTAATAGTCACAGTGCCGCCTGTAGGCCGCACCCTTTGCAGACGTGTGCCACCTGTGGGCACTCCTTCCTCTGTGAGCCTCGCAACCCTTGTATGGCTAGCTTTGGTCTGGGCAGTGCATGTGTTAGTATACGTGGGTAAGTTGGGCTTTTGTAAGTTTTGTCAGATAACTATTTTTCTCAAGTATGTGTTTCCTACTTAAATTACTGACAAGTGTGCGTTTCCTATGTTTGTTTATACGTTGATTACAAAACTTTATTTTTTTTTAACTTGCTACATTGTTTTCATATGTTTTTGTTGTTGGATTATGTAACTTTTCCTAAGTTCAGAAGTCTTAAATGTGCAAGCGTTTACGTGATTGTGCCATTCCAGAGTGCGTCAGAACTGTCATTCCCTTCCAGTACCTTCTCAGGAGTAACATATCAGGTATGTCATCATCGCTTGGAACCGTGAACGCCAAGGACACTGAGACACTATCCACACACTGCGCAGGTGTGTGGAGGGACAGCAGAGAGCAGTGCACCTAAGGAAGATGCAGCCCCAAGTGTGCTCAGTGAAAGTCTGTGTCTAGGTCTACGTCCATGTATCTCTCTCCTTTTGTTTACAACTTTTTTTTAATTAAGTGGAAAAAAAAAAAAAAAAACCTCACCTCAACGTAGCTCTCTTCCAAAGAGGAGATTTCAAGCCACCTGACTTTCAGTTTCGTCTCTACCCAGTTGTCAGAGAGCACAGCTTCAGCATCTCTGCCCGCCAGCTAGCAGTGGGGATGAAATCAAGTCCTTGCAAATGGATGCTAGGAGATGAACAAGCAATCGGAGGAGAAGAACGTGTGCTTCTCTCAGTGCCTGGAGGATGCAGCTGTCCACAAGCAGGGACTTTGGGGACATCTGTCTGTCACCTTCGGGGTTGCCATGTACAGTGAGATTTATAATCACGATACTCTTGGGTGGTAGTTTCCAAAGACACTACTAATGTGCAGAGAGCGCTCCAGCCTGTAGTGCTGGCAACTACTGTTTCACGTCAGTCAGAGCTGTGACGGGGTGGGAGGATGCGGATTATGACTCTGTTAGAAAAGCTTGTGAATGAAAATGAACCCAAGTGTTTCATGTGAAGATGAGCCATTTCTCTCATGCATTCCGGTGTCATGGCAGAAAACTTTGAAGATAAAAACATGATAATCAAACGTTCCTTTTGCCTTTTTTGGTAGTGGTTGTCGGAGACGGTCTTGCATTCCAGGCTGGCTTTAATCTTGTGGCAGTCCTCCTGCCTCATCCTGGAGAGTTATCGTAGGCGTGCCCCATTCGGTCCTTTTGCTTTTACATGTCTCCTAAGTTGGTTCATGCTGGTATTCACGTGACTATGCAGATACACGAAGGTGTAGTCGTGGAGAAGAAAGCGGCAGCTGCTGCTGTGGACAGACTCCTGGCAGCAGGAAACCTCATGCCAACAGAGGAAATTGCTTCTGACACACACACCCCCAGTCGGTAGAGAACGGTCAGCCTCTGCTGTCGATTCCCTCTGTGATGTTGCTAATGTCGGTCCTGGCAATCCTAGTTAGCTACTGACCGGGCTCCCTGCCTGCTGTCTCCCCTGTGGCTCAGCAGTGCATCCTCCATACAAGTCCCAGGGCTGGGGAAGCAGAGGCAGTCCAGCAGGGCATCAGAAAAGGAGAGGGGGAAAACCCCTAACGGTCACACTTAGATACGTGAGATGTTTTAACAATAAATGTAGAAAAGAAACTGTAGGGGAATCTGTCGAGTTTTAGGGGCCTTGAGGTTCCTGCAGTAGCAGTTTACAGGTGTGGGATCTTTTATGGCCAGGGGTGATTTTGAGTTTGGCATGTATGTGTTTTATTTATTTTGCTTTTGGGCAGTCTCGTGGAGCCCAGACTGACATTGACATTGTCTCAGCCTCCTGAGTGCTTGGACCACAGGTCTGCACCACCACACGAGTGTGGGAAGGCTATGGAGGGAGACCCGCTTCAGGCCAAGGATGCCGTATCCCCCTCAGCCGTCAGCTCCTACGGAGCCTTAGCTGAAAAATCGCAGCAGGGTAACCAGCCCAGGTCATGCCAGGGTCATGCCAGGGCTGCATACATACAAACTCAAGCCATCAAGAGAAAGCCTACACAGGAACAAGGAGGCTCTAACAGGGTCGGGCTCTGATACAGCAAAGGAAATGAGAGGAACCAAGGAGGGGCCCACCTTCAGTCTCCTTGCCCAAGAGGATGTATTACCCACAGACATGTTACTACATGCAGCCACTGCTAGGAAAGTGTAGCCAGGATTGTCCCCAGCTCACACCCAAGAGCCTAAGGATCATGGGATCCAGCTGCTTTTCCAAAAACACACGGGGCCCCATGAGTTCTTTCCTAGCTTCACCTACCAATCCCCATAACCTTCAGACTTTCACCACAACCTTCCCATTATGGGAGTTCCGTAGAAGCTTCATGGCCACAAAGCACACCATGAATTCTTCATCAGACTTGCAGCAGAAGAGCGCAGTGTCGGAGATGACCACAATTTGAAGGCTCTGTCCATGCAGCCAGCGCCTCTGCTCCCACCTCCAGATGATGGGTGATTTCTCCTAAGAGGCGCTAGATGGGTCAGCCAGCTAGGGAGGACTTCAGACTCAGCAGTAAAACAGTGAAGAACCCTGGATAGGAGAGAACACACTAGTGATGGCCAACTCGCAGGGACCCCAAAGACCACCGAGAAGCCAATGATACAAGAACATAATGGTCTTTATTACGAGCTCATGAGCTAGGTCTCTTGCTAGTCCTGTTAACCGGGTCAGCCCCAGAGCCGCAGACCTGGGTCTGAGGACGCAGGGTATTGATTGGTAGTCCCAGCAAGCTTGGGGGATTTCTGTACAGCTCAGCAAGTTAATACTTTATTTTTTTTTTTAAGATTTATTTATATAAGTACACTGTAGCTGTCTTCAGACACACCAGAAGAGGGCATCAGATCTCATTACAGATGGTTGTGAGCCACCATGTGGTTGCTGGGATTTGAACTCAGGACCTCTGGAAGAACAGTCGGTGCTCTTAACCACTGAGCCATCTCTCCAGCTTCAAGTTAATTCTTTAAAAACTGTGTTTCTGGCATAATCTGCAGGAACTGAACATAGGGGCAAAACCAGCTGATAATCAGGATGGCTAGGTTACCTGTTCTCTGCAGGACCTTACCTATATGTATCCTGACCCTGCTATTGCTCAAGTGGACTTAGTGCTTTTCTTCCTGGAATTGGGAGTTTAGCCCCTGGTCTGGAACAAAATGGAGTTCCATCAGACAGTTGGGCTTTACCCTGCACTACAAAAGTGTACCAGTTGAGTGGTGGTGGCAGCACATGTCTTTAATCCCAGCACTCGAGAGACAGAGGCAAGCAGATCTCTTCGAGTTCAAGGCCAGCGTGGTCTACAGAGAAAATTTCAGGACAGCCAAGGCTACACAAAGGAACCCTGCCTCAGAAAACATACATACACACACACACACACATATAGTGGCACCAGGGCGGTTGCTTGAACCTGAATGTAGATTACATAACACCAGAGCCAGAACTGGTAAAAACAAACTGCATAACATCTGTGGGTCGCTGTGACCATTTCCTGTTATGTACAGTTATATAGTTCCACCACTGGAGAAAAATGAGGGAAGAGGTCACAGGAATCCATTTAAGCTTGAATCCATCATTTCAAAATGACCTTAAATACAATAAAACAAATTCTTTTGTAGTTTTGAAGAGCACGTGCAGCATTAGTGTAAAAGTGTTATTCACCCACAGTAATTGCCAACTCCAAGGTTTACTGCCGCCGTCTGCTAGCCCGGGCCCAGTCCTGGAAGCTTCTAGCCTCCATACAACCTTATCTTGGCCTAGAATGTTGTCAGCTTCTGAGACTTACTGCTGAATAAGCCCACCCTTTCTAGGTCTGGCCTCTGGCTGGCTGCTTCAACTCTGTTTTCTGGCTCTAAAACTGACGGATTCATTCTGGCTTCTCTGGGCCTCTGACTGAACTGCTCTGCTTGGCCTCATTCTAACTTTGACAATCTGTTCCAATCTGTTCTCAATTCTCTGGCTCATTCTCTCTATAACCTGTTATAAAAGTGTCTCCTCTCTCCATGCACTACTCTTAAGTAGCTTCCCTTTCCTCTCCTTGTGAAAGTTGACATCACTCTCAAAACTGGGTGCTTCCTTGTACAAACTGACTTTGCCTTCAGTGTTTCATGGTGTGTGCTGAGGGCTGAGCCACACTGTAACTAGAAGCAGGGTGGGGTTTTTTTGTCTGTTTGTTTGGTTTTGTTTTGTTTTAAGGAAATCACATCGACTTGGAATTCACAGTGTGATCAAATATCCTGCAACACATGAGTGGGGCCGTTTTCCAACAGAGCCCGAGAGACTGTCTTGTGTAGTCAGGTTGACTTCAGACTTGATCCATGTTGAAAACATGGAAGGGCCACCTGCTCCATAGGTGCTAAACTCACAGACACACGCCACCATAACACACTGTCTGTGCAGTGTGGGGAGTCGAAGTGCGGGCCTTCTACATGCTTGGCGGACTCTACCGAATGAACTGAACTGCGCTGGCAGCCAAGGCCTTCCATGCATCTCTGACCTCGTGCACTGAAGTGCTACGCCAGGGCAGATGAGTTGGTGAAACTGGGTGGCATCTATTGCTTTCCCGCCTGGCTTCGCCATCACAGGTGTCCAAGAGAATTTCTTGCTGTAGTGCTATCACACGGGTGTGACACGGGTGGCAACCCAGGCCCTCTGACCCCATCCGGTCCATTCCAGTGATACATCCTGGCTTGTTCTCATCCAGAAGTATTTCAGGGTTCAGGATCTCTGGGGCTTTTCAATGTCTGCATACACATTCATATACATAATGATGTCTCAGTGGGTGAGATTCAAGACTACCACCAATATACACAGCCGGAAGGTAATTTTACACATTGAGTGTCTCTGCATCCTGAAGTATGGCCTGTCACATGAGGTGAGGCATGGACGGAGCCTTCCCCCCGCTGGGGGCATCATCTTGGTACTCGAGAAGTTAAAAGTTTAGGAACATTTACAATTTGCCCCATCTGTAGCAGTTCCCACTTCCTGCTGCAGGGGGGTGAGGGGAGGGGTGTGGCTGTTGCTATGCCATGCCTCAGCTGAGGCGGGACATCCTTTCTCTTCCTTGTTTTGCTCCTAGAGGCACTGTCTACTTCTTGTTCTTGGAACCCTCTCCTAAAGCAACTCCTGGCCCTGCTTTCCTGAGTACCTGGGGCAAGCCGTCTTCCTTTGTTCAGCATTAATCAAATGAAGGGGTTGCAGGATGAGCAGCCTCCTGAGGCTGCCACATCACTGAAAGGAGGCCATCAACTTTCTTTCCAAGTGACTGCTTTGCAGGAGAAAATCCATTTTCACATAGTCAACTGTTTGCTGCCCCTGTGTATCTCATCACCAGAATCATCAGCAAAAATGTTTGCTGGGCCTTGACATTTTCCATTGAGAAGAATTAATTCTGAACAGAGCCTAGAATCCCCTTGGTAGGAAGAGTCACACAACCCTAGAATCCTCCACCCCCAGGCTAGTAGACCAGCCTCCTGCTGGGGGTGGATGAGGAATCTAACAGGAAAACCTCACCAGTCCCACCAGTTCCACCATAATGTCATCTTGTCTAGTGATATTGCTGTCTGTAGAAATCACTCCATCTCCATCACCAAGTGAGCCTTCTGGCCGTAGTGAAAAGGACCCAGTTTTAACTGCAGTAATCACTTGGAGTCTGTTACCTGTGGTGGGTGGAGACGCTGCCTGTCTCCTCTCCCAGCTTCTGGCCCCTCGAGAAGAGAGCAATAAAGAGTTTGGAGCTCTGCCCGCATCTGCTCAGGCAAGGCCAGGCCCCTGGTGGGCTAATGAATGACATTAGCCATCTTGATTCGTGGTACAAGCCTATCCCCTTGGAAGCAATACAGTGTCTCCTCGGGACAAGCAACAGGACTCGTCGTTAGGAGCTCTAGGAGAGCCCGCAGATGGCTTCAGTAATAAAGCCGCCATTCACAGTCAACAAAACTGAAGTCATTTCCATGGGAAACACGTTACGATAGAGGAGTTTTCTTTATTAAATCATAGTAATCGATTCCTTTTTTTCATTAAACATTAATGAATTTAAACACCGAGATCTGTCTAAGGAGGCAGAGGAAAACACAGGAGACATCATGGATACACCTCCTCCCTGAGCATCTCAGCAACTGCTCTTCGCTCCTCCATGTTCTCGGTGTCAGAGTCTCTGCTCCGGGTTCACATGGGAGGACAGATGGGCAGGGTGGCCTCCAGTGCCCCAGTAGTCCCCAGGCCTCACCTTAGTACCAGCCTAGCCACCTCAAGCCTCTTTCATTCAGTCCACCCTCTGCCCCTAATACTGTCGGTTCAGCGCTGGAATCGGTGACTGTCTCCAAGACACACATTTGCTGCCTGCCACCCAGAGTAGGAGCTCTCCTCCAAAACAGGCCTGAGCCTGATTCCTTCTCACTTGTGCAGATCCCCTCCCTCCTGACCACCCACCACCACCACTGCTTGCCCAAAATGCTAATGCTCTCCTGAGTCGATGCACACTCTAACCTTGGACCATATACAATTTAAACAGTGCCACCCACCTCCTACATTCTGGGGCCTTGGCCCCACCTCTGTCTGCAGAACTGGGGGTCACCAGGCTAGATCATCACTCTATGAGCACTGGAGGCAGAGATAGGGTCCCCATTCTGTCTCTAGTACCCCACAGCAGAATCAAAGATGATGTATGCCTTGGAGGGCACTGGCTATGGAGATGGAACAAATCCCTCAGCAGAGAGTTCGGGTGCCTATCTCTAAGTAATCCCCAAAATCACAGCATATTCTCCATCTGACCTCACAGGCCTCTTAAAATACCACTACGCTGGTCTAGGCTACCTCAGCTCTCCTTTAACTTTACCTTAGTCTCTCCTGCCACCCCTGTGGCCTCGGTCGGACGCCCAGTTCTCCCCAGTGTCCATGAGCTCCTGTGGATGGGAGCTGAGGCAGCTGGGCGAGCACAAAGTTAGGGAACCATTTCCCAAGGACTACTTCAAGGAAGAGGCATCAGAGCCACGGAGTATAAACAACGGTTCCTCTGTATGATTCTGCCTTAATTAGAATGACAACTCATTGAGAGCAATTTAATGCTGGTTCATGAAAGGTTAATGAGATTCATGCTTTGGAAGTGTTGACTACAACACAGACTTAACCAGAAACACAAATCTAACCTTTATTCTCTTTAATTATTCGGTCAGAATAATTTCCTTGGAGCTGCTTTAGTCTCAAGATGGTTCTAATTAAACACCAGTGAACTTTGAAATCAACATCAACTCATTCAGCTGCAACTCAATTTTCAAATTAATCGGCTGTGTAACCTGGAGGGTGTTGGTGGCCTGGGTGGGGGAGGGGAAGGGAGCGGGAGGATGAGCTTAGAACCACTAGGGTATGCTTGGCTCCTACCCCCATCAGCAAAACCCCTCCGGCAAAACCCTTCTGTAACCCTCACTTGTACCATCCCAAAGAGGGGCTGCGGCTGGGGCTGGGGCTGAGCTGTGCCATCAGGTTTGTGACCCTTGGACCCCCAGCCCCTGCACTCCCTTCCATTCAACGTCTTGTCTCCCCCAACTCACATCCCCCTCCCTCTCCCCTCCCTTCCCCTCTCTCCTTCTTTATTTCTTCTGCCCATCCCCATCTTCGCTCTCCCTCTCTCTTCATCTCGGAGCCTGGTTAGCTTTCCTACATTGATGGGAAGAAAGGCCACCACTTTCCATGACCTGCGGCGGCGGCGGCGGCTCCAACTGCGTTCCATCAGAAGGGGACGTGTGCAGTGACCAGAGATTCCAATCTGGCAAGTACAGGCTGGGCTGTGTGGAAGGCCTGTGCTTTGGCCCCGGAGCAAAGCCGCGTGATCAGGACAAATATCAGTGACCAGAGAAAAAGTCTGAGGGAAGGCACCGTGTCCTGGGTGGGCTGTTCCGAACACAAGGAAAAAGATGTTATCTGGGGAATGCTGCTCCCAGACTCCCTGCACACACGGCCCTCGTGGCCCATTAGTGTTTTGCAACAGTCCCCTTGGAAATCCTGTAATAGACCGGAACAGAACAAGCAGAACACAGCCGGAGGCAACACCACCTTCCGAGCCACACACAGGCCGGGATGACAGCAGCAGGTGGCAGAGGAAACTACATTCCATCCAGTCCCTTTCTAACACAGAAGAGTCTAATGCAACCTGAGTTCCCCAGAACACAAGCCCGAGGCTTCCCCCTCCCCCGCGCCCCCGCAAATGATAGCCTTCTGTGACCAAACCCCCACAGGCATTTAACACTCCCCACACCAGCACTAGGAGCAGCCCCACACAGGACCCCATATAGGATGGGTTCTGGCCATTTTTTTCTCAGAAGCCCGCAGCTGAAAACAGGCCCAGAAATGATTTTTAGGGACACTCCCATCAGTCTCGGGGACTGCTTATCTAAGGCTGCCATCTGCCTCACTGTTGAGGCTCAAGCACTCGCTAGGTCAGGGAAGCAGAAGAGGAGCAAGAATAGACCAGTGAGCCTTGTGGGAGGTACACCAAGGAGAAAAGGACTACACCGCGGTCCAGGCTGGTCGGCTGAATAGACCAGTGTCAACGTCTAGTGCGTTGGGGGCCCTGGGTACGGTCGCACACCTCCAGGACACAGGGGATGCAGAGCAAAGGCAGAAGCAACTGCACGCAGTTGCAAGCTTTATTAATCCTTATATAGATATGAATATGCATTACCTCAATTTCCATTTTGGCCAGATACCATACGATCATTATTCCCACGATACCAGGAACAACTGAGGCAAGACTAAACAAAGAAATAAGACTAAGCAAAGGCTTCTTCTTAAAATATTTATACAACAAATCACCCCCCCTTCCTATTATCAAAATACACTTGTCATAACCCAGAGAGCATGAGAGCCGCTTCCACGGAAACAGGACACAGCAGAACATAGTTTAAGGCCAAGTGAGAAAAACATTTTCTTCTCAAGTGTCTCTTTGTTGAGGTATTAGAGCCTGCACCATCGTGCATTCGTATACAGGAATTGGCAGTCAAACTTTATAGCATGAGGGATGGACTTGGTGTTCTGGAGAGACTGGATTTTGGAGACTAGATTGTTGGAGGTTGAGTTTTGCTTTCCTAAGCCAAGGTTGGGCTCTGGTGTTACAAAGAAAACTTTAAGATTGTGGTTAAAGATTGCCAGTGTTACACTGACTACAGTTTGCAGTTCCATCACAGACAGACTCAGGATTCTAACTCACACATATTTGTAATTAAGAAAAAATCAAACTGGTGGAGATTGTTACAGGATTTTCGAAGGGTTGATGAAGCTGTGGAACTTGTGAGAGCATTACAGCCTGTTTGCTCACTCCAACTGCTGTTTCGAAAAAGACGTATAAAATTATTACAGATCCAGAGGGTTGTTTTTAATGCTGTTTCTTTACATCCTAGTGACTGTAAAAGGTTTTCATTTAGTGACCTTGCTTATAATTTTGGAGAGCCCATGAGGTGATATCATTGAAAAGTTTTACAAAGGAATGGCTAATAGCCCTACATTGTGTAAAACTTTTGTCACTGCTTCAATACAAGAAGTTAGGACTTTGAATCTTTTAGTATATATTATTCATTATATAGGCATTCATTTTCTCAACATGAGTGACCTGAGTCTGTTTTTTTTTTCTTAAACCTCGAAGGCCCAGTTCTCAGTATCGTGACGGCGCAGGCGTCATTCAAGGGCAGCATTCCAGCCCCTACTTGCACCGTCACCAGTCCTTACTTGATCCTGCCTGGGAGCTGCGTTTCTATGTCTCCACAGACCAGCAGCAGGAAACCCTTAAGCCAGGTTCCTGGGCAGCTCAACTGTAGGAAGGGTAATAGAAGCTGAGGACTCAAAATAATTTCCTTCCTGTGTCAAGCAAAATAAGCTGGAAGACAAATTTAAAGTCTATACATGTGGGTATGTATATGCCTGTATTCATGCGTATATGGGTATATGTGTGTGTTCATAAGTTGTGTGTATATGGGTATATGTGTGTGTTCATAGGTTATGAAAACCAGACAGGGAATCATGAGAGAGGAAGAGCGCTTAAGAGAGGTGAGAAAGAGGAGAATGAAGGATACGCGACGGGAGGGGCTGAGACTGGCTGTTCTTCATTGGCCTGGGCTCAGTTCCCCGAACCCACATGGAGGCTCACAGCCACCTGCGACTCCAGTTTCAGGGGCTCTGACGCCCTCTTTTGGCCTCTCCCAGCACCTGGCTTGTATATAATGTACACACACACACACACACACACACACACGCGCGCGCGCGCGCGCGCATGCAAACACTCATATACATAAATTAATTGTTTTTTTTTTTTTAAAGAAAGTGTATGAGGGAGCTAACTAGAGAACCAGCTGAAGTCTGAGGGGAAGGAAGAAGGCAGTGCTCAAAGAATGACCTCTGTGGTAGTTTGAAAGAAAATAGGCCCACAGGGAGTGGCACTATTAAGAGGTGTAGCCTTGTTGGAGTAGATGTGACTTTGTTGGAAGTTATGTCCCTGAGGAAGCTCAAGCCTGGTCGGTGTGTCACTGTCTTCCTTCCTGCTGCCTGTGGATCCCAATGCAGGACTCTGAGCTCCCTCTCCAGCACCATGTATGCCTTTGTGTCACACGCTTCCCACCATGATGATAATGGATTCAACAACAACAACAACAACCAAATCTGAACTGTAATCCAGCTCCAATTAAATGTTTTCCTTTGTAAGAATTGCCTTGGTCATGGTGTCTCCTCAGAGCAAGGGAACCCTAAGAAAATATCATAATGAAACCCACTACTTAGTATGTTCGCCTGCAAGTTTAATTTAAAAACTTGCTGTCTTTCAAGAGTACCCTTGCTTTAAGAGTACGCCCATGGGGTCTCAACGCTCCCGGAACTGAAGTGGGGAAAAGACCCTGGAAGGGTGAAGGTTACATGGAAGAATCGGTTAGCATCTGGCCTAATCAATGTGATCTGGGAAAGGAAAAAGACGGGATGTCCAACAGCTTCTCTGTTAAAGAGTGGCTCACCTGACGGCCATGACAGAACCTCGTCTGGCGGCCCAGCAACCTGGCAAAGAGCCAGCACCTGTAGTTAGAAGCAAGAAGGGGTTGGGGATTTAGCTCGGTGGTAGAGTGCTTGCCTAGGAAGCGCAAGGCCCTGGGTTCGGTCCCCAGCTCTGGAAAAAAGAAAAAAAAAAAAAAAAAAAGAAAAGAAGCAAGAACAGGAAGGCCTGGGCCACCATCTGCCTTGGTCCTGTGCATCCTCAGACTGCTGACTGTTCGGTGAAGGACCTGACTAGGCCACTAAGGTGTAAGACTGGGACTCAGAGCTGGGACTCATGCTGGCTGGATGGCCGTTTCCACATGTGTGAGATGAGAAAAGAGCCTGCCCTGCAGACGAGCATGAACCAGCTGCACAGCCAAGGCAGGCCACAAGGGACAACTGTCTTACTCCCAACGCAGCCCTCGTGAGCCCCAGCTTCCCTCGCGTCCCTGCATTGGTTGGGTGTGACAGATTTACCGACAGGTGACACTAGAGGTGGTCCATGAAAGTCAAGCCCAAGGGGCCAGTGACACTTGCAGCAACATCAGCACTCCAGAGCCCAGGAGGCGAAGCACAGAAATAGTTCACCAAAGTGGAAACACAATGCACCTCCCCATGAGAAAATGAATTCAAAACATGAAAGACAGTCAACGCCACTAACCACAATAGGAAGGTAATTTAAACTGCAAAGATGGGGCTGGAGAGATGGCTCAGCGGTTAAGAGCACTGACAGTCCTTCCAGAGGTCCTGAGTTCAATTCCCACAACCACATGGTGGCTCACAATCACCTGTAAGAGATCTGATGCCCTCTTCTGGTGTGTCTGAAGACAGCTACAGTGTACTTATAGATAATAAGGAAATAAATCTTAAACCACCAAGACATTTTACTGTATCTTGGGTTGGCAAACATCAAAAAAGGTAGATGCTGTACTCCACCAGCAAAGGGGATCAGACGCTTTTATGACCTGGACAGGAACGAGCCCCATCTCTCGCCCTGAGACCTCTCTTCCAGAAATCAAGCCTCTGGTATGTGTTTGTCGGTGTAACAGACACGAGGCAGAGAAGGCAGTGCCGGGCTGAAGCAAAAACCTAATGTCTGCATGTTTGCTTACTATTCTGATGCCATGAGAACATAGATGCTATGACCAAAAGCAACCTGGTGGGTGGAATGGTTTATTTCATCTAACAGGTTGGAGTCCATTATCAAGGGTAGGCAGAACGGGAGCTGATACAGAGGCCATGGAGGGACCCTAGTCACTGCCTTGCTGCTCCGGCTTGTACACAATCTGGGCTACCTACTTAGGGATGGTACTGCCCACAGTGGGCAGAACCCTCTCGTATCAATCATTAGTCAAGAAAACGTTCCACAGGCCACTCTGATGAAAGCATTTTTTTTTTTCAATTGAGGATCTCTCTTCCCAGATGACTCTAGTTTCAATAAATAAGTAAATAATCGGAATAAAAGGTAACCAGCACGCCATGAGGAGACTAAAAAACCCTGTGAAACATTCATAAAATGGGGTACAGTTGAGACCACTCTCTAGGCTCAAAGTGAGAACTGAGGTACAGTAGCACTGAGGCAAATACTAAACAGACAATGCAAACGCATTTACACAAATGCACAGCAAACACCTAGCGGCAAACCAAAGAAATAAGGGTCTCAGCACAGAGACCGTCCTCTGTTGAGTTGACAAGCGGGAAAAATGCCAAACTGGGCTACAATTGAGCATCGGAATGCATTAGGAACAGATGGCTCTTAGACAATGAAAAGAAATCACAATAAAATCTCTACATGTTCACTGTCACAAGGACGTACACTGTCAACAACATAGCAGGAGCAACAGCAAGGAACTCACTTTGTTTTGTTTTGTTTTCTTTAAGCTCTATTTATTGTATATATGTGAATACACTGTTGCTGTCCTCAGACGCACCAGAAGAGGGCATCAGATCCCATTTCAGATGGTTGTGAGCCACCATGTGATTGCTGGGAATTGAACTCAGGACCTCTGGAAGAACAGTCAGTGCTCTTAACCACTGAGCCATCATCTCTGCAGACCTCACTTTGTTTTTTTAAGTATTCCTGTGCGTGTGCACGCGAGCACAGTGCCTGTAGAGGTCAGAAGAGGGCATCCAATCAACTGGAACTAAAATTACAGGTGCTTTGTAAACTACCTGATTGGATACTGGGAATCAACTTTGGTCCTCTGCACGCATGAGTAGTAAACACTCTTAATTACTGAGAAAAACAAAACAAACAAAAAACGCTTCTTAAAAGCTGATTCAGGGGTTGGGGATTTAGCTCAGTGGTAGAGCGCTTGCCTAGCGAGCACAAGGCCCTGGGTTCGGTCCCAAGCACTAAAAAAAAAAAAAAAAAAAAAAAAAAAAAAAAAGCTGATTCATTTGCATTTTATATGTATGAATGTTTTGCCTGATGTCTGTGGAAACCAGAAGAGGGCATCAGACCCCCTTGGAACTGGAATTAAGATTGTGAGCTGCTGGTTGGGGATTTAGCTCAGTGGTAGAGCACTTGCCTAGTAAGCGCAAGGCCCTGGGTTCGGTCCCCAGCTCTGAAAAGAAGAAGAAGAAAAAAAAAAAGATTGTGAGCTCCTGTGTGGGGCTTTGTAACTGGGTTTTTCCACCCAAGCCCGAGTTCCTGAATGAGGCTACATATGAGTAAACACCTAAACCATAGCTTTGGCTCGTTCCCCGACTAGCTCCTAACTTATATAACCCACTTAAACTACTCTATGTCTCCCACACGGCTTCCCAATTTCATGTGTCCGGCTTCCTCAGAATCAGGGCCAATCTCCCGCCTCTGACTCTCTCCCAGAGTTCCATTCTCTCTACCAGAAGTCCCATCTTCTACTTCCTGCCTTCAGTTTGTGTAGACGAGTGATGCTTCCACACAGCGCACAAGAGATTATCCCTACAGGGAATCCAAATCTGAGTCCTCTGGAAGAGCAATAAGCATTTTTAACACTATGCCATCTCTCCAGCCCCAGAAAAAACACTTTTCACAATTGCTTTAATAACAATCCGGTCAAATTTCACCAGTGAGCACTAACAAACCGGTTGCTTGAGCAGCTAAACACAGGGTTGTACCAAATACCCGACAGACAACTTAGAATCACAAAGGGAAAACGTTATCTTTTGGGGACAGAAATCTAATAACATCGTAAGGAAATGTCAGCTCCGAATCACCAAAACTATAACAAGAACTGCCTAAGGACTATGACGCCATATCATTTATGAGGGAACACCATTAAACAAATTCAAGTGGGTGGGTATCCCACAAACAACTTCCCCGGGCTCTTGGAAGGACACTGGAGAGCTGGTTTGGATTAAAGGAGATTAAACGGATCTATGAAGATTACACGTTATCACTCATTATAACTGGATCCTGGTTGTAAAATAAAAATTCTCACCAACTAGGAGTACAGGTGCTGCTCAATGCTGTCTTCAGTGCTGCTGCCCTGTTGCTAAAAGTCCTTCACAGAGGGAGAGAGAGCTAATATCCCCTCCTCCTCCCAATGAGTTTCCTGAGCTTCCGTACAGAGCACAGGTAAGGGGTTACCCCAGTTGTGGGTACTCCTTTCAGAAATGCTGCATTTGAAAAGCCTTTACCTAGGAGGGATGAGTGCTTTCCAGGGGCTACACAGATGGACCTTCCCCTCCCCAACCTTCCTGGACCTAAAGAGTCTAGCTCCTCCCTAGGTTGTGAGCAATTATGGCAGATTTGCATACACCCTGTGTAGGGAGCAGCTGCATACTCAGGAAATAGTCTTGTGACCCTCCCCACCCTTCCCCTGATGTAAACAGGCAACACGCCCAGCTGGAATACTCCCTTTGTAAGTCTGAGCAGCTGAACCCGCAAGATGGTGGTTGCTTGGCTCAGTAGGTAGGCGTAAACAACACAGCCTCTCGAACTCCCCCAGTTATTATGTTCTGTCCTGCAGGGACAGGATGCTCATAAGGCCCCGCCCCTTCCTTGTGATTTATAGGCAGCCAACAGTGGCCAGAAGGGAAGGACTTGAGGCCCCTCTCTGGGGATATATTGGCAGTTTAATGTAAGGAAATAAGAGGGAATTCAGCCGCAGACTGGCTCATGGAGGTCATTGTGGACACTTTGCTAGCTCTGGCTGAGGGCCCCATGGAGTCCATGCCCTGGAAGACAGATAAGAACTAGAACTATGGGGTTGGGGATTTGGCTCAGTGGTAGAGCACTTACCTAGGAAGCGCAAGGTCCTGGGTTCGGTCCCCCAGCCCCGGGGGAAGAACTAGAACTGTGCACGAGAAGCCAGGCATGGTGGCTTGTGCTTGTCACTCTAGCACTGGGAAGGTGGAGACAGGTGGGCTTCTGTGGCTTCCTGGGCATCCAGCCTATTCAACAGGTGCTGAGGCCGAGAAAGACTAGCTTTTAAAAAAAAATGGGTAACACCTGTGCAAATGACAACCGGCCTCTACGGGCACACACACAATGGGCATGCGCACGCATGCGCGCGCACATGTATGCTCACATGCTCCCCAAATAAGTCAATTCGGCCGGGACTTGGGCACTGGTGTGGGGGTTTCAATGGCTTTGCTGAGCTCCATAGCGGGCCACGTTCTTTTCTCGGGAGGTTTAACATTAGGCTTGGATGTGGATGGCTTACCTGTGTAAACTTGTGTATCAGGTTCATGAAGTTCGGAAACGATCAGGAGGAGGTGGAAAACAGGAAAGGCAGAGGGCCTGTCTGAGTCACTGAAAGCAATGTGTTCAGATTGGAGTGGGGCATGGGTCTCTAAGGAGAAACACCAGCAGAAGCCATTCAGTGTTTATGAGCCCCTGGGAGGCCTTAAAGGCTGGGCAAAGGTTTAAGAAGTACAAATGACACAGCAGTGGAGATAAAAAAATACTAAATTTTCTCCCGCACTTGTCAGGCCACTGCCCAATGACTCCGCCGTGTGCGCAGGCTCAGCCTAATACTTTCTGGTACACACACCCGAACACCCACTTCTTGTCTTCAGGGAGTCTCTGAACACCCTGACTGGGACACTTTTGACTGGAACAAGTCCTTCAGCTGAAGCTGGTTCCATTTGCTGTGTGACTGTCTCTCCACTGGAAGGGGTTGACTTGCATTTACTTGACTCGATAAGATTTGGGGTCACCAAGCCAAAGACGTTTTTGTCTCTAGGTGACCTCCGTGTAAATCTTCTTGTGCTGCTCCCCAGATTTTGTTTTGCAGTAGGGTCATCCTTCCGGTGTCCCATCTTTTCTGAATGGAAATAATCAACTGGGGCCTGTAGTTGTCGGACCCTCCAGCGCCCCCCCCCCAGTGTTTGACCCCTGCTGAGCCTTGCTGATGCATGTGGAAGCCTTTTGTTCCTAACAAAGGAACATCCTGACCTTTCTGTTTGCCCTGGGTGCCACACCCGGGTGCCACACCTGGGTGCCACACCTGGGTGCTACACCTGGGTGCTACACCTGGGTGGTAACACTGTTAAGTCAGTTCCTGTTTTTTGTTCCTGAGGGCAAAAGCCTGTTTTTTCCACTGTGCTTCCTGGAATTCTCCACCTGGTGAACTTGTATATAGTCTGTGAACCTCAGTAAAAGTTTTGGCATTCTCATAAAACGAATGACCCGAGCAAGTGTTTTTTCTAAACCTCGCAGGCCTATGCTCGGTTCTCAGTACCACTGTGGTGCAGGTGCTGACAGTAGTTGCTGGGCTTCTCATGGCAATGGTGCACCTGATACCAAGTGCCTGAGTGGTAGAAGGTCAATTCAACAGGCCAGGCTGTGGTCTCCACAGCCATGCAGGTGCACTTGTCTTAGTCAATGTTCTATTGCTGTGAAGAGACACCATGACCATGGCAACTCTTAAAGAAAGCATTGATGGCTTACTTACAGCTTCAGAGGGTTCATTCATTCGTTCTCATCATGGTGGGAGCATGGCAGCACGCAGGCAGACATAGTGCTGGAGAAGTAGCAGAGGGTTCTACACCCACAGCCAAAGACAACAGGAAGAGAGACCCCCCTGGGCCTGGCTTGGGCTCTTGAAACCTCAAAGTCCACCCCCTGTGACACACTTCCTCTAACAAGGTCGCATCTACTAATCCTTTCAAACAGTGCCAGGCCCTGGTGACCAAGCATTCAAAGCTATGAGTCTATGGGGGCCGTTCTCATTCAAACCACCACACTGCTCAAGTGCTGATGATATTATCCCTGGTGTGGCCTCGGTGAGCATAGAGCACACTTGCTGTTGGGGAGGGGACGAGCAGAGACATCCTTTTCGTCACGGCATGTCTTCTTGCCTCGGCAGCATATTCCTGGACTGGCCATCAGATTGTCACCGACTATTATAACTCCCTGACCTCCAGAAATGTTGAGTATGGTTTAGTCCTGCCGTATTTACTGGGTAGGCACCAACTGTTCTGGTCCCCCTGAGAGAGGGATGTTCTCTTGCTCCTGTCCTGGCTGTGTAATCAAGGCTGTATAGTGCACCCTGCTCCTGTCACAAGTCAAGTACTGCCAAGGAATATGTGTGAGCTGGGGCAAGATAAAGAGACAAGGGCCTCCGGGTCACTCCATCCCTGAACAACACCCACAGTTCTCCAGCAGAGTTGGAGAGAGTAGGTAAAGAAGACACAAACTGGGAAGGGTATGCTTTTTGTACCGTAGTAAAACCAAGTTTTGAAAACTAGAAAAAAAGCAACTAAGAAAAAACAAACAAACAAACAAAAACCAGACTAAGTTTGTCACAGGGATAGGCTAGGGGAATAAACTACACAAATTATACCAGGGCTGGCAATTGTTCCCTCATCTCAGTGCTAGAGAAGTACCTTACCAAGCATCCTGGCTAGTTCCATGTCAATTTGACACAAGCTAGAGACACCTGGGAAGAGGGTTCTCAGTTGGGAAAATGATTACTTAAGATTTGTCGGTCAGCAAGCCTCTGGTGTGTTTTCTGGATCAGTAATCAATGTGAGAGCAACCTATGGGTAGTATGTCCTGTGGTTGCTATAAGCAGGCTGAGCAAGCCATAAGAGGCAAGTCCATGAGGAGTACTCCAGGGGAGGGTCCCTGCATCCACGCTTGCCTCCAGGTTCCTGCCGTGTCTTTCCTGGATGATGGACTGTAAATTTTTAAGATACAATAAACCCTTTCGGGGCTGGGGATTTAGCTCAGTGGTAGAGCGCTTACCTAGGAAGCGCAAGGCCCTGGGTTCGGTCCCCAGCTCCGAAAAAAAGAACAAAAAAAAAAAAAAAATAAAAAAATAAACCCTTTCTTCTTTGAGGTACTTTGGGCCATGCTGCTTTATCTTGGCAGTAGAAACCCTAACAAAGACAGAAATTGGTATCAGGAGTGGGGTATTGCTGTAACAGATCTAATCATATGGTTTTGGGAAGGATTGAGAATTTTGGAACTTTGAGCTAGAAAAGCTATTGGGTGTTCAGAGCTGTTGTGGGCACTAAGCAGATAATGCTGAGAGCAATGTGGACAGTAGAGAACTGGCTTGTGGATTTTCTATCAAGACCAATCGTGCTACTTTGACTTAATAACCACCATAGTGAAATGTTTGCTGTGCTAGGACAATTGATACTGATCAGTTGGGGCTGAAGAACCAGCCATGATTGAGAGACTAGCATCACTTTGGGAAAATATTTGGCAATATTTAAGTTTCTGGGTGGTACTGGTTTTGAAGGAATGAAGGGATTGTGCAGGAACTGAGGCTTGGCATTATGAGAGGCCAGATGTCACTGGTATAGACACAGCATCAGGAGCAGTGGAAACCCCAGGATAGAAGGGGTCATGGAGAAAGAATGAGGCTTGGCAACACATGGCAAGTTAGACCCTGAAAAGAACTCAGGAGAGATTATTTTGACACTGGAGCCCAGTTGCAGTGGAGACGCCGCATTTTGGAGACGTCAATGCCTTGGGACCACTACCAAGTACTCTAATGGTGTAGGGCCAGTCTGAGCCTTGGAAATTAAATGGCAGAGCCAGAGAAATGGAAATATCTAGGCCCTTTGGAACCCAAAGACTTGTCAATGAATCCCAGACACTGGACAGAATTATCTGCACTGTTGTACTTTGGTTTTGCCTTTAGATGTTAACTGTGACAAAAGAGCTCACAGTAGGAACTTTGGAATTTTAGAGAAACTGGATATTTTAAAGAGATTAAATTTGTTTGTCGAGATGAAGTTTCTCTGTTGTTCTGAAATCCACTCTTGATCTTAGAGCTACACCAGCAAAAGACTAAATGTGTATAGGCTGAGGGACTTTAAAACTTGGAATGCTTTATACTATGAGATCTTGATGAACAAAAAAGGGGGAGGCTATTGTTTAGCAGTGCTGCATTGATGTGCCAAGTTGACAAAGGTCCACAGTCCTGGGTAGCTTCCTGTGAACCTGACAAAAGCTAGAGTCATCTGGGAAGAGGCCTCTCGATTGAGACAGTGCCTCCACACATTTTGCTTGTGAGCATATTCTTGACTGATGATGGGTGTGGAAGGTTCACTGTAGGCGCTGGCACCCCTGGGACGGTGGCCCAGAGGGGACTACAGGGAAGGCAAGCTGAACGACAGAAGTGAGGCAGCAGGCAGCACTCCTCCATCCCGGTTCCCGCTTCCCTGTTCCTGCTTTGAATTCCTGTCCTGATTTCCCTGGACATGACCTTCAAGCTGTAAAATGAATCCTTTCCTTCCCAAAGTGCTTTGGTCATGGGGTTTTATCACAATAGAAACCCCAACTAAGAAACAATCCTGAGAAACCAAATGAACTACATCCCAAGCAGAAACATTTTCTTTGGTAGTGTTCCCGCTCACCCCTGATCTTTTGAGTAGCTGCAACTCACACTTGACTTGGAATCTTGGTTTTGCTTTTGGTCTGTGGTTAGTAAGCTACTGAGCTACATCCAGGGTGCAGGCTGAGACAGGGTGACTGTGGCCCTGGCTTGGGCTCCAAAGCCTACCCCAGTGACACACTTCCTCCAGCAAGGTCACACCTCTTAATCTTTCTAATCCTTTCAAACAGTGCCACTCCCTGGTGACTAAACATCTGAGCCTCTAAGGGCCATTCTTATTCAAACTGCCACACCAGGTTTCCTTCCCCATAGCTGCGTTAGCTCACAACTATCCATACATAACCCCAGATCCAGGATCTGTTTCCTTCTTCTCAGCTCCTTGGGCTCCAGGACATGCACATGCAGGCCAAGTACATATACACACAAATAAAAACAAAACTGTTTTCTGTCAGGGTGTTTATGTACCATGTGCATGCCTGGTGCCTGCAGGGGGCCAGAAGTGTCAGGTTCCCAGAAGCCAGAGCTCCAGATGGTGATAAATGCTGGCAATCGAACCCAGGTCCTCTAGAAGAATGATCTCTTAATCACTGAGCCCTTTAATTATTAAAAATCTTCCACTATTTCATGTTTTTTATTTTTAAGCTCAGGTCTCGAACTTCTGATCCTGTCTCAGCCTCCAGAATATGAGGACAGGGGTGAGCTAGTACCACATTTATTCTTTTTTTTTTTTTTTAAGGCTGGGGACCGAACCCAGGACCTTGCGCTTCCTAGGCAAGCGCTCTACCACTGAGCCAAATCCCCAACCCCACCACATTTATTCTTAAGAGGGCACTGTTCCCTGCCATGGCATCAGCTTACAGACATTATGCCTGCTTTCAGCACTGACAAAGAGCAAGTGAAGCCTAGCAAATGGGTAAGTAGTGTCTTAAGTGAACTGACCTTACAGGTCCTTTTCACTAGGGAGCGGGGGAGTCTTAGAACCCTATTACTGGACTCTGAGAAACTGTCTGGTAAAGACGGAGCTGGGCTGGCTCTGCCACTCCCCAGCACCTGACACTCAGGTCATTAGGGTCACTGAAGGCAGGCTCAGTGATGGAGAACACTTGTTCCTGCAGAGGGTTCAATTCCCAGAGGAAGGTTCGCAACCCACTGAAACTCTAGTGCTGGGGGATGTGACACCCTCTTCTGATCTTCACGGGCACCAGGTATACATTCTGAAAAACTGCTCAACTGAAAAGAACTTTCAAGCTGGGCACGGAGGTGCACACCTTTAATCCCAGCACTCCCCAAGGCAGAGGTGGGTACATCTCTGTGAGTTCAAGGCCAGCCTGGTCTACAGAGTAAGTTTCAGTAAAACAGAGAAGACACTGGCTTGAAAAAAAAAAAAAAAAAGAACAAGCCAAAAGTCTTTGCTCATGTATTTATTCCGCAGTCAAGTAAATCATAACGTCAAGCCGCAACATGATTAAAGGAGAATTACTGGTACAGCTGTCTAAAGTGCAACACTGACAGGTGTTCTTTCCCATGATGGAACAAAGACACAAAGACACACTTCCCTAGGGTCTGGGAGAGGCAAACAACCCTTTGAAACAAACTGCCCAACAATTAGAGGCAGACTGCAAATAATCTCTACTAGCATTTCTCTGCAAGGTGGACCAACCCCCCAGGTGGCTAACTCAAGCCCTCTGTCACCCACCTGTGCCCTGGCTTTGGTCTCCTTCCTCAATCACACCTACACCCAGAAGGCTTCTCTGCTTCCCGCTTAGACACCACCCGAGTCCCGGAGGCCCTGAGCACTGCTGGCCATGAGTGAGCTTGTGAACAACTTTCACCCAGAATCTCGTGGGAGACCAGGAGCAGGACGGCTCAGCGATGGCTTGGTGTCATTTCCTTAAACAATAGTTCTAACTGTAAAACAAGCTGACATCTGACAGGCCATCTGCACGCCATAAACAAACCAGTGTATTCTTATCTTTTCCTTTGTTTGCAAAATGTTAAGTAGACTATCCAAGGGGGAAAAAAATGAAACTCGAGAATTCAAAGGGTTTGGGTCACAAAGTAAACCAGTCCTCCACAGGCAAATTCATTTGTTTTTGGGCTTCGAGGCCATGTAGAGGGCGATCAGGCAGTAGATGGTCCCTCCCACTGTGAGAGCCATGGTGGTCCGGTAAAGCATTTGGTCCGGAAGGCCTCGTTTCAGGTGCACGGGCACACCGTCAGCCTTCTGCAAGGCAAGAAGGGACAATGAGTTACCTAGTAGGAACAGATTTTACTACAGACTGGAGAAGAAAATCTTGTCCATCATGAAAACTACTCCACAAACATAATATAGCGGGGACTGGGATGCATCAGTGTGGCAGAACACGGGTACACTTCCTCACCAATGGGCGCACGACTTTAAGTCTGCGGTCATTCTCTACAGCCAAGTCTGAGGCAACCAATGAGCCAAGTCCAGGTTCCTAAGGCCTTTACTACAGTCTCGCTCTGCAAGGGCAGAGCCCTGGAAACTTTTGAAAGGATCAGGCTCTCTGTAGGACCCTTAACTCATCTTGTGCAGACCCCAGAGGCCTCTTAAACCTTACTCATTAGATTTAAAAGACTTACCCTGAACATGGAAGTGCTCATGCGGTTCAGGATGGACCTGAACCGGGACACATTCTTGTGGGGAGACAGCCCTGTAAGGACAGCTCTGCCACTCCCCAGCACTTGACACTCAGGTCATTAGGGTCTCGATTACCTCTAAATAGATTAATCATATTCAAGTGTCAATTCTGGCTTCTCTCTGTTGATGACCTACCTAAGAGGGCTTCCTGACTTCCACCAATTGTACAGTGAACTGCAGCACCAAGAAAGCCACACACAGAAGAAAACTGGCTGCCAAAACAGCTCAGCAGTTACAAGCCATTGTGCTTTCAAGTTAGTTCCTACAACCACTTATAACTCATCTCTGCATGAACAGACAGACAGACAGACAGACAGACAGATAGACACACACACACAGAGAAAATTTTTGAAGTCGTCACCGCATGTGTGGCAATCATTAATAGGTACTGGCTGATTCAGTGTCATTACACCCGCCCCTGAGTTCTCTCAGAGATTATGAAGAAGCACAGTGCACGCGTGTTTGTGGCAATGAGATCATTAGCCACGCCCCTGAAATGGGCATATCGACCTGTACAGATGTTCCATTATTAGTCAATGGGCCAAACTGAAGTAAAGAGCTCTACTTAAAGAAAAGGAGGCTGGGGAGAAAACAACGGTAAAGTAACTCAGTTTTTCTAAACCTCCCACCCCAACGCACACAGGTCCATGTGTCCCAGCTCTCTGCCCCGACCTTCAGTCACCTGGAAGAATCTCTGTAGCTCTGGAACTTTATTCTTCCCAGCATAGTCATATGCTGTCACACTGGAGGTCAGTTTGGTCGGTGTGGCAAATATGATAGGTGGTGCTTCTTTGGAAACCGGCTTAAAACCCTGCAGGACAGACACAAAGAGCAACAGAGGCCATGAGTATGTCTGTGCAGCTGAGCTATTTCTGGAGGCAGCACTAATGGTACAAGGGCCAGAACGGGCAGGGTCTCTGTCACTTGCATTATGGGTCTTTGCGTGTTCTCAACCCTCTGACAAATACTCCTAGCAGCCTTCCAAAACAAACTCTACCAGTGAGATGGGAAAGACAAGAAAGGCCCCATGTGAGCTTCAAGAAGTACCTTCCATGTCTACAAGACCCTGATGTCCCCTCCTCTGTCTGGGTAAGTCAGTAAAGAGCCCAGGCATGTAAGGAGGCCTGAGCTCACTCCCCAGCACCATGTAAGAGGCTGGGGATGGCAGCATCAGTTTCTGATCTCAACACTGGGAGGCAGAGTGGAAATGGGCAGATAGATTCCTGGTGCAAACTATACTGGCGGTAGTGACGCACACCTTTAATTCAAGCACTCAGGAGGCAGAGGCTGGAAGATTTCTGAGATTGAGGCCAGCCTGGTCTACAGAGCGAATTTGAGGACAGCCAAGACTACACCAAGAAACCCTGTCTTGAAAACCCAAGGACTACATATTCCATGATTCCATTAACAGCAGTGCAGCACAGAGGCAGAGCACTGCTGTTTAGCACAGGAGTGTAAGAAGGTGCTGGAGAGGAGGACAGCTTTCTTCTTGAAGTTATGCAACTGTTCTAAAGTTAGCTCTGGGGGCTGGAGAGAAGGCTCGGCTATTAAAGAGTAGCTGTTGCAGAGGACACAAGTTCAGTTCTCAGCACCCGCAAGGCATGGCTAGCAACCACCTGAAACTCTAGCTTCTGGGGACTCAATAGCTCTTGATTGCATGATGTGATTGTCTGCATATGCTTGGCCCAGGGAGTGGCACTATTAGAAGGTGTGGCCTTGGAGGAAGTGTGTCACTGTGGGGTATGGGCTAGGAGACCCTCCTCCTAGCTGCCTGAGGATGCTCAGTCTGTTCCTGGCTTCCTTTGGGTGAAGATTTAGAACTCAGCTCCTCCCACCATGCTGATAATGAACTGAACCACTGAACCTGTAAGCCAGCCCCAATTAAACGTTGTCCTTTATAAAACTTATATTGGTCATGGTGTCTATTCACAGCAATAAGACCCTAACTAAGACATAAGGGTACCCAAACACAGGTGTACATGCCACACAGACATACACAGTTAAAACATAATAAACCTTTTTTGCTTATGTTTGGACAGTGCCTTGGAATGTAATGTATAAACCAAATTGGCCTCAAACCTATAAAAATAAACCTTAAGGGGGCTGGAGAGATGGCTCAGTGGTTAAGAGAACTGATTGTTCCTCCAGAGGTCCTGAGTTCAATTCCCAGCACCCACATGGTGGCTCACAACCCTCTGTGATGGGATCTGATGCCCTCTTCTGGTGTGTCTGAAGACAACTAGTGTATTATATGACGCTGTCGTCGAGATGCACCTGGGAGGCTGCTGGGAGCTCAGGTTGGCCTTCACCTCTTGGCTTCACCTCCTAGTCGGCTGGGCTATAGGTACACACCGCCACACTACTGACCTAGATACTTTAAATGCGTGACCTGCATGGCAGTTATTTCAGACAGGGTCTTACCGCGTAGCCTCCAATGACCAGGAAGCTCTAGAGAACAGGTCAGCCTTGAACTCGAGAAGATGCACCTGCCCTGCCTGAGTGCTGGGGTTAAGGGCTGCCCTCTTGCTGTTTTCTAAGAATCGAAGGGCAGGTTGAGGATGCAGCTCCTGCCAAAGTCCCTGCCGAGCACATGCAGCCAGCACCACAGACACAAACCACCCAAACCCAAAGGGGACAGTTTTGCTTTTTCTCTAAGGGCACAAAGCTGTAAAGTAACTTCTGCACAGCAACACTGCACACTAAAGCTGAAGGTTGAGGCTTACAAGCCAGTAAAAGTGTCCCTTTAGATTCCAACTAGGGAAAGTGAGGACAATGTGAGGTCTGAAATAAGTCTGAAGTCTAGACTGCTAGTCTTTATTTCTCAAATTTGTAACTGACAAGATCTAGAGATTAGATATTTAAAAGATCAACATAAAAGAGAGGAGGGAGGTTGGATAAAAATGAATTACAATTACCAGGCTGGTCTCGCTCTGTAAGGGCAGAGCCCTGGAAACCTTTGAAAGGATCAGGCTCTCTGTAGGACCCTTAACTCATCTTGTGCAGACCCCAGAGGCCTCTTAAACCTTACTCGTTAGATTTAAAAGACTTACCCTGAACATGGACGTGCTCATCAACTAGGCATGAGGATTAATGGGATCCAAAACCAAGACCAAAAAATAAGGTTCTGAAGTAAGGCTGGCTGGTTTGGAACTGGCCTGTCTAAGGTAATACTCAGCTGGTATGACGGTCACCTACTCTACCTCAGAAGGATGTGCAAAAGCAGCAGCTACCTCAACAGCTTTTAATAATTCCATAAACTATAGAAATTCAGAATACACTTTTAAAATTGTCTTATTTCATTATTTTTTTTAAAGATTTGTTTATGTATGAGTAGGCTATTGCTGACACACCAGAAGAGGGCATCAGTTCCCATTACAGATGGTTGTGAACCACCATGTGGTTGCTGGAATTTGAACTCAGGACCTCTGGAAGAGCAGTCAGTGCTCTTAACTGCTGAGCCATCTCTCCAGCCTCCTTATTTCAGTATCTTATCTCATCAATTATGAATTTTGCATTTTCCCCAATGAGGCTCAGCTGTTTTCAGGACATTGTCCATTCACAGTGCAGCCTGTTGGCCCTCAATGAAGAACAGGCATGGTCCTTCACCTCCCTGTAACACGGTAAATCACCCACCCATTGTATAGTCAACAGCCAATGTTTTCAGGCACTATCACTCCGGAGACTCAAGCTCCCCCACATGCCTATTTTACAGAACAAAACCCCAAGTTCTAGACCTGGAGGCGGTGTCCCATGTAGAGGCAGGCAGATCTAAGGTCCAAGTCAGTCTGGTCTACACACTGAGTTCCAGGAAAGCCAGAGCTACAGAGAAACCTGGTCTCAAAAGAGCAAAACAAACAAACAAAAACCAAACTGAAGTTCTTATAACAGCTTTAGAGCTTCGTGGTGCTGCATGGGCACCCTTCTCTGTACTCCCCTATTTCAGCCCCTTCCTTCCTTCTCCTTAAACCCCCGCACCTCCCGAACTGCCAGCTTGTACTTCCCAGCACCTGACATCACTTTAGGGAAACTTTCAAAAATACCTTTTTTGGTTTCTGCCATGGTGGCTCACAACAGGTCCATGTATCCTGAGCTGGCCTTTAACTCACTTGCAGCCCAGGCTGGTCTTGAACTCCTGATCCTGTTACATCTGCTTCCTGAGAGATAAAATTATAGCATCACACCTGCTCTACTTTTGTGAAAACTGCATGTCCTCCTCCTGACCCTGAAAACAAGCTATCCCACTCTCACACCTTGTTTTCTCCACAGCACTGACCACCAGCAAACATGCTACACCCCTTTATTTACTGTCCTTATGCAAAGGAAGCCCCACAGATGCAGGATGCTGGGCATGTTTTGGTCACTAATCATAAGCAGCTGATAGACAGCGCATTCCCTACACACCTGCCAGACAGGGACTGCACTGCCAGCCTGCAGCTTCACCACAGCAGACTACTAACTGGCACTTGCCAGCAGAGCCTCCCTCCTGTGGCAAGGAGAAATTAATCGATAGGCTATACTTATTTATTTATTTATTTATTTATTTATTTATTTAATGTATGTGAGTGAGTACACTGTCGATGTCTTCAGACACACCAGAAGAGGGCATCAGATCTCATTACAGATGGTTGTGAGCCACCATGTGGTTGCTGGGAATTGAACTCAGGACCTCTGGAAGAGCAGTCAGTGCTCTTAACCGCTGAGCCATCTCTCCAGCCCTAGGCTATACTTTTTAATGCTGATTCTGTACATAGTCCCTACCTCTAAACAGTTCACAACACTTAAATTCGAATTGTTTAATTGCTAACAAGTAGGGAAGGAAGGTATCCCAGAGATTGAAGGCAGGGCCACAAGAATGCTAAAAAATGACCCTCCGGCCACCCCTCCACACTCTCACTGCTCCTAACTGTACATTTTGTTTTCTTTGGGATGGGGTCTTGGGAAGCTCAGGCTGGCCTAGACTTCCTCTGCAGCTAAGGAGGAGCTTGAGCTCCTGTTCCTCCTGCTTCTACCTCCCATGCTGCACCAGGACACTGAGCTCAATTTTTAAAGAAACAATATGTTTATTACATGCAGCATGAACAGGTTTGGCAGTGCTTAAAAATAAAAAAAAAAAAGGTTAATTTTTAAATTCTATGTACTGTATGTGTTTATGGGGGGAGGGATGACACATCTGTGTACATGTGAATGCAGGTGCGTCTGAGGAGACCGGCGGAGAGGCTCAGATCCCTTGAGGCTGGAGTTACAGGTTGAAGGCCAATAGGCTGGGATATTGGCAATCAAACTTAGGACCCCCGAAAAAGCAGTATGTGTTAATTAATGGGCTGGCCTCCAGTTGAAATGTTTAAAGACAAAAGTAATCCAGATTTTCCTCTTAGAGCTGACTGGCTCAGCATCTCTGCCTCTGAGGTCTAAGGAAGGTATAGACAGGAAGTGTTTCCCTGGGGCTAGGGTCAAGGCTCTGTTAATATCTGCTCTTGCTGAGGGCTCATGCGGTGGCTCACAACCATCCTCAACTCCAGCTCCAGAGGATCCCACGCCTGTGGACATGGGACACGCATGTGGTGTACATACACCCATGCAGGTAAAACTCTCATTAAGAACATATAACGTTAAAGTTTTTAAATGTTAACCTATCAATCTCCTCACCTCTGATTTATGACTGAAAACCAGATTAAATCTTCAGTGACGAAAGTCATTTCTAGTGAAGCTAGACACCCTCGCCATGTCTCTCTGCTCGCTCACACTCTCAGGACCCGGCTGAATGGAGAGTGCTGCTCCCCTCCCAGTCCCACATCATCATGAATACTCCTGCATGCTCAGCGTGCCATGCATCACTAAGATGGCGCTACCCCAACTTTCTGCATCCAATATCCTACTTACTTCTACAAAATTTACTCATTTTATCATAGGCCTTTCTTTCATGACTCACCTCCACAGTCAAACTCAGTGTCTCCCCCACTCCTCTTGTCCCTCAGTTCCCCACAGCTGGACATCATTCTAGTGTCTTTAGAATGGCTGGGTCACAGAATAAAACTGTATTTCTCTTTTAAGACACTGCTAACTGGACACAAGCTAGAGTAATCAGGAAAGCGGGACTCTCAATTAAGAAAATGCCCCCTTACATTGGCCTGTGGGCGGTACCACTCCTGGGTCGGTGTTCCTCAGTGCTATAAGCAGGCTGGGCAAGCCAAGAGGAGCAGGCTAGGAAGCAGTGCTTCTCTACAGCCTCTGCTTCAGATCCTACTCTGACTTCACTTAGTGATGGAGTGCAGGATGATGTCATTATGCAGGTGAAGGCAGGTATAGGAGAATGAGGCCTGTCATTGGATGAGAGGGAAGGATGGGCGGGAGAAAAGCTTTAGGAGGAGACTGGAGTGAGGGGGAGGAGCAGCCGAGAGAACATGGAAGCTGATGTTAAGTTCCTCTCTGCACATTTAAAGTTGTTATGAATATTCTTTAAGGGATGGATGTGTACAGGGATTTGTATTTCTAGGTGGGCAATTATCTATTATCAATTGGATCAGAGGTTATTGTGTTGTGCGTTCTTTTATGTGGCAATTTGAGTTCAAGTGAGTGTGTGGTGGCTGGACACACTGGGCCACCACAGAATTGGATGTGTATGTCTGGCATGGTGGCAACCTGCCTTGGGAACTAGATGGGTAGAGAGATGTTGCCAGGCTCAGAGAGTAGCCATTGGCAGTGTGATATGGATTGGGGCTGAGTGGGTGAGACGCTTTGCTGAGTGAGATGTAAATATCTAATAGATGTCATGTGGCCCTACGGTACTGACTCTAGTGCGGGTTTAAAAGAAACCATCTTATTAATTTTACTGCCAACAATGGAGAGTAACTGGAGACAAAATAAACTCTTTCCTCCCCAAGTTGCTTTTGGTCATGGTCTTTATCACAGCAATAAACACCCTAGCCAAGACACTACCAAAGTACCTTCCAGGGTGGCTACCCCATTTTAAATTCTCTCCAACACCGTAGCAGGCTTCTGGTTTCCCTACATCTTCATCTCCACAGGCTATTGTCTGTCTTTTGATCATAGGTGCTCTGGCAGACATGAAGTATTTCACTACCGCCTTGATTTGCTTTTCCCAACTGACTAATATGTCAAGTAGCTTCTCATGCTCCTCAATTTACTTGTGGCACATGTCACAAAAAAAGACAAATGCTTTTCAATCAGCCACCATCAAGCATTCCTCGAGTCATTAGTTGCCATGAAGTTGATTTACAAATGTGCTATTGTTGCAGAGGAAGCATTTCCATATTTGGTTATTTAATCCATGCTACCTACTCACTTTATGTACTGGATGTCATGAACATTTTCATTGTACAGTGCACTGTGTCCAAGGAAGGAAGACAAAACACTACTAATTATGAGGTCAGAGCACGGAGGAGAGGGGATGAGCGTGACCCTGAAAATGCTAGAGCAGGCAGAGGAGTGATTCTCACGAGGCAAGAGAAATCTGGTTCAACTTCTAGGGTCTGACCCTGAGCAGTTTATTTTTGACATATTTAATGAACACAGAATAACTATGGGCAAAACTTTTCTCTTGACAATTATCACAACAAGCTTAAGAGATAAATCCATTGTCAAAAGTAATAAGTAGTGCTCCTCTATGGCTTCCTCTTCAGTTCCTACCTCGCGCAGTGATCGGGAGAGCTGCTAAGACAAAATAAACCCTTTCCTCCCAGAGTTGTTTTTTGTCATGGCCTTTTGCAATGAACACCTAGCCAAGACACTCTCAAATGAAGACACCCAAACTAAGACACGCATTTGCAAAGTGCATGTCTTTAGCAAAGTATCTATGCTTCGGGAAACAGTGCTCAGAATAAGGGTCTAGGGAGGAAGGGTCTGGAATAAGCAAGTAAGCTCTTCTGCAAGTACACAGGAACCCTTCCATACTAATGGGTTCTACTGACTGAGAAACAGTGCTCAGAAGTCTGGGGTAGGCGTAATATCCTGTGGGGTTCAGGGTGAAGCACAGACCTACAGATAGCAAAAGGTCACCGGGTCACTGAATAGATCCAGTCCCAGCTTTCTGGATGTAAATGGTGTAAGTCCCCTTTGTTGAGAGCCTGACAGTTTTAACGTTCCTGGTTCCCCCAGTGCTATCTGTGGGCACAAGTCTATAGGGACCGTGGAAGCCAGCCCAAATCTACAATTTATAAACGTCCACCTAACCTTGCTTCTTTCCACACCGCCTGAGCAAAGTTTAAATGAGCTGGAGATGGAGCTCAGTGAGAAAGCACGTGTCTAGCATTTATGAAGTCTTGGACTCAATCCCTACAACCATATAAATGTTTTTGAGTAACTTAGAAATTCTAATACTAGGGTGAAATCTAATTCAAGGGGAGCCAAACACACCCCACCCTGGAAGTCCTGTCTATATCAAGGGCATCATTAGGCAATCCCTGCTCTGAATATCAATTTCATGTCACTGTCATTTAGTCAGATTTTTACTTTCTCCTTCTAAACAACAAAGCTTAGACTTTGCTTCAGCTCTACTAAAAACAATCTACAGGACTAGAGAAATGGTGAAGCAGTTAAGAGCACGGGCTGCTCTTTAGGGAGGACCCAAGTTTAATACCCTGCACCCACATGACTCCCAACTGGCTGTAATTCCAGTTCCAGGAGACCTGGAACCTCCTCTGGCTTCTGCAGACCAGACGGCATGAAGACAAAACACTCATATACGTATGCACTACAGAAGGTACAATGGAAACAGCCATTTCCCTACGTCTTCTGTCAAGAAATCAGACAATACTGGCAATCCTTTCCTTACAACTCATTACACTGGGCTTTACTGATACCACATTAGCTTCCCTTCTAACCCTGGACTGTTCTGAGTGAATTTTCCTCATTCCCTTTCACATTTCTGTAATGGAACAATCGTCTCTCTCTTTTTTAATTTATGTACTTCCAGAATGATCTCTCCATCAGCAAAGAGCCGCCACCAGCCATGTCTGCTAAACACCACATTCATAAAGCTCAGCAGCTACCAGATACATCGTTATCACCAAAAACTGAACACCTAAAAACACTTAAGACTTTTCCTCCTCAGCCTCCCATAAAATTCAAACTCAGTCCTTCTTGGCCTCCATTATCCTGAAAGTACATCTAATCTTGGATTGAAATCCTACTTAAACACTCTCCCTTAAGATGTGTCCTGTAAGGGTAGACACGAGGCAATAACCAGTCTCTGTTACAGCCCATACGAGTCACTATTCTAGCTAAGGCTTTTCAGCTTCGTGTTCAAGCAAGGCTTCTCGCTCCACTCAGAGCAATGATTCAGCTTCTGGAGAATATATGTATCATTTATCCGGGCCCAACCATCTGCCAAAAAAAACCCGCTCACTCGACACATAGCATTTAACCCAAATTAATGCTGCCCTGAACCAGAAAATGCTTTTGCTCACAACAAAAAAGTAGCAGTCAAGGTCACTAGATCAAGGCTGCTAAATTCAGTACTAACCCAGTATGAATGGACCTCTAAAATACCACATTTTCACAACACTGAGGCTGGAGATAGAAGCGTCATCGTAGGATCTGTCTGGATAAATGTCAGATCGCCCAGTGGTCACGGTCACCGTCTGCTACTTTAAAATTAGCGAAAGCTTAAACGTTGTTGGCTGTCACTCCCCATGTTCTCCTCAGTATAGGGGGAAAAAAAATCCATGCCTTATGAGAAAGCTTCTCAATCCCGCCCTCCTCAGTCTTCCATTTGGTAGCTGGGTGAAGCTACTTTCTGGGAAGTGACAGGAGTAGTAACGTGGGGAAGTCACAAAGGCCACCTCAAGGAGAGAGAGCGGAAACTCAAACTCAGTTAAGTCTCCTTCTGCGCACCACAGACTCTACGGGAAATCCATCTTAAATAAGCAGCCACCCCAAGGGTCACCTTGACCCCCGCAAGGTATCAGACCTATGTTTTGTGCCATGCAAACCTTGCCTAGGGTGCCGTACACACAGAGAAACCTCGGCAACTGCTCCAAGCCTGCGTGAAAGGATACCAGGAGACGCAAGTAAGCCGGACTCATCGGCCGGCAGAAACCCCTCCCGGCTCGGACGTCGCGACTGCCTGCCTCGGGCCGCCGTTCTCTCGCTCAAGGCGACGCGGCACACCCGTACCTGCGGAGTATAGGCTTCCGAAGCCCAAGCTCTAGCCAACGTCTGCGTGAAACTGCTAAACTTGTAGTACATGTTGGCTGCAGCCAGCTTTGCACCGCCGCTGCCTGTGCGACCGCCCTAGAAAAGGACCGGGCTTCCCCTTTGGCCCACCCAAAGCTCGGCGCAAGGACCCTGCTCCAAGATGAGGACTGTCTAGATAGCGCCTGACCCAAAGTATACCCACTTAAGCAACGTCGGGGAAACAAACCGCGCTCTCTCAAGACTTAGGGACGTAAAAGCTCTAAAAGACATGGAAAGAAGCTGTGCTGAGGCTTTCCGAAAACTCAGGCTTCTTTGTGCTGCTCATTTGTATGTGGGCAGTACCAAGACGCCATGACAGATGCGCAAGCGTCCTTTGGACAAAGAGGGCGGCTGAGAGCGCCACTCGCCCGGAGCGTTCTGGGCGGGGCCTGGAACTGGGGGCGGGGCCCGGCACGTAGGTGGGGTCTCGTCAGGTCCAGGTCCTGCCCCATTTGAGGGTTATTGGTATCTGTTGAGGGGTCTTAAGTTCCTAGGGTTGTTAGGAATTTCACCTCAATTAAGTCAAGAGCAGCTTTTTGGAGCCGGCAGTGAGTACATTACCTGTAAGCGAAATTCTGTCTCAATGCCTGGAAAGTGACCAGAAAGGAGAAGAGTGATCTAGGAGGGAGAAGAGGAAAGGGGAGAAAAGAGAAGAGAGGAGAGGGAGGGAGGGAGGAGATGGTGAGAGGAAGAGAGGAGAGAAGGGAAAGAAGGAGAAGAGAGAGAGGAAGAGAGAAGAAAGAGGGAGAGAGGAAGGGAAGTAGGGAGGGAAGGAAAGGGAGAGGGAGAAAGGGTAGGGGAGGAGCCTGTAGGCTTTGCGCAGAAGGCGTACATTTAATCAAAACCTAAAGCACCTGTGTGTGCATCTTGCTTCTTTTGAGAGTGAGATTACTGTCTTCTGCATTCATTTATGGGAATTGGTTGCTCATCTCATCCTGGCCTCTGTTCTTTGAGATAAATGCCTGCAGGGGAGGTGACTTGGAACACTTGTGAAATCTCTACCTTCTGCTTGAATGATGCAGCTCAGTTACAGCTTCCTGGTTATAGTAGTACTCAGCGCCACGCAGTGGGGCTTAGACTTCCACTCTGAGGCAAATGCTACATAAAAGGAGTGTGCTGGTTTCTTACTCTCCAGAGACAAGTTTTTAGTCCTATCATTTAACCAGAGGTTTCTGCGCACACCGGATAGGTTTGCCTACACTGTATTTTAAATGTAAATTGGTAATAAATAGCTAATGCTAAGCTTGATGTAGTATTTTCTCTAAATGTATTGAACCCCCACTACTCTAGACCATCTCTGTTTTACAGCACAGGATAATGAGGCCCAGAAAAATGAAGTAATTGCTGAGGCCAGCAATCAGTGGCAGAGTTAGTCGCCGGGCTCAAGAGTACAGATAAATAGATATAAATCCATTCTAAGAAGAAAAGAGCCAAAACTGTGCACTCCTGAGCAAAGATGTGATCTTTATAAATTCAGCACCTCTAATACCCTGGACAGCAAAGATTCCAGCAGCTTCTAATGATAAGTAATCCAAAGTTACTGTCCAGTCTGAGTTATTCTGTTGCTGCAACCAAACGCCATGACCAAAAAGCAAGTTGGGGGAGTTGGGGATTTAGCTCAGTGGTAGAGCGCTTGCCTAGCAAAGGCCCTGGTCTGGTCTTCAGCTCCGGGATTGAGGTGGTGGGGGGCTTGGGGGGAGCAAAGTTAGGGAGGAAGGGTTTGTGCAGCTTACACTTCCCACATTGCTGTTTCATCACCAAAGGAAGTCAGGGAAGGAACTCAAGCAGGTCAGGAAGCAGGAGCTGATACAGAGGCCATGGAGGGGCATGGCTTACTGGATTGCTTTCCCTGGCTTGCTCAGCTTGCTTCCTTATAGAACCCAGGACCACCAGCCCAGGGGTAGTACTACCCATAATGGCTGGGTCTTCCCACATCAATCATTAGTTAAGAAAATGCCTTACAAGGCTGGAAAGATGACTCAGCCGTTAAAGGCTACAACCAAAAATATAAGAAATGCCTTACAGTCAGATTTTTGTGGAAGTTTCTCAATTCTGTGCATTTTCTCAGTTGAGGTTTCCTCCTTTCAGATAATACTAGTTAGTGTGTCAAGTTGACATAATTCTAGCCAAGATGGTGCCTTTACAAAGGCATGGGATAATGTAAAAAAGAGAAGAAAAAGAAAAATCGCAATTTCTGTTTGAGTTCTAGTTTCTCCACAGCTGAAAGAATTGAGCCTAATTTAAACCTAATTTGGAACCTCTTTACCTCTTTAGTGGAGGAGTAGCCATCGTTACCTTGTCTCCTTTGCTCCTAGTCAGAGAGTCAACCATTCAGGAAATTATAAAGCTTATGGTAAGCTCATGGCCTAGCTGCTTTGTCCTTTCAGTTTTCCACAGAGCTTGACTATAGATAAGAAGCCTAATTAACACAGTTAATTAACACAGATCTTGGCTATATTTTTTAGATTTATTTATTTATTTCTTGTATATGAGTACACTGTAGCTGTCTTCAGACGCACCAGAAGAGAGCATCAGATCTCATTGCAGATGGTTGCGAGCCACCATGTGGTTGCTGGGAATTGAACTCAGGGCCTCTGGAAGAGCAGTCAGTGCTCTTAACCTCTGAGCCATCTCTCCAGCCCGATCTTGGTTATTCTAATTCAGTGGTTCTTAACCTTCCTGGACCCTTTAATACAGTTCCTCGTGCTATGGTGACCCTAAACCACAAAATTATTTTCATTGCTAATTCATAACTGTGATTTTGCTAATGTTACGGATTGAAATGTAAATATCTGATATGCAGGGTATCTGATATGTGACCCCCAAGTGGCTCACGGGTCCACAGGTTGAGAAACATTGCTCTAAATCATTTTAAACTAATCAAATGTTGGCATTATTAAGAAGAGGAAGAGGAAGAAGGAGGAGGAGGAGGAGGAGAAGCAGAGGAGGAGGAGGAGGAGGAGGAGGAGGAGGAGGAGGAGGAGGAGGAGGAGGCGCAGCTTGCTAGCAAATACTGGGTGTAAGGACAGGTTTTTTCCTAGGTTGATCTGGAGTAAGAAAAGTGAATGGTTTAGGAGAGCTCCCATCTCCCTCCTATCTCTGGACATGTTTTGGAAGAGGTAGGAGAGAATGCTTCCTAGTGTCTAGCAGCATCAGGTGTAGCAGCTTTTTGAAGTCTAAAGGTGCTTGTCAACACTGCTGATTTTCTTAAAATCCCTGCCTTCTGATTTTAGATCCTGCAAGACATAAATTAAGAATCCTGAAAATGTTACACCAGCCGGGCTGTTCAGTGGGAGATAAAATGTCAGTAGCAGAGTGTGGGTTGGGATGTCACATGGAGTGGCTGATCGTGGAGAGATTTTTGTCTCATTTCCCAAATAAGATGCAGTGCTCTGACAGCACTGAGGCACACTCTCCTCAGCCGCGCCGGCACATCCCACCCGGCATCAGACAGCGGCCCTTTTTTTTTTTTTAAATCATGATACCTTCAGGTTGTTCTCCAGATGGTCTGCTGAAGGGAACTGACCAGAGCTCAGGATAAAAAAGCTTGCCAAATGCTGAGTGATGCGAATGGGTGCGGACGCCAACTGGTGGATCAGAAGTGCTTGCTGCTTCTCCTTTTGTGAGGGCTGTGTCCTAATGGCCTCTGGCAGGCTGCTCTGTGAAAGCATTTAGGCCATGGATGGGAAGCCAATATAAAGTTCAAACTGAGTTATGCTCAACATAGATAGGAGCTGCCTCGTGAAATAATTCTTATTCCCTTAAATTTTCCTAGAATTGGCTTTTTTTTCTTCTTTGATTGACGCGTGCCAGATAAGGCAGAGACAAAACACTTATCATAACAGTCAAGGTGTTTCTGACCCCTCTTATGGATTTCTTACACTTTTCCTTGTTTCCAAAGGATTCATATATTACCCGTGTTGATGTCTGCTGTTAGGAGTAGATAAATTCAAGGTTTGGTTGATAAAGTGTCTTAGGCGTACTTCCCATGAAGTGTCCAGGGCAGAGTCCCAAAGAAGCCCCACCTTTCCTTGTTTTACTGCTTGTTTCGTTGCCAACTGTGTGGACCGAGTGACCCTTCCTATCCTGGGAAGGCCATGGGTGCGGTTGGGTTGTGGCTGTTCTGAGGTTGTGTCCCAGGTGGGAATCGGGGTCGACCAGGTGTGGTGTCACAGTGATATTATACTTCTCTCTGTGACTCGTATCTACCACCCTGGGCAAAAAGTGAACAAGCATGAATGGGAGGTAGAAGGGACACATTTTCCCAAGATCTGACATTTAAAACTGCCGCCAGTCATCCTCAAGAAAAGCCTCTCTGGCAACGCTTTGGGAAAGCAAACTGAGAGCCAAGGTCACTTCTGATGCTTATGACGACACTCTGTGCAACTATTCAGTGATTTTTCACGAGGAGGAAAACTCAGCTATTATATTTCATTCCTTTTTTTTCATCAGATAAACCCCTTAACTGTTTTTGTCTTCAAAACCTAAGATCTAGGATTATATTTTTTTTTTTTTTTTTTTTTTTTTTTTTTTTTTTTTGGTTCTTTTTTTGGCTGGGACCAACAGGGCCTTCTTCCTAGGCAAGCGCTCTACCACTGAGCTAAATCCCCAACCCCTATATTTTTACTTTAAAACAGCCCTGTGTGGAAGCCTGGCCTAGTCTTAGTGGGGAGTGGAGGGTCTGATGGCCATTTCTTGCCCTTTCAGGGGCAAGCTTTATTGAGTTTGGGAAGAACACGTCCTGCTCTGTCCTTCTCATGGTTGAATGTCAATATGGAGCAGCAAGCTGCCTCCCAGTTGCCTGCCTGCCTGCCTTCCAAGCAAGTCAAAAGCACATCCAAGGAGATTATGGATTTAACTCAAGTTTGACACATCACATTTCATTTCACTGGTAAAGAAAGGCTGAGGTATGACTCATAATTTATTTTAAATCATTTTAAATACACTTAATTATGCACAAGAAAAAGTTGAGCTCCAGAACAAGACTCAAGCTACTTTACATTAAATCATCGATGAAAATGCAGCACAAGTGATGTTCTGTCCACAGAACGGAAGGGAAACAGTGGCCTTTCCTAGCTCGGAGGTGACAGAGGGGTGCTCCTAGTCCGTGGTCATCCTTTCTCTCTGCATCACACGTGTCTGCAGGATTGAAATGTTTTACAATGTGCATATATTACCTTTATAAGTCTATGTGTATGGTACACACATACAATAACACACTCCCTAAGAGGCGACCTGCTATGGTGATACACACCATTAACGGCAGCATCTGGGAACAGGAGGTTGGATCACTGTGAGTTTCAGGCTAGCTGGATCCACATAACGAATTCCAGGCCAGCCAGGGCTACCCAGAGACATTCTTTCAAAACAAACAAGCCAACGAACAAACAAACAAAAAAACCCGACCAAACAAACAAAAACAAAAATGTCTCCAAAAGGTGTATAAATTAGAATTTAGAAAATGTTTCTTTTGTTATCTATATTCCAAACTATAGTTAATTTCAAACAATTTTTAACCACCCTGGGTAGATGTGAGAACTACTGAGTGACAGTTTCCAAGTGCTAAAGCATTTTGGAATTGGCTCCAGGGCCATTTTGCACTCTAGAGCTAACACGATATAGTGCTGCTTTTTATAGACGGAATGAATGAATGAACGAATGAATGAGTGAATGAATGAATGAGTGAATGAATGAATGAGTGAATGAATGAATGAATAAGTCTACAAATGAGTGTGAAAATAAATAAACACTACCTCCACGCATCATGGTAAGAATGAATAGTTATTTCCATGCTATGCTGACCGCCATAGAGATTGGCGATTGAGAGAAAAGGAAATGAAGAATCACAACCTTGAACCGAGGCTTAGTGGCACATACCTGTAAGCCCAGCACTCAGGAGGTAGACACAGGAGGATCAGGGTTCGAGTCCAGCCTGAACTGCAGACACCCTGTAGAACAAAAGTCACAGTAGAACAAAAGCGAGCAGGAAAGACACACAGGCTTCAGCTGAAGCTCCAAGGTAGCATGCGTGTTTGGCCTGCAGGAGGCCCTGGTTCCCAACCCTGTGGTAATCAAATAATAATCAGCACACTCCTGGGTCTCATTTGGATGATTGGCAGGTCATTTTCTTCTGAGGCATTTCTTGTGAGAACTCACCCGAACCTATCCAGTTTGAAAACATGGAGGGTTCTATGTCAGTGCTAGTCTGGAGATCCTGACCACAGTAGATTGTGAACCCACCAGGTTTGTGCTTTTGTAACTACTTCGTTAGCCCCTCTTGACCACAGAGTAGAAAATCTAATACAACAGGCTAATAGAACTAAATATGACAATATGGGCTAGAAAGCTTTAATACATATCCAATTAATTTTATTAATCTTATTAATTTTTATTAATTTTATTAATTGTGTGTGTGTGTGTGTCACACAGATCCTGTCTGAAAAGTAACTGAGAGGAAGGGGTTATAACTAAAATTGTAACCTAAAAAACAAATTTCATGTGTGAATGTGTGTGTGTGTATGTGTATATATATATATATATATATACACACACACATTCATTCTCTGGGGATCTAGCTTAGCTAGTATAGCACTCACCACACAAGTTTAAGTACCTGAGCTCCATCCTCAACCCACAAAAGAGCCAACCAAGCACTGTAACTGGTACATTCATATACCTAGAAGGGGAGGCAGAGACACGCAGTCTCTAGGCTCACTGGCCAGTGAGCTTAGCCCACCTGTGGGTGTGCGATTCAGTGAGAGACCATGTCTTAAAAGATAAAGTATATGATGATTGAGGAATGACATCGGGGTTGTCCTCTGGCCTGTCCCCACATGTACATGTGCACAGGGACAAGTCCACACACTACACACATGCACACAGTACATACATCACACACACACACTACATATATCACACATGCACACACATACATGCACATGCACACTACATACATCACACACATGCACACACTACATATATCACACATGCACACACACATACATGCACACTCACACTACATACATCTCACCCACAAGCACACACTACATATGTGCGTGTATGTGGTGTGTGTAGTATGTGTAGTGTGTGTAGTGTGTACTCATGCACACATGCAGCAGGAGGTCAGGCCTGTATGGGAAACATTACAAAAAATAAAAACAGCAAAATTTGATTTGTAGTTACTGCTATAAAACAAAAAGGAATCGATCATGCTTAAAGGCCTTAGGATTTTCCATCTTCAGTTTTTTTTTTTTACATATTTATTAATTTGTATGTAGCTGGGGCACTTGCAGGAGTCATTTTCTCTTCTCCCGTGTGGGTTGCAGGGATTGAACTCGGGTTGTCAGACTTGGCAGCAGGTCCCTTACCTACTGGGCCATCTCACTGGCCCTGGAATTGGGTATAAAGTTAGGGGAGACACAGGGCTTAGGAAGTAGCTCTGTTGGCACAGTGGCGACCTAGCAATGCTGAAGCCCATGACTGCTACCCCAGAACTCAGGAGGGGAGGCAGGACCAGAAGGTCAAGGGTAGAGCAAGTTCACTTTGTACTGCAAGTATTACCTTGGCTACGCAGCAGGCTGGAGGCCAGCCTTAGTAGACGCACACACACAGACCCTGTCTGAAGAGTAAAGGGGGGAGGTGTACTTAAAACGGCAACCCAAACGTCTCCATTTCTGCTGTCTCCTTTGCTCTTTCTCCTCCTTCCTTCCCTAAAAGCAGAACTGTCAGGTGGATCCAAAACATGAAAACAACCACCAAAGACACGAAATCTGGGTCTAAAGCCTGAAGCCCAAGAAGATCCCAGTGTCTCAAGCAAGTAACAGCCAACGTCGGGTGTTGGCATAAGTTAAAAATCAGAATTTTCCAGCTTGCTTTCCTTTTTCTTATTCCTTTGTTTATTGCAGAGGAACTCACTGTGGAGCCAAGGTGGGCTTCAGATTGAAGATCCCCTTGCCCAAGCTCAGTGCTTATGCTACTGTACCCAGCTCAGATAACTTTTGTATTCAAAGTGTGGGGATTTTTGTTGTTGTTGTTGTTGTTTTTACCATGTATTTGTTTGAGGAAGTGCCAAAGTGCACATGTCAGAGGGTGAAGTGTCATTGTCAGCTCTGACCTTCTCCCATGTTGGTCCAAGGGTTCCAGCTCAGGTTGTCAGGTGTTGGGTGTTGGGTTGAGGCTGCTATGTATTCAGATCCTAACTTCTGAACCCCAAGATCTGGTTGCCCCTAGACCAGTGAATTCTCATGCACTGGCCTTTGCTGTGTAAACCTTGCTCCCTCCTTTAAAGCTATTGGTTGATAAAAGGCTAGAGCCTGTGATTGGGCAGCTGTGAGAGAAAGGCGGGACCTGAGAATCCAGTGAGGGGTCTTGAGAGAGACCACAGAGAGGAGAAAGGAGATGGAGAGAGGAGGAGGCCTCCAGGGGGCTGGACGGACCGTGCGCATATGGAGATGTGGACCCTGAGGACAGGCTGATGGAGCAGAAATAACAGAGGTGAGACTTAAACAGCAAGTTACGAGGGCCTATGGATTGGACATAAGTTAGAATAACTCAGAACATGCCCAGTCTAGGCTTACAGCTTGTCGAATAAAATACCAGGTTTTTCTGTCATTTATACGGACAGGCAAGAATGTATAATTCATTTACAGTCAGGCTTGATGGCAAGAGATTTTACCCACCGAACCTCCTCACGGGATCATTTCAGATGCCAAATCCACTCCTTTTGCTTGCCTCCCTTCTTGCTCACGTGGAAAGTTGGCATGTTTTGTTGTTTTGTGAGAGCCAAAGTTATGTTTTACTTCTAATCACCGTACCTAAGAGATCCACAGAACAGAAACGCTTCTACCCTGTAAGCCCCTTGCCCAAGGACAGGCACTCCCTGGAATGCTGGATCGTGTTCACAAAAGGTAACAAGCCACAGGTTTTCACTTTCCCAAACAAGTTTGGTTGGCCCAGCTGTTCCAGATGTGCTTCTCCACACACAGGTGGGAGGTACATAGGCAGGATCTCTGTCAGGATGTTTCTTGCCTCCAACTGGACAATGGTGGGAAGTTTATGGATTTGCCTTCATAAGCACCTGGCCAACACAGCTCGTGGCCATTTTCAGGGATCTCAGAATGGATCTGTCCAGGGTCCTTCACCCTGGCCAATATTTAATTAAAGCGCACTTCAAGGCTGGCTCAGAATCGTGGTGGTCTTATTCGCCTGGTGGGTTTAACAATTGGGGTTTTGTGTGCTACGGGTTGAACTTGAGTTCTGGCAGTGAGCTCCAATCCTGGCGACTCCCTTTTAATGTTCTGCTAGGTAGAAACCCGAAGTGACAGTCCTAAAATAACCATTTAAAGGTGGCAGGGACATAGGCTGTACCTAGCCGACTAGGATAGGAGTGTCAGCCCTTCTCCTGACAGCCAGGCTACCTTAAGCGGCTCACTCCTTCCTCCCAGGTGAATCACAGGGTTAGCTGCGTGTTGGCAGGTCGAGAGGCCTGTCTGCTCAGTGCATTCTGGCTACTATGCCAAGGGCTTCCAAAATGGTGGATGAAGGGAGGACTGGGCCTTGAGTCCCATAAAGAAAGGCTGTGGACAAAGAGAACTCTTTTTTTTTTTTTTAAAGGTTTATTTATTATATATGAACACACTGTAGCTATCTTTAGACACACCAGAAGAGGGCATCAGATCTCATTACAGATGGTTATGAGCCACCATGTGCTTGCTGGGATTTGAACTGAGGACCTCTAGGAAGCACAGTCAGTCAGTGATCTTAACCACTGAGCCATCTCTCCAGACCCAAAAACTCTTAAAAATTGTGGTAAGGATGCTGAAGTGTAGCTCTCCACAGTTGCTGACTTCTGGTGAGGATGTGGAAGGGGAAGAACTCAGTTTTCTAATAAGGGGCTGGCCACTGGGTGTTTGACCATGCTCCAGTGAGTATATAGGCAACACAGATTGGACTTTTTTTCCCTCTTTCTTCTTATGATCTTTGGGGGTCATCTCAAAGGTGGAGGCAGAGTACCTGGAAAGACTGGAAAATGAAGGTGCTCAAGGTTTGTGGTATGAAATTCCTAAATAATCAATGAAAATATGAAATAAAAAATAAATAAACGAAAGGCTATGAAAACTGGCCTGGGGGGGGATTACAGATCTGCAGAAAATGACTACTGGAAAACACATCTGCCCTTTAGGCAATTGGAGGATATAAGACATTCATGAAAGCACAGCTGAGGAACTTGGAAGCCCAGCTAAGCAATGCTGGCCCTGGAACTGGAACCCCCCAGCCACACCCAAACCCTGAATTCTTATCAATACAGGAGAGCAGTCTGCTACCTTGATTCCAAACAAGCCCATGCCATCCAGCCAAAGACACGGAGCTCAGCTTTCTAATTATTGGAGAGTCATTTCCTTGTGCGAGCATCACCTGACCTGAGCATCATCAAACTTCAATACCACACTGTCCTCTTCACCACCCTGCCCCCCACTCCTATGAGTTCACAGATGGAGGAGAACAACCCAGTCTATTTTAAGTCACAGGATAGGTAAGAATCAACTCAAGGTGCCCGGGCCTCTCTCCCTGAGCAGAAGCGAGGGTTCTGTGAACACACACAGCGCTGTTTCAGCACAGATGTCGGGAACGGGAGCCCGCAGATCTGCCCAGGCAGTTCTGTTCCTGAATCATTAAGAACAAGCGAGTGGGTGGGAAAGTACACGGCATTGCTGTGTGTGCTCGTGTTTTGTTTATGGGGCAATCATTTCTAGATATGTTATCTCTTTTTCTTTCTTTCTTCCCTTTTTCAAACGAAGAACCCTTTCCATGTCTTCCTGTAACACCCCACCTTCCTGCCTGCCCCCAGTTCTCCCACACCCACTTAAAAAGAAAAAAAAAGTTGGGTATTACAGAAATCTCCACACATTTAAAGAATAGACTACAGGTGACATTGTCTCTCTAAACCAACTCCATTTATTCAGTCAAAATAAGTGATTTACTAATATGACTAACGCAGGGTAACAATTGAATTTGAACATTGTGTATTGTGTAGAGAGACGGAACAACCTATGCCAAGTCATAAAAATGGCTCTACTTTTTTTTTTTTTTTTTTTTTTTTTTGGTTCTTTTTTGGAGCTGGAGACCCGAACCCAGGGCTCTACTCTTTCAGCAGCGATTAAAGGGCATCTTGTGTCCCTGCTATAGGATAGTCCACTTCATTAAGCCTTGGGTTCTTTATGATGTCAAAATGAAAGCGTATGTATGTGCGTTGGACATAGTAAGTGTTGGTATTCCAAAGGGTGGGCTTCCTCTGGGTTTCAAATGTACATCTAAGAAAAAGTTTTCTTTGATCCCAAATATACTTAATCTTATTCTCTGCCTATAATGAATATATATGTGTGTTCCAGCATCTTGTCAAGTCCAGGCGCTTACTACACCCAGGACAGCTTCAGAGAAGCGACCTCCAGATGTTCCAGTCCCTCTCACAGACACAGACGCTTCTATTGGACCTGTTCCTTCTGACCTATCCTCAGGGGGTTTCACAGATCCTGGACCACAGGAAACAGCCAACTCCAAGACTGGACAAACATCCCATACCCACTTTTCTAGGTTTCCTAGAGACACGTTGCCCCCAAGCAAGCAGGAAGCAGTCAGAGATCACGACAACCCCATTCCTGTTCTACCATCGCCTTTCTAATTTTTCTTTTTAATTAAACCAAAACAGAGAAACGTTGGTATTCTGTCTAAGCTCCACCCCCACAGCTACCTGGGAACAGCCAGGTACGCTCCGCCCCACAGTTGCCTAGCAACAGCCAGCTGTGCCTGACTATATAAGGGGCTGCTTGCCCCCTCCTCTCTCTTACCCCCTCTTACTCTTTGCTCTTCTCTGTTTTTGCCCCCTTTCCCCTTCCCACATGCCCATGGCCGGCCGCCTTTCCTCTCTTCTTCTACTCTTGTCTCATTAAACCTCTCCACGTGGAACCATGTTGTCTGGGTGTGTTCTGTCCGGGCACGGGCCGAGATTTAAACCCTAACAGTAAGCACTCATTAAACTGTCGCTGCTGGCTTATTAACAGTTGCAGCGACCAGGCAGATGGCTGAAGGAGAAAAAAAATTTTTTTCCAAATCCTATCCATTCTCTTCTCTCATCTACCCCAAACCATTTTACAGCACCCACAAAATGGTGGCCCTTAGCTTCGTTGTGGAGAATTGACTGCAGTTAGTGCCCCATGTTTCCTGGTCCAGCTTCTTCTCCTGGCTGGTCCAGGCGCTCCTTCCTCCCTCCGCCCCAGAAGCCAGTGTGTGAAGCTCTGCTGCTCACCGTCTGGGCGGGTCTCTCTTCATTGTTTTCTCTCCTACTGTTTGTTTTTTGGGCTTCTCAGCATCTCTCTGTCTGGCTCAGGCCCCAGCCCGTTACTCTGTGACACATCCCAGCAATGTCCCTGTTTTGGCATCCGCTTGTAGTAGGAAGCAGAGCAGAGTGCTATCAGGGGCAGAGACAGAGAGGGGGGTGGGGGGTATTAAAATTTTCCCTCGGGGAAAATAAGGTTGGTTTTAAAGACATGTTCCGTGGTGCAGACCTAATAACTTAGATCCATAATTTCTCTTCTGCCTGTTCTAATTGCCAAGCCCTCTTTCTGAACAATGAAGTACAATGTTACTGCTTTTCTGTCGGCTTCTGAGGCTGCACAGGGCTTCACCCACAGGTGGCTCTTCTCTTCTGCAACACAAAAAACAGGTACCAGGGAAACCTAAGCAAGACTGGAATTGGGCCCGGAAGAGTTAGGAGGGTGGACATCCTGCCTTCCCTAGGAGGCTTCACAGAGGTGATCTGCTTTGTCATCTGAAAGCCTGTCGCGCCAGCATTCCCTGTTGGAACCTTAGAAATGTAAACAAGGCCAGCGGGCCACCAGGGCCTGGGACTGCCCAGGATTGTCCCCAGCCGAGGGCACTCCAGGAGTCTATGATCAAATTAGGAAACTCAGAGCTGTGGTCACGCTTTTCCGAGAGAGCGCGGGGATGCTGTCAGTCAAGTGGCATTAATTTCCGGTGGGCGGTAAAAGTGCCGTTTACCCTGCGCACTGCAGGGCAAGCCGCTCAGTAGGACTCGAAGTTAAATGAGGCAGGAAGAACAACTCTTGGTGAGAATTTCTGTGCCTCAAAATTAAAAACAAAGCAAAGAGACCAAACCTATTTTTCTATTGATTGCAAATACTATTGCAAAGGAGTCTCTTTTCATTAAATTTCCTGTTCAGAGTCAAATCCACATGTAACCTGACTTGATAAGGCTTCAGCTGCTTCAGCCGCACCTCAGGGACACAAGTACAATTTCATCACTCTGCCTGGATGCATGCGGCTGGGCCTCTACAGCCTTGTCTGGACCAGTTGGTTTGTTTTCGTTTTCTTAATCCTGAGTACACATAGTGTGTGTGTGTGTGTGTGTGTGTGTGTGTGTGTGTGTGTGTGTGTGTGTGAGAGAGAGAGAGAGAGAGAGAGAGAGAGAGAGAGATCAGAGACAACCTTTATAGGGGTTGGGGATTTAGCTCAGTGGTAGAGCGCTTGCCTAGCAAGCGCAAGGCCCTGGGTTAGGTCCCCAGCTCCGGAAAAAAAAAAAAGAAAAAAAAAAAAAGATAACCTTATGTACTGCCCTGTGTCCTCTGCCTTGTTTAGCAAGGGCTCTGTTCTGGTTTGGGAATAGCATGAGTGTCCAGCTTTACGTGGGCTCTGGGGATGCGAAGTTGGGGCCTTACCCTTGTGTAGCAAGTGCCTTGCCCACTGAGCCATCTCCCCAGCCCTGTGTTAGCCATTTGAACAGTGTCCTGACAGTAAAGCCATGCTCTTCAGGGAGAGTGGGTGGAGCTAGGCTGACTCTGGGTTGGACAGAATATGGGGACAGCTGCAGGGGCCTCAATATAGAGTGGGGCCGTGGGATAAAGGCCAGGGATTTGCTGCTGTCCTGTCTTAGGTTTGCAGACCTCTGGTTTAGAAAATTATGGAGAACTTGTCATTGCTAAGACGCAGGAAGAAACAAATTCATGTAGCTAAGGCATTGCTTGTTCAATAAATACAGCCCTAAAATGCAATTTGCCTCTATAATAAATGTCCACTGGCTTGCTGTCCAGTGGAACGTTTGGCAGCAATGGTCATCTAAACTGATGACATGACCACTCCGTGATATGGTTAAGGGGAAGGTTTTTATTGTAGATGTGAGGGGGAGAACAGCCAGAGGTATCGCCAAGAGTCTGGAGCAGAGAGAGAGAGCAGTAGACTGAACACGGCCAGTAAACTGGACCTGGGTAGGAGAGAAACAGGAGTAGAGTTGGGGGAGGGGGAGAAAAACGCAGGGGATGGGGTCAAGGCAAAGGGGGCGGGGTGGAGGCAAAGGGGGCGGGGTGGAGGCAAAGGGGGCGGGGTGAAGGCAAGGGGGGCGTGGGCGAAAGAGAAAAGTGAGAGAGCACAGAGAAGGGAGCACAACCAACACAGCAGAGTTATAAGGAAAGGAGAAGCTGGGGTGGGGAGGGGCAAGGCAGCTCCTGAGATGGAGGAAGTTTAGGTTTGGGGGTTGTGAGCAGAGTCGGGGTGCCAGCCAGCTTGGACTCTGCAATGTGTATCAGGTACTTGTGATACTGAGGGGACCTGGAGTCCAGCCTGTGCTTTGGTATGCTAATAGGTACCACAAGCAGCCTTCTGCCAGTGATAAGAGAAATGGCTCCTTCCGTAGAGGGGAATCAGCTTCCCACATTCCTGAGGAATGCTGGCTTTTGTCCAACTGCCAGAGTTTGGACACGTGGAATTTCTTTTGGACCTGATATTCGTAATACTCTGTGTCTGTGTCGGTCAGTACAGCAAACAGCGACCACGTGTGGCTCTCCAGTATTTGAAGGGCAGCTAGGGTGAGGAACTTCGCCGTTCATTTAATTTCGATATTGACATGCCGTTGGTAGTTACGGCTGTGGAGTTAAGGCTGCATAGGTTTATGCGAAGCACATCAGGAAGGGAAATACAGACTTTTCCCGTTTGAACCCTCACAGAGGAAAATCCAACTTATCTGTTATTGAATCCAGGCCATGGGAGAAAAAAATAATTTTAGTTTGTGTTGAAAGTGCTTTAATTCCTGTCTAAATGTTGAGCCATAATAACTTCTCTTTTTCACAATTTCTGTGAGGAAAAAAATGTCATTTTCTGCTTGTGGAAAGTGGAAGTGTCGTTTTCAGCACGTGTGCCCACCATTAATATCCGCGTCTTCTCGCCGGGGGCTTTGCCTCTCTAGGCTTCGAACATCACGCTATGATTCTTACAGTCAGAGGCATAAACACACTCCTCTATTGCTCATGGAGGGCCTGGTGTCTCACCCTGCTCTTGACAGACACTCCATCTGGAAAGCTCACTGGATTTCAAACATTTCTGCTTGAGAAATGGCCACTTTCTCCTCCGCAGGCACTACAAATAGTTGTTCCATAACACGGCAGATCTGAGTGTCAGCCCTGGGGCTACTGGACATCCCTGACGCCGAGGTGCCTTCTACACACAGAGAATGGGCACCGGAGGACACAGAACTACCGGCTTCTCTTGCTGCCTGCTGGGGGCCCTACCCCCTACCATCCTCTGCTCTGAAGCTGCGGTCCTGACCTTGGCAAGAAGCAAAGGTCAAAGCAAGGGGTGTGGATGAGTGGAATGAAGAACTGTCACAAACCGCTAGGGTTGGCAGGGGCAGGTCAACTACTGGAAAGCAAGCTATCCACTCGGAGTACAGACAGCTGGGGATGTAGGACTGTAGCTCACTTCTTTAATCCCAGCACTCAGGAGGTTGGGAGCATGAGGGTCTCTTGTGAGTTCAGAGTCGGCAAGGTCCAGGCAGGACGGAGCTAAATGGCAAAACTGCGGCCTGGGGTGGCAGCCGAGTCAGGGATGTGTTTGTTTTCCAAGCTTCTGGGCTTGAGGTCGATTCCCAGAACCAACGAAAAAGAAGGCAAGTGTGGCCGGTGGGGGCCCTCTGCTTGCAGGGCAAGCCAGTCTGGCTCGGAGGCAAGGTGCCCCCGAACCTGGAAGATGCAGTATGTGACTGAGACGAAAAATAAGCTTTTATAAATCCGTAAAGGCAAGTCTGCTAGAGCGGCCCTCTGAGATCAGAACTCTGTCCTGATCTTGTAAAAACAAAGCAAAGCAAAACAGACCCAAAGACTTGCCCAGCATTGGACCTTAAGGAGTAGGCGGGGCCTGGATACCAGGTTGCCGAGGGTTTAAAAACGAACTCCAGACAAGGCTGTGAGGGCTTGAACGGTTGCTCAGCCGGGCCCGCTTAACTGATACAGGCGCCTAACGAGCAGGATAACCAGCACCGGACTCGTTTGCTGTGAAATGGACGTGTGAGAAACCTGCCTCCGATAGGCAGAAGACACGCGCACACGAACGCTCACCGCAGCAGGAAATATCACGCCAGGAGAGCTGAGGTTGAGGGCGTTGCAGTCCCGGGTTGCAGAGGCGTTAAAGCTTATGTAATTAATCACTTCAGATTTGAAGATTGGGATTTTCCCCCCCATTTTAATTAATTAGCCAGTAGACTCATTAAAGTTCATTTTTCATGTCAAAAAGCAGCGGGATCACAGGGGAGCGGTGACAGGGTTAGAACATGTGGTGACAAGTACAGGGACCCACCGTTGTTGGTCCCTGAATAAAAAAATATCTCTGTGGAGAGAGCTGGGATCCAGAGCAGGGGAGAGCACATGGGGTTCAGCAGGTCCACGAAGGCAAAACTGGGGGGCGGGGGCCTCTTGTGTTTATCAGAACCTGCATTAATTCTCTGTATCAGTCCACCTTCCTTGGATACACACAGCTCAGGAGGAAAGGCTGATTTTTTTTTATTTTGTGTTGTATTGTTTTTCAAGGCAGGGTTTCTCAGTGTAGCCCTGGCCGTCCTGGAACTAGTGCTGTAGATCAGGCTGGGCTCGAACTCACAGAGATCGGCCTGCCTCTGCCTCCTGAGTGTTAGGATTAAAGGCGTGGGCCACCACTACATCAAGAAGGAAGGCTGATTTTAATTTCAGAACACGCAAGCGGTTGGCTACTGGGCCTTGTTACGCTGAGCTGCGGTGACATGGTACCTCCCGGCCAGAGGATGTGGCCTTTATGACAGTCAGAATTCAAAAGAGAAAAAGAATGTCTGGGAAGGTGGTTCCATTGGCAGAGCGCTTGCCTAGTATGCCCAGGCCATAGGATCCATCCCCAGTACTGCGTAGAACAGGGATGGTGACAGGGGCCGTAACAGGAGCACTGGAGAGGCAGAATCAAAGGGTCAGAAAGTTGGGATTCTCCTTCACTGTGTGCCAGGTTCCAGGCCAGCCTGGGCTACTGAGCAACGTCCAGCATCCCAGTGACCCCTTCAGGGTGTGTCCCAGATGACTGAATATCCTTCTCCAGCTCCTACACCTTTCAAGAGCAACACAGGCTGGTGACCAAGCCTTTATCAGAACTGTGAGGGGAACTTCAGACTCAAACCGTAGCAACTTCTCACGAAGAGTCATTGGCTGTCTGGCCAGGGGAGTTGTTTTCCAGTTAGGACACAGCAAGAGGGCTAAAGAGCACACTGGTCTAGTCCTGATGGCGCACCATGACTGGAGACGATCTCCCTTCTTTGTGTATCTGTTTCCAGTTTTTCACAATGAAGATAAAAGCAATATCTACTCCAGGTATCCTGAGAGTATAAAACAGTGTACACACACACACACACACACACACAAACCCTTCTTACTTAAATGGTCAACATACATTGAAGGCTTAAGTAAAAAGTATAGTTTTATGACTAGAGGAACTGTACTCCTTGACGCGACATGTCTCCTGACTTCTACATAAGGCACGACTGCTTGCATGTGATTAATGTACTATCTCAGGCTGGCGAGACAGCTTGGTTACTAAGGGCTTGTAGAAACGTGAGTGCCTGAATCCAGACCTCCATGACGCTTGTAAAAAGCTGGTGCAACAGTGTGCACCTTTGACTCCGGCTCTGGAAGAAGGCAGAGAGGGGTGGACCCCTGGAGCATTCTGGCAACCAGTCTACTCCAACCAGTGAGCACCTGGCTTAGTAAGAGGCTCGGTGACAGTGATGGAGGGAGAAGATCTCCACATACATGAACACCTATGTGGATACACATACGTGAATGTATACACATATACCACACACATATCATATATGCGTGTATATGTGTGTGTATATACATATTACATATATATGTGTATATAAGCACAATGCAGGTGTATGGTCCAGTTTCATTAAGAATATTTACAGTGTGTACATTTACTGACCATCCCCCATCATCCCCCATCAACCTCAGAATTCTTTTTTAACCTCCCTAACCATTACACACCAGCTCCCCCTTGGCCTCTCTTGCCAACCTCTGGACACCATGGCTCTACTTTCTGTGTGCATGAATTTTTCTACCCATGGAACTTCATAAATAAGAAATAGTGCAATGCAGTCCCTTGCCATGGGCTTGCTCCACTTCCCATAATGTCTTGAGGGCTCATCTGCATTAGAACATGTGCCTAATGCTGTTCCTCTTAGAGACCGAGTCACATTTTATTTTTCTATCCATCTGTTGATCGCTGGGTTGGGTTATGGCTTGTATATGAAATGTCACCCATAGGCTCGGGTGTTCAACCCATGCTACCATTTAGAGAGGGTGTGGAAGCTTCAGAAGGTGGGGTCCACCTGACAGATGTAGGCTACTGAGGACCGGCCCTTGAGGGATATAAGTCACCTTATTCCCTCTTCCACCCTCCCCCCACCCCCGAGCTGGGGACCAAACCCAGGGCCTTGCGCTTGCTAGGCAAGCACTCTACCACTGAGCTAAATCCCCAACCCTTACTTCCCTTTTATTCTCTGCTTCCTGGGCGGTTACAACCCGAAGCAGTCAATTCTACTGTCACCAGCTGAGCCATCTTGCCTCGATGAATTACATCCCCTAACCACCATGGGCTGAAACAAATTCTCCCTCCCTTAAGTTGTTTCGGTCAGGTATTTTACTATGGCTGTAAGAAAAGTATCTAAGGTGGGCTTCCGCTTTTCAGCACTGTGGGCCACGCTGCGGTGAATATGAGAGGGCAGAAAAACTCCTTCGGTCCGCTTCACTTCTTTCGGGAATACACTCAGAAGTGGAATTGCTGGATCCTAATTAACTCTGTGCTTAGAGTTTGAGGAATCACAGCAGCGTGCGTCCTCCACAGTCGCAGTTCCACTCCACATTCCCACTGGCAGGCTCCTTGCCAGCACCTGTCATCTTCTGTTTGCTTTGTAATAACCATCCTGATGACTGTAGAGTGGCATCTCCTTGATTCTGGCTTACATTTCCCCAGTGACGGCCATGCCGAGCATCCTCCATGCTCCCCAAAGCTGCTGACAGCAGCCATTTGAGCTCTACTGGGAACAGTAAGGCACTTTCCTTACCCAGAGTCCACTGCGGGCATACTTGGGAGCCCTTAAAGGTGACATTCAAACTTGGGAGGTGGGGCGGTCTGAGAAGGAAACACATGTATGGTAAAAAGGAGTTGCTTTGAGGAAGCTGCTAAGTGTCTGGATAGTACTTAGTGGGATAGCGAGGCTTAAGGCATGGGGCAGCCAAGGGACATATTTACGTTACAGTGAAATGGTGCGCCCCATCATGCGCCTCTAGAATGAGCCCAAGTAGCTGGAGCAGCGGCTGCCCTGGGTTCCTCACTAACCTCTATGGAGCAGCAGATCTGTTCCTCTCCCGTACCTTCTCAGAGCCCCCAGATTCAAAGAAATGAACCAGGACAAGGAATGTCCTCTGAGGACCCCCCGCCCCCTCCCCCCGCCAAGCCCCCGACCCCTCTAGTCTTGCTGCTCCAGGACTTGAGCATGCCATCTCCTCATTGCTTTTCTTGTCCCATCCGGATCGGAAACCAATGCCTTTGCCCATTTGTTTACCTCCTAGCTGTCCATCTCCGTCTCCAGACTCTTGGTTCCTGAAAGGAAGGACTTTGTCTCTCTCCCGAGCGCAGAGTAGACTCTCAGTAAGTGTTTGTTGAACAAACCGATTCAACACAGTTCTGTTCTGCTTAAAGGTCCCATTCCCTCTTCACGTGTTTTCCCAGCACAGGGCTAAATTGTTTAAAGTTAGATCTCTCTCTCTCTCTCTCTCTCTCTCTCTCTCTCTCTCTCTCTCTCTCTCTCTCTCTCTTGTGGGGTGGGGGGACTGACATGCACGCCACAGGACACAGAGGACAACTTGTAGCTTGTTGCTTCTCTTCTTCCACAGTGTGGGTCCTTAGCGATCAGGTTTGGTGACACAGGCCTTTATCCACTGAGCTATGTCATTATCCCTGTCTTGTCCCCTAGATTACAACAAATTATTATTATTTTTAAATGATGTGTCTGTCTATGTGTCTCGGGTTAGGTGAGGTGTGTGCATATGTGCAGGTACCCTCAGAGTCAAAGGCGTCGGGTACCCATGGAACTGGACGTACAGTGAGCTCCCTGATGTGGGTGTCGGGAACTGAGACCAGGCTCTCTGCAAGGGCGGTTTGTGTTCTCAACTACGGGACCAGTTTACTATCCCCTCGCTCAGTTTTTATGGAAACAGTTTCTATAAAAACCAAGTGCATCAATTCTGACATCTTCCTTCCTCGTACCTGGGCTGTCTTGATCCTGGCTATCCCACTAAGTACTGTAGCCCTGGCTTTAATCTCTTTCTCTCCAGTCTGACCCAGAACATTCTTTTCTTGTTATGTTTTATTGACCCTTCCAAGCCAGGTCCATGCCTGTCACCCAAGCACGTTGGGAGCTGAAGCAGGAAGACCCAGAGATTGAAGCTAGTGTAGGTGACCTTGTAAGATACATCTCAAAGGCGACAGCCCACTTACAATGCTGAGCAAAGCTAAGATTTTCTGCCCAGTTTCCCTGTCCTGAGAACCTAAGTTCTTGTCCTAGTCACTGTTCTACTGCTGTGAAGAGACGCCATGATCATGACAGCTCTTATAAAAGAAAGCATTTGACTGGGGCTGGCTTACAGTTTCAGAAGGCTGTCCATGGTCGTAGCATACGAACAGACCTGGTTCAAGAGAAGCAGTTGAGAGATTTACATCCAGATTTGCAGACAGCAAAAAAAGAGAACCACTTGGTCTGGCTTGTGCTTTTGAAAACCTCAAAGCCCATCCCCACTGATACACTTCCTCCATTAAGGCCACACCTCCTAATCCTTCTCAAGTAGTGCCACTCCCTGCCAACTAAGCATTCAAATATGGGAGCCTATGAGGGCCATTCTTATTCAAACCACCACAGTTCCCTTGGAATTTTCATTTTAGTTCTCATATTCGGGAATTGGGACAATCTGGTCCCACACATACAGTTCTGTACTTTAGCACTTCTGGAAAATAAACCCTAAAAATTCAGAAATACTATGATCCAGAAATTCAGCTTCCATGAATTTGTGCCAAGAAGTAATCACAATTCTGTCCAAAGAAATATCTTCGATCATGTATCTTCATGTATGTTTTAGTGGAAAAATAGAAACAAAAAAAAAATCTAATAAAAAAATAAGTAGTGGGGCCTGGGGAAATGATTCAGTGGATAGAGCTCTTGATTCACAAGTACAAAGACTTGAGTTCAAATACCCAGAACCCATGGAAAAAAAGCAAGGCCTGGCTACGTGTGTGACTGAAATCTAAGCACTGTAGAGGACAAAGACAGGAGAGTCTCTGGGGATTGCTGATTACACACGTGTACACACACACACACACACACACACACACACACACACACACACACACACACACATACACACACCCCAAAATAAACAAGCAAGTGGATGATTAAGTTATGATACACATGTAGAAGGATGGGATAGAGGCTTTGCGGAGGGGAAACCAGGAAGGGGGATAACATTTGAAATGTAAATAAATAAAATAACCAATTTAAAAGAAATACTGAGTCTATAGCCATGCTGTCAAATTCTGGTTGTTGGAAATGCTATTAACACTGGTTACATTAAAAAACAAACAAACAAGACTATTGGCATAAGCGATGAGAAGCAGACATGGAGGGCGTATCCCATCCTTGAGAAATCTGAGCCAGACTGTGCTCACATCCCTTCTGCTCCCATCAAGTAGCTAGAAACTTGTCACACAGGCATGCCTTCTGAATATGCATTACTTTGGAGGCCAAAACCAACTGTCACCATACAGTGTCATGTGACCCCCCCCAACAAGACCAGAAGCAGCCAGGAAGCAGACAGTCATCTGGGACATCTGGGGTCTGCTCTTTGATTCTCTTTATAAAAGCCCAGGTGTGGCAACGCACACCTGTGACCCAAGGTCTAGAGATGCACATCCTGGGGCTCACTAGTCAGGTACTTAACTAATCAGGAAGTGCCAGATCCTAGTGAGTCACTCTACCTCATAAAACAAGGCAGACAGCTCCTTAGTTAGGGTCTTATTGCTGTGAACAGACTCCATGACCAAGGCCTTATAAAGGACAACATTTAATTGGGGCTGGCTTACAGGTTCAGGGATTCAGTCCATTATCATCAAAGCGGGAACATGGCCAGCATCCAGGCAGGCCTGGTGCAGGGGTCGCTGAGAGTTCTACATCTTCATCCGAAGGAAGCCAGGAACAGATTGTGCACCCTCAGGCAGCTAGGAGGAGGGTCTCCAAACCCACCCCGAAGGTGACACACTTCCTCCAACAAGGCCACACCTTCTAATAGTGCCACTCCCTGGGTCAAGCATATGCAAACCATCACAGCTCCTGAGGTTAACTTTAGACAGCTACACATATGGGCACATGCTCACCCATTTGAACATACACAAATAAATAGGTCAAGAAATAAAGAATAAATAAGTAAGTGTTTAGCCAAAAGAACCTCTCTCTCTCTCTCTCTCTCTCTCTCTCTCTCTCTCTCTCTCTCTCTCTCTCTCTCTCTAGGAAATATTCACACACTGGTCTCTCAAACTCCCATGGTGTAGATGGGCCCCCTCAAGAACAACTGCTTCTGGGGTTGGGGATTTAGCTCAGTGGTAGAGCACTTGCCTAGCAAGCGCAAGGCCCTGGGTTCAGTCCCCAGCTCCGAAAAAAAGAAAAGAAAAGAAAAAAAAAAAAAGAACAACTGCTTCTCTGCCTCTATGACAACCACTTCGACTCCTCCCCCGCCCCCAGCGAGTTTGACTTTACCTAGCTAAATTCTTTCTCTCCCACTCCGACTCATCACAATCCTCACACAGCCTTCAGTCACAGTTCACCAGAGTCCATCTCTGATAATTAATGGCCTCTTCTTGGCAGAAAACAAATCTTACTCATTATAAATTCATGGGGTTTGCTGTCTTAGGGCAAACTCTTTTTTTGGGCTTTATTTTCTCATTATAATTAATTTTGTTTTATCTGACTGTTTCCAGACAGCGCCTACCCCATGCCAGGATGTGTCTCCGTGTTTGTTCTTGGATCGGAGCCTGAAGAAAAGGCCATCAAATTAGCTGTTATGAGTGACAAGAATCTTCTAAGCACAGAGCAATGAAGTGACCTACGGGGCTCTATGACGACAGAACTCATTGGGGGAGAGGGGACTGTCCAAGAAGATAAGATAGCCGATTCCTGCCAGCTTCCAATATGTCCGCTCCCAAACGAGTTTGGACGGATGCAGGATGCCGGAAGGACTAGAGCCTAGAGGCTCCATCTAACTGGCCACTTGAAGAATGAGCGGGGGAATACAAGGGAAAGATTCACCTGTTCATTCGTCTTAGCGGTGTTTAAGGGCCAAGCTCTGTGCTCAGTGCTCCCAGGAAAGAATAAGTGTGAACTATTTTCCCCGGAAGAAGACACATGGCGCCTGGGATGTTATCGGGTCAGCCCTGGAATGGTGAAAGTAATGGGTGGGAGAAACAGATGGAAAGGCAGAGAGAATAAGTGATCTCCATCCAAGAGAAGCCTGGGGACCACAGCCCACTGCTGGCTGGCAGATCACAGGGACTGCCACGAGCCTTTCCTATCTAGAACGTCAAGGAACACAGTGTTTCCAGAGATAAGCATCGCACGCTCCTAACCCAGAAGATTCCACTAGCCTGTCACACAGTGAAGAAGGCTGTGTCTTTATTTACTTGGGCAGATCTAAATTTGTAACTACAGTCTCATCACAGGGCCTGCCTTGCAGACAGTGGGACCTATCGCAAAGGCTGGCCCTGGCGCAGGGGAACGGGCTAACCCACTAAGGAGGGCCAGAGCTCGAGCCCGGGGTCCCTGCCAGCTACCCCCCAACTCTGCACCACTCCGCCCTTCAAATGCACAATCTGTCTTGCAAGATTAATTGGCATTGCCTTCTCAGGAGATGAGCACTGAGTACAAAATATTTACCAGCTCTGGCATAAAATTGGTTGCCACCTCAGTGAATTAAATTCAATTAGCTGCCCGCTTGTCTTCGCAGTGCTTGGAGTAATTGGTAGTGTTGCACCCTTGCCTGGTTTCCAGGTAAAGATTGGCAGGGAGAGGGAGGTAGGCCTTTGGTAAGCCAGGCTGTTGGCAAGACGCATTGTAGACAGTCTCCTTCAAGGCAAAAGAATAGTGGGCTTTTCCTCTATTTTTGCTTTGCACTGAGGACTTGGCTCCCCTGGCGTGCATGCATGGAGCCCTCTGAAGGTAGCAGGAGACTACTCTGCCCTGGCGACTCTCTCTGCCACTGACATCTTTCTCAGCAGTGACAGCCCGAGATCACACCCAGTTGTACTTGGGAGGAAAGCAAATTCTGTAGTTCGGGAAGCCACGTGGAACTGTTACCATTCCTCCTCTCCGAAGATCCCAGAGAATATTCCAGAGTAATCAGATGGGAAAACGCACAGGATTCCTCTAAGTGACCATTACTCAGAAAACACTATGCACTTTTTTCCTCAAGCTGCTGAATATGCTTATGTAACAGGGCAAGTCCTCTCCTACTTAGCACAGCTTCCAAGAATTAGAGCTATTAAGTTAATGGCCTGAAACAGAACCCCAAAGATGTCAACTCCAGTTTCCTCCATGATACACACCCTGGGTGCTGGGATACACTGCAGTGTTTAAGAAAGACTTAAAATAAAAAGAGTAAATTACTTTTCCCCAACAGCCTTGAATGCACATTATCTTATATACGTCGTGTGGTATTTACTGGAGAGAGATCACCTTAGCCGGGAGGTGGCAATGAAAAGCCATTTCGCTGGGTCTGTCACTGCCATTGTGCCTGATGGTAGAGAAGTCATTAGAAATGGCCAAGAGTTAACCAAAGACTGGGAGGAGGTTTGAGGCTGGCGAGGGGACTTTAGGAGTCACCTTCCTTCTTCAGGGACAGGTGGGTGGGTGTTTGGCTTTCTTTGGTTTTCCTACCCTAGAACCTGACTGACGTAAGAGGTCAATAAAGACTTGTGAAGGACCAGAAGCCAATAGAAGGCCCCCATGGGCGTTTGTAGGCCTGACATGTAGGCTCACAGGAGGAGTTCAAGCACAGGTCAGTACACTGTATCCCTGAGGTCCACTGCCCTCCTCAGAGTCTCTCTGAAGACAGCCTCAGGGGGGAGCCGAGGCTGGAGAATCTGCCATACTGACCACAGAACTTAGCTGTCTATCACATGGGCAATGGTCTTTAGTCTTTCGAGTCGGCTGTGATCTGTGGCTTTGCTGCATCCTGGACTCAAGTCTACCTCAGATCTCAGTCCTGTTTTGACAGCTGTGCGGCTGTTCAGAAATTTTCTAGTTCTTCGAGGGTCGCTTTCTTTCATTTGCAAAAATGAAAGTTATTAAGCACACATTCCCAAAGCTATCAACTTACTGGTTATTAAACCTCCAAACTGCCCAGGTGGAAAACACTGTCTAAATTTAAAACAGTCATTAATGATCCCATTACTACCCTGATCAGAGGAAATACTGGAAAAGTAGCACATGTGGGTCAACATCCAATGGAAATGCTCGCTTCCATTCTTCACTGAGCGAGCCTCCTTTCCCTCCTGCTCGGTTCCTGTGGTACAGGTGGACAGAGTGGCCTGTTTGGAGATGCCGCTCCCACTCTCCACAGGAAGCTGGGACACACGGGCCATCAGCCAGGCTGCCAGTTGTCATTTATAACTTCAGCTCTCTGCTCTCTCTTATAAATAATTTAGTAACAAACACCTCCCTGGTGCAAGGCTTACCTACCTCATGGCTCTCACAAATCAATCCTACAAAGAGTTGTTGGCCAATTATGAAGCATCAAACAGTGGCAGAGACAAAATCTAATCCCAGTAGGGAAACGTTTATCCTCACCAAGGATGTGGGGTGGCTGAGGTTGTTGACTTTGACGATGCCAAAAAACGTCACAAATGCTGTCTTTGGAGCAGGGAGAGACTCTGTTTTTTACCTTAAAGAATGTGCGACTGCTGAACTCACGGGAGGCTGTCCTCTGCCGGCTACAGCGGCCATGCAGAGTGCTGAGGGGAAGGGGGAATAGCGTAGGGAGCTCTGAAAGAAGGAACTTGAGGCTGCAGATGTTGGCCAAGGGGAAGAAAGTCACAGTGTCCCCAAGGTGTCAGAGAAGAATAACTCCCATAGGCCTTAGCTTGATGAAACGCCTTTAACAAGAGGCAGATTCACAAAGTGGGGGGAGGGGGGACCATAAGTTCGTTAACATGCAGAGTTCACACAGACATCAGAGCCACCGGAAAATAAGCCGCCCTAAAGAGATGTCTTTTTTTTTTTTTTTTTTTTTTTTTTTTTTTTGGAGCTGGGGACCTGAACCCAGGGCCTTGCGCCTCCTAGGTAAGCGCCTACCACTGAGCTAAATCCCCAGCCCCAAGAGATGTCTTACAATTGCAATTTACACACCATCTTCAACTCCCCAATTCTGGAGACGTCACAGGACAAAGGGGAAGGACATTGAGCCGCTCCCGCTGTCAGCCTGGGGATAGAAGTGGGCAAATAAAAGGCCTACAACAGCTGGTTGGTGAGGCTGATTGCTCTCTGTGCTCTTTGGGACGAGACTCCTTGATATAGCCCAGATTAAACCCTGACTCGGACATTCCTCCCTCAGCGTCCTGAGTGTGGTGATTACAGGCACACCATGCTTTAGGAAGGCTTGCTAAGGTAGACTCCTCTGGTCCGCTTCCAGGAAGATGAGAACAAAGACATCCTCGGGTTCTGCCTGGTAGGAAAGTGGGCAGAAGGCTTTGTCCCTGTAGATCCTTACCCTGCTATTAAGCAAACAGAGCACAGGGATGTCACTAGAATCCTCTTCTCAGTGTCTTCAGTCCGGTGATATGTGGACGAGACAGAGAAGGAGTTAGGGAAAGCCAGCAGGGAGGGTAGAGAGGAGCTTGGAGAGATGGGCTGGGTCCTCAGTTGGGCTGCTAGTGCTTACCGAGGGTCTTGGGAGTCACACTGAACAGTCTGTAACCTAAGCTGAACATGGTCACAGGAAGATCGGGTGTGCGAGGTTGCCCTTGATGACTTAGCGAGCCTGGGCTACATGGAACAAAAGGGGACCGGGAGGACGGATAAGCCAATAAGGTGCTTGCCACGCAAACACGAGCTCTTGAATTCAGACCCCAGCACCTGTGTAAAAGCTAGGAGCTCTCTGCCCTGCTTCTGCTGAGCTCTTCTTCCAGTGAGTACTGAGTAGAGGCTAGACCAGCGCCTCCTTCTGACTCTATCCATCAAACCTCCAAGACACCCACTTATTTTTCGGGTGGTGCTGTGGAGGTACAAATAGGAGAACCCCTGGGGCTCACTGGTCAGACCGTCTAGCTGAGTTGGTGAGCTCCAGATTCAGCAAGGGAGTTTATTTCAAAATACAAGGTGGAGAGTGTTGAAGGAAGACTGATCTTTGACCTTCATATGAGTGTTCACTTAAGTGTGCAAATACATACCCAAACCACCCGATTGCTCCCTAGTGTAGGGAGCCGTATTGGATTTGGGCCTGGCCGCTTTTTGACTGCATGGCTCAAAGTGGCTAGGTGACTCTGGGCTGTTTGGCCACAGATATTCACCCCTAAGATGACTGCCATAAGTCTTAAGATTGTTGGACAGAGGCCTCTCCCATGAATTTACGGCACAGGAAGATAACATTCAAGGGATGCCTCAGCTCGAGCAGATACCAGTTATCTCCTGAGTCAATACCCGGTGTCTACCGCCTGACCTCATCGTCTACCGCCTGACCTCTTTGCCTCCTGCTATCATTGCCTATACCCTCGCCCCTCCATCCTTCATGTTTCACAAAGGACACTCCCCCTACCTGAAAGCCTTAAAAGCTTTAACGTTCACCCCAATAAATGAGACCTTGACAACAGAACTTTTGCTTGGTCTCCTTCTTCTCTTCACCCCCATTTGGCCCACAGGTAGAAAGCCTCTTCGGGACCCTGAATAACTGGGTCCTCGCTGGCGGAGACACCCTAGAAACCAGAGATTGGGATTTGGGTGTCGAGGAGAGAGCCTGCATCAGGTAGGTGATCCTTGGCTCATTTTCCAGAAGTTTCCCTCTAGTCTCGGAAGGCTTTGTGTCTTGGAAGTGTGATGGATAGAGTCCAGCCTCTGTGCTCTCTGGAAGAGGAGCTCAGCGTTAGCCTGGCAGAGAGCTCCTCCCTGGTTCTGACCACTTTGGTTCATAGTGTGATACCGGGTCAGGCCCTAGCTGATAAAGGCCTCCAGGGATAATTAAAGAACCCCCCTCATACTTCCACCCACCGGAGTGCTGTGGATAATGCTTGTGAACTCGTCTAGCTCCCCAGTGGACCGTCCTCGCCGACAGCAGATCTTAACATTGTATTCAACGCTGCTCTCCTTGGGTTTGGCTCAATGCCTCTCACACTTCAGGCACAGATAAACGTCTTCTGGATGCACAGACACACCCAATACCCACAAATCACCACAGTACCCCAAGGTCTTTGTCAAAAAGTGCAATAGCAATTCCTATATCAACACAAATCCCTGGCTGTTACCTTATTTTATTTTTTAATTTACCTTCCCAATCATTAATGGTGCTTGTCTGCAACTGCTCCCAATCACAAAGGGGAAAACTGCAAACTCCCAAAGAGGATGTGTGTATTGAAGCTCACACTGGCCAATGCAAAACAAATACATGAATAGATAGGTCTGGGGCCAGCCCAAGCACTGACAACCCTGGGTTTCAGAGCGGTTCTACAAGTCACTGTTTTTTCTGGGGCTAATGGCTATGCAGATACTCAGGAACAAGCCAAAACCGTTTGCCTGAATCTCTGGCAAAGTGTGCTCTCCCTGTAGAGTTCCAGAAAACACACTGCCCAGGAATAGCTCACGGTTGGCATGGAAGTGGGAAAGTGTAACATATTTCTACTTCCAATATGAAATTTATGAGGACCAGAATTTCCCTGGGGTTCTGGAGGGCTGAGTCAGACCTCTGAATCCCACTCACAAGATGGCCCAAGAATGGTGCAAAAAAAAAAAAAAAAAAAAGCAGAAAGACAGCACTGATAGTCAAGGTAGACACTCTAGGATTCAAGAAGCCTGGCTCCTGGGTGGTTTTGTCATCCATAGCCATGTGACACTGGTTCCTTACTGGCTGTTGTCAATTTGACCCAAGCTAGAGTCATCAGAGAGGAAGACGCCTCAGCGGAGACAATGCCTCCATGAGATCCAGCTGTAAGGCATTTTTTCAACTAGTGATGAATGGGGGACGGGCCCAGCCCACTGTGGGTGGAGCCATCCCTAGGCTGGTGGTGCTGGGTTCTATAAGAAAGCAGGCTGTGCTCTCATGGGAAGCAAGCCAGTAAGCAGCATCCTCATGGCCTCTGCATCAGCTCCTGCCTCCAGGTTCCTGACCTGCTTGAATTCCTGTTCTGACTTCCACAACAATGTAGAAGTGTAAGCTGAATAAACCCTTTCCTCCCCAACTTGCTTTTTGGTCGTGGTGGTTTTGTTGTAACAATAAAAGACAGTCCCTAAGCCTCCCCAAACCTCACCCTGAAGGAGCCACATATTACCTTCGTTGCTTACGGATTCAGTAACTGACTGAGCTGGCAGAATATATAGGGAATGCTCACTCGCTTTTAGAAGTTGCTGGCTTGTGTGTTGGAGGTGAGGGCTCACTGTGTAGCTCAGGTTGATCTCCAATTCATGATCCTTCTGCCTCAGCTTCCCGAGTGCTCGGATTACAGACGTGCACCACTCACGCATTCAGACGTGTGATTTAAACACAAGCATGGTTCAGAGTAAATTACGAGTTATCCGTGAGGCCTGGGGTAAAGGGTTACAAGCCTACCTCTGGACACCCGGGGCACAGGAAATATCAGAGTTTCACTCTGTGGAGAAAGAGTGTCGATGCAACCTTACCTCACCTGCCCAGACACTGATCTCGAAGGAGACTCAGAGAATTATGTCTCACCCTGTCAGCACAGTGAAGCCAAAAGGATAAAGAGCTCACGTTTATTGTTCCTTAAGTAATAAGGTAATTCGTATTCACCACACAGAAACAAGCAAGAACGGTAAGAATATCCCCTGCCTTTAACAGTGTGGATGGCTATAGCGAAATACCATGTTCCAGATCAGATGGCTTACACAACAGAAACCTGTACTCTTGAAGATCTGGAGGCGTGTGTGTGTGTGTGTGTGTGTGTGTATGTGTGTGTGTGTGTGTCCAAGATCAGGTGCAGCCTGGTTTTCCCTTTATAAGGTAGTCAGTCCTATGGGCCCTAGTGGGCCCATTTAACCCACATTACCTCTTAGGAGTGCTATCATCAAATACAGTCATACCGGGAACTCAACATGAATAATAAATTTTTATTAATTGTTTGGTTGGTTAGGTTTTTTAAATTTTTTAAATTTATTTTATATATAGGATATATACACTGTAGCTGTCTTCAGACACACCAGAAGAGGGCGCCAGACCCCCATTACAGATGGTTGTGAGCCCCCATGTGGTTGCTGGGAATTGAACTCAGGAAGAGCAGTCAGTGCTCTTAACCACTGAGCCATCTCTCCAGCCCAGTTGGTTAGTTTTTTGAGACAGGGTTTCTCTGTGTAACCCTGGCTGTTCTGGAACTTGCTCTTTAGACCTGGATGGCCTCAAACGCTGAGATCCTCCTGCCTCTGCCTCCTGAGTGCTAGGATCACACGCGTGTGTGGTCACTCCCAGCTGAAAAACATTTTTTTTAAAAGACAGGGTCTTGTGTGGCTCAAGCGGCCCTTTGCATTCATGAGGGAACATAATCGAATCCACACAACTAACAGTCTCATGTCTGGAAGGGCCCACTCTATACCTTTGTTTATCTTTATGCTAAGCACATTTGTTTAAAACAGCGTTGTACTGCTTACATTGTAACCTTCCCTTTCCATTCAATACTTGAGGACAGCATTCTCAACCATTAGATAACTTCATCAGTCTTGGTAAGTTCTTGGATTCCTTACTGTGGCAACACCAATTCTCCTTTTATTCATTTTTTTTCAAAGAGTTGTTTATTATTTTATGTATACAAGTACACTGTAGCTGTCTTCAGACACACCAGAGCCACCATGTGGTTGTTGGGATTTGAACACAGGACATCTAGGAAGAGCAGTCAGTGCTCTTAACCACTGAGCCATCTCTCCAGCCCAGGACTTTTATTCCTATTTCCTCCTCAAACAGCAACATCTGAAGCTTCACTGTTTCCTTCCCCAAATGTTTATCTTGGGATAAACAGAGAGTTACAGGAGTAAACAAGAGTATCCCGTGCCCGTTCACCTGACGTGTCTCAGCACGGACCAGAGAGCCAAGATGCCTGTGTCAAAGCCAAACCCCAGTACACGGAATTATATCTCTTGGTATCTCTTTTTGAATCAGGAGCACTGAAAAGCTCCTGATGTTTCGGGGGTGTCTGCTGCCTCTCATGGAAACCAGCGGACATTGCTCATTGTGTAGATGTCTGATTTATTCCAGCCTATAGTTTTTTCAGCAGCACAATGCATTAGTCTACACGGCCAAGAGGGTGATCTACAGAAATTGGCTTGCATTTTCCTCCCTTAATTCTGCAGAGAGCCAAGGAGAAGGCTCCTGATATGAAAAAGGACACTGTGGGTTCCAACAGTGTCTCCCATGTAAATGTCATGCAGGAAACATTCATAAACAACAGGGCCACAATTGGATTTTGCTCTATATTTGGAAAATTCGGCCCCTCATTACAAAGCAAGCCGATGTTATCTTGTTTAGCTCATTCTTCCGCTCATCTCCTGTAATCATTAAATTACACAGCCATATTTCCAAAGCTCTAAGGAGGAAAAAGTAGATTAGGAAAAAAATCTCTTAAGCGCCTTTCGTAGAGCTCCGGATTCAGCCGTGAATGTGGCTGCAGAGCCCCGGAATGATCTATTCTGAGCCGTCGGGGTGAGTGATTTGTTTCATTTTCCCCGGCTCCCCAATGTTCCCTCTCGGATGTGGAACAAGGATGGAGCCTTTAATATTCTGTTCCTGGAGGTGTCCCTGATTGCTCCGTGACCCTGTCCCTCGGGGCGGAAGTGAACGGAGGAATGAGAAATCGTGAAATACACGAATGATCAGAGGGAAGAAATAAAAGTCAGGAAGAAAGGACTGTGGGCTGTTTATCACGCGCCTCTGCAGAGGCCGTTTTGATCTGCTCTGCGGCGGAGGCTCTACCCTTGCTCGCAGCTGTCAGGTCGGCGGAAGTCTTTGTTCTTTCCCTGGGAAGGCTCATTTCTCTTAGGTGACTCAAAAACTTAACAAATACTCGGTGAGCTCTTTCAGCATCCCTCAGCCCTGCCTCTGGAGACTGAGTTATCCTCCCCGCTCCAAATCTGTCTCCCTGTCATGATGGTTCCTTTGCATTTCATTTACTCTCATTTTCTCTGAGTCCGACTTGGACTCTTCATCAGGGCTTCCCCGGGGTGTCCCTCGGGCAATCTCGTTTTGACTGAGAACTCCCCAGGGTTGTCTCAGTCTCAAGCTGTTTCCTTCATTCTGGGGGCAAATATAGGTTCTCCGCGGAGACGTTTGAAAAGGACTCTTCGGTCGAGCTCTGCTGGGCCTGTTCTCTTCTGGCTGTTCTGCCAGGATGTGGTTTTGCAGGCCTAATTTGCATTCCAAATACGGGACCCGTTTGCCTCATTATTATTGTGACTTTATTAAGAACGAAGAGATGGAACATCCTGAGAGACCGGTTTTCTCCAGGCAAGCCATGCCCTCTCCTGCATCCCCACAGACAGCAGGCACTTCAGAACCAAGGGACAAGCCAGAGACAGCTGCCTCAGGATCCAGGGCAAAACGGACTCACCTGATAGCACCCATAACTCACGCTCATTAGTGTGACCTCAAACTCTGGACTCCAGCGAGTCTAGCTTGCAGCAGAACCCTTAAAATCGGCTTTATTTACAATCAGCTGGGGACCAAGGATGGAAACTTACGAGCTAAGGTAGCAACAGGAGCAGGATCGCTCCGCTCCCCGCCGACCCCTGAGAAAGCTGTTCTTCTGGGCCTCCTCGTTAATCAAGAGCCCCGTGCCTAGCACACGCTCCCTCTCTTTTCAACCCTTCCTATCTCTTTGATTAATCCAATGAGCAAAGATGAGTTTTCGGTGCCAAGTGCTAAGAATTTGGTCCCAGTTCTCCCTACCATGCGCGCAGTAGAATTTACAGGGCTCTCTGTTCCTAATGGGTACAACAGCTCAGATTTCCTAATGAATCCTTACATCAGCTCAGCTCAAGAGACGCCAGGCTGTACAGACGACCACACCTTACTTAGGATGTTGCTAAACACCGAGAATGCTCGACAGATGCAAACCAGGGACTGCATAGAGGATCGTGGGAGGGAGGGAACCATGTCTTGAGACAGGTAGCTGGCACGGCCCAGCCCATCTCAACGTTGCTATGCTGAGGATGACCCTGAACTTTTGCTCCTCCTGTACTCTGTGTGTTGCTGGGAACTGACGCCAGGGCTTCACACATCCTAAGCAACTGAGCTCCACACCTCAGCCCCTCTTACCTGTTCCTAATCTACACTTCAGACCTCCAGGGCACCTGACCTTTTCTAATCCTGTGCCTCTTCCAGGGGCCTTTATTGATATCTGTGCTGGTTACAACCCGGAACTCCGGAGACTTCTTCCTTCGCTTCTTGGGCATGCTCTGTGTGCTAGCACTCTGATTCTATAATCCAAGATGTGGGGGCGGCAAGCAGGGAAGGTGTCAGTCAGAATGGGCTTGGCTGGTGACATTTCTGTGACTACAGAGGCACGGTGTGTTTGTTTCAAGGCCAGATGATCACTGCTAAAGCCAGGTTGTTCGCTAGCCAAGCTGGTTAACCTCTTTAAGCCTCGCGAGTTCCTCATCCGAAAAACAGAGGTAAAACAGTACTTACCTCTCACGGCTGGCGGTGGGAGGATTAGACACGCTAATAGGCAATCTGAGAGCTTCCGAGGCACTTGGCTCATGAGTGATTACTATAATAAAACAGAAAAGCAAAAGAGAATTTCATGTATCTGTTACATTAAAGAAAAATGCCAGAGACAGGCAGACCGGACCTGTGGTACTGGTAGCCACATAACATTATTTAGCCTGGATTCCAATTCTTTCTTCAAGAACACCTCAAAACAACACTGACCCCCGAGATGGAGAGTGAGTAAAGGCGCCTGCCACCAAGCCTGACAACCCCATGGTAGAAGGAGTCTTTTTATCTCCACATGTGTGCCAGGGTACAGATCCCCTCCACCCCCAATAAGTAGATAAATACATGGAAAATAGAAAGAATACTTCACAAGGCACAATAACTCCTACAAGTCTAGCCATTTCATCCAAATTTCAGTCTGCAGGCAGATGGGCTTTAAAGGCACGACAACTGAGGAAATCCCTTTAATTGGCCTTCCTGGGATTCCGATGTGACATTTATGCTCAAATTTATCGTCCAAGACCCAGACATACTTACGCTACGTCCTATCGGCAAGAACAGAATTGTGTGGCCATAATTTACTGCAAAGGAAATGGTTCTTTCCCCCCAAACACGGACGCTCAACTCAAAGAGAAAGGAAATGTAGGCACAGGAAGGCAGCAGACCCTACTCTAATGCCAGCCCAACAGCCGGCCTAAGATGGACGGCAGAGCTGTTCTCCCAAGCTCCTCCACCAGCACCCCCCCCATCCCCCCCCCCCAACACACACCAGGAGTTCCTACCAGCGCAAAGCTCTCCTCCTGCCCTAAGTTACAGCCTGAGTGTGGCTCCAACTTGTCCCTGGGTTCTTTCACATCTGCGCTACCTTCCCATCTTCCCTTCCTCTCTGGTCTCAGACTACTCGCCTTTCTCTGTAATTCTAAATTCTCCCAGCATCCCGCTGAGCAACCCGACTTCAAGGTTTATCCAAATGCCTAGGGGCGATGTTGCCTCTGAAGCAAACCTTTCTCACTGAAAAACTCACCTGGCCATTCAAAGCATTTTTCTAAATCCACGGGTGGATAGAGCTGGTGGATTAGCCGCCATGAATTTAGCCTGCTCTCTCTACTCTTGGCTAAGCACCAGGAAAGAGATTTGCAGAGAAAACTAGCCCACCAGGACCAAGAATACAGAGACAACAAGCAGCAACAGCCAGAAGGTGGGAAGCAGATGGTAAAGTCACAGCCATCCAGGCAGTTCTGAGAACACGCTGGGAGAACACAAACAACTTCGTCCCCAGGCATCGAAGGCCGGGAACCCACAACCGCAGGTTCAACCCTAAGTGTTAATCAAGAAGCTTTAATTCCAGCACTCGGGAGACAGAGGCAGAGGCAGAAAGATCTCTGTGAGTTCAAGGCCACCCTGGTCTACATGGGGCGTTCGAGACCAGCCAGGGATATGTAGTAAGACCCTATCTAAAAAAAGAAAGCTAGAAATCAGGTGTTGTGGTTCTTACCTTTAATCCCAGCAGAGGCAGAGGCAGGCGGCTCTCTGTGAGTTCAAGACCAGCATGGTCTACAAAGTGAGTTCCAGGTCAGGCAGGACTACACAGAGAGACCCTTCCCTGTCTCTGATCTCTAGACAGGCAGGAAGCAGGAGGCATCTTCTTAGGACTCATGACCTACTGACATCAAGGGGACTCTAAGACGGAACTGAGGCAGAAAGGACAGGAGCCCAGTGGTTACCTGGGACTCATGTCAGCCAGGCCAAAATCCTGTGGCCACACTGAGTGAAGAGGGACTGGAGTGCAAGTCACAGAGAAGCGAGTAAATGACATCATGAGAAAGCAGACAGTCCGAAATGCTGGGCCTGCCATAGGTCACTGACCAGGGCTCTTCAACAGGTCAATTTGGTGAAAAGTTAAAAAAAAAAAAAGTTTGTGAGAGGAATCTAACACCACAAGAAAGAGACAATAGAGGGCTAGAGAGGGCTCAGAGGTGAGATGGCTTGCTGCTCTCGCAGAGGACCAGAGTTCTGTTCCCACCGTCCCCTCATGCTGCAGTTCACAGTTCCTGTAACTCCAGTCACAGGAGAATGTGACACTCTCTCCTGGACCCTGTGGGCACTTGACTGCATGTCCACATACCCCCTCTACACAATACATACATACACATAACTTAAAATAAATATTTGGGGGAGGGAGGGAGGGGAGGGAAGGAGGCAGGGGGGAGGGAGGGGAGGGAGAGAGAGAGAGAGAGAGAGAGAGAGAGAGAGAGAAATAAAGCAACAAGGACTACCTGTAGTCCCAGATAGATGTTGGAAGGCTGTTTGAAAGTTCAAGACTAGCTGGGCAGAGGTGGTGACACCTCTGATCCCAGCACTTGGGAAGCAGAGGCAGGCAGGTCTCCGTGAGTTTGAGGCCAGTCTCATCTACAGAGTGAGTTCCAAGTCAGCCAGGGCTACACAGAGAAACTCTGTCTCAACACTCCCTTACCTCCCCAGAAAGAAAGGAAGAAAGAAAGAAAGAAAGAAAGAAAGAAAGAAAGAAAGAAAGAAAGAAAGAAAGAAAGAAAGATAGATGGGGTTGGGGATTTAGCTCAGTGGTAGAGCGCTTGCCTAGCAAGCGCAAGGCCCTGGGTTCGGTCCCCAGCTCCAAAAAAAAGAAAAAAAAAAAAAAAAAAAAAAGAAAAAGAGAAAGAGAGAGAAAGAGAGGAAGGAAGGAAGGAAGGAAGAAAAAAGAAAAAAGAAAGAAAAGAAGGGAGGGTTTAGGCAAGCCCGGGCAACTTATTGAAAATCTGCCTCAGAATAAAAGGAAGAGTTCAGGGTATATAGCTCAGTGGTGGAACACTTACCTAGTATATAAGACGTCCTGGATTCAGTCCCCAGTGTAAGAAAAAAAAATTAATAAAATGTCAAAATCAGAAGGCCTAGGGCTGATAACCAAGTCAGATTGGGAAGGCAGCTCTCTGTCCAAATGTTTTTTTGTTCTGGTAACAGTTCCTTAAAAAGTCAGATGCTGGGGTTGGGGATTTAGCTCAGTGGTAGAGTGCTTGCCTAGCAAGCACAAGGCCCTGAGTTTGGTCCTCAGCTCTGAAAAAAACAAAAAACAAAAACAAACAAACAAAAAACCAAAAAACCAAAAACAAACAAACAAACAAACAAAAAAAACGAATAAAAAGTCGGATGCTATGGCTCAGTGGTCAAGAGCACTGGCTGTTCTTCCAGAGGCCCCAGGTTCAATTCCCAGCAACCACATAGCAGCTCACAACCATCTTTAACCCCAGTTCAAGGGGACCTGACACCCTGACACAGATACACATGCAGGCAAAACATCAATGCACATAAAGTTAAAAGAATAAATAAATACAAGTTAAAAAATAGAAGAAAGTCAGATGCTGAGTCCTGAGTAAAGTTTGTAACTTTTGCGTTTGTTTGGTGCTAAGATTGAACTCAGCTCTGTGCACACTATGTACCTGCTCTAACCACCGAGAAACACCGCCAGAACATTACTCACCGATCACCTGATTCATCTGAAAACCGCATGAATCAAGCTTCGCAGTGCCCACCGTCTCCATCCTTGAGCTGGAAGTTTAGACGCCAACTCTCCAGAATTAAAGGCCCAGCTTTCCCAAGCTTTGGGATCGGCTCTTCCTTTGCGGTGCTCAGACGATCGGACTGTAGCAAACCAGCCTCCTTCTGGGAGACCTTGAAGAGGTTATTACAGTCTATTTCTGTTCGAGTTTACTGGTTTTGTGACACTGGGCCTCTCGCATACTTGGCAATGCCCCACTGAACCCTGTGTCCCCAGCTTACTGAGCATTTTAACCATCCCCCATTGTTTTGTTTGGCTTTATTCTTTATTATGAAAAATTTAAATGCAATAAGACAAGAAGTAGGCCAAAAGATCCTAGTACGTCTTCTTGTTTGGATTCAAAAAATTCTTAATGGTTTTTTAGGTTGATCTCTCTCTCTCTCTCTCTCTCTCTCTCTCTCTCTCTCTCTCTCTCTCTTCTGAGATGGTATAAATAAAATATGACGAAAGTTGTGACCAAATGATATAAACATCAAGTGTGTAACCCTACGATGACTATAATATTGTTATTAATCTTTGATCTGCTTACGTGTTTGGTTCTGGGGTTATTTGGAAGCACTTTCTCATTAAGTTGCCCGGAGTTAGCCTTAAATTCACTTTGCTGTCCAGGATGGCTTTGAACGTTTGATCTTCCTACCTCGGCCTCCAGCAGCTAGCATTACAAATGGTCTCTGTGTCTTCTAGGTTGGGACATTTCTACCTAAATTCATCGATCAAGCACGTAGCTCCCCGTCTTTACCAACAGACACCAAAAACCAAGGCCTACTGTGGAGGCCTCCACTTCCTCTGATAGGACCAACATCCCAAGCCAACTTTGAAGCAACTTCCTTCTTCTTAACATTAAAGCGGCATGGTGGCACACACCCTTAATCACCGCAGCACTAGGAAGACAGAGGCAGGCAGATAGCCAGGGCTATCTTGTCTCAAAAACCTCAAAATAAATAAATATTAAGGGAGCTTGGAGAGATGGCTCAGCAGTTAAGAGCTTCCTACTCTTGCAAAGGACCAAGATGGGTTCGTAGTAACTACCCTGAGTGGCTCGCAACTCTTGGCACCAGGACACCCCTTCTGACTCTGTGAGCACTGGCATACACAGACAAACATTAATGTACTTTTTTTTTAAGTTCTGAAGAAAGGATTGAGGGGGATGGAAGACCTTGGGGGTGGGGAAGGAGACCGAGAACCTGCTAGTCTGGTTGCAGTAGCAAACCAGCTTAGAGCAGTCACTGCTTAGCTGGTGGTAAACGTGACCAATGGCTGTCCTATAATCCGTCATGTGTGCCCCAGCATCAGCACGGGAGTTCTCCCTGGGGAGCCGAACACACGCACAGGCTTATGGTAAGCCAAGCAGCGCATGTGCTGAACATTCAAATGTGTCTGGAGGTGGCCGCCTGTGTTTCTTGCATGGCTGCTGTACTATCTTTCTGTGACGAACTTTCTCCTTTTCTCTGGAAACAAAGCTGATAGGTGGGCAAGGTCAGGCACGTTCTATGATGGCCGAAAGATTGTGTTCTCAACTGTAACACTTGAAGGACTTAGGCAGGACAACCACAAATTTGGTATCAGCCTGGGCTATGTAGAACATTCAAAGATGGATATTCCGAGCTACAGGAAAGAACCTGGTTCAAAAACTCCAGGGATGAGCTGTGGCTTACTGGGAAAGAGCTTGTCTAGAATGCTCTACAACTCTCTCTCTCTCTCTCTCTCTCTCTCTCTCTCTCTCCTCCCCTTCCCCCCAACCCCCAGAGTGTTTGCATAAGGCCATTCAAATCCTGCCACATGTCTCTGTGCCCGGTGACCATAAACAGCACTGAGCCTTGATCGCCAACATAAACCGTAGATCAGTCTCTCTCTGGCTCACAGGAGCGGAGGCTGGATAGTTCCACAATGGCAGTAGAGAAACACCAGGGAAACCGAACTCAGTCCAAGAAGCTGGAGCTGAAAGCTCGGAGCTCCTGGAGAGCTGCTGTACAAATTCATTCAAAGGCTGAGGAAGCTGGACTCTGATGTCTATGGACAACGGCTGCAGGATGAAAGTAAACGAGTCAGTAGCCACTGCCAGATGTTGTGGTGCGTCGTTATTCCCAGCACTTGGGAGGCAGAGAGTTTGAAGCACTTTATTCCCAGAACTTGGAAGATCACCGAGTTGAGGCCGGCATGGTCTACAGAGAGGGCTCCAGGACAGACAGCATTATATAGAGAGACCCTGTTTCAAGAAACAAAAACAAACAAACAAACAAACAAAAAAAAACCCCCAAAACTAGACAGTGATAACGACTAAGCCATCGATGGTCATCTTGAATTCCAAATTACCAGGTAAGGCTTGCCCGCTGGTATAGAGGCAACATAGAGGTTATGAGGCGGCCAACTGCTTTGGCCCGGATTTGAGTCCTGCTACCTAGGAATGAGGTCATGCCTGGTACTGTAAACCTGGGCAAAAACCCCTGGGCTGGGAAGTTACAAGTACTAGGGAGGAGTCACGTGTTGCTCCATTAAATACCACGCTGTCAAACTGCCTTCTTAACATATCTATGACTACCCCCATAGCTTCGTGCTGGCCAGAGAGGCTTTCCTCTACAGTGCATACCAGCGAACACAGAGATTCATAAATAGTCAGTGCTAAGAATTAGTGTCCAGCTCCAAGAAAAAAAAAAAAAAAAGAACCAAAAAAAAAAAAAAAAAAAAAAAAAATTAGTGTCCATCAAGCTGAACCCTAAAGAAGGCGTCTTTGCCAACCCTCACCCACAAGGCTCACAGCACGGAAGAGGGGCGGAAAGAGTGTAAAGGCGGGAGAGCAGGGAGGGGCACTGGGAAGCGTTGTCTTGGGGATATGACTAAGTCACTGCACTCAGGAACTCACAGCAGTTCCGGCGGCCTGCACAAGACCAAGTCTCAAGACCAACTGATATTCCAAGGGCAACACTAATTGGACTCAGTGAGTTATTTTACCAAAAAGAGCAGCAAGCATCAAGGACAGGAGCACGTGCAGGAGGCACCTAGGGAGGAACTGACTGAGAGGCATTACGTGTATGAAGTTGCTCAGTCCACTTTCTCCCGCACCTAAAGGTTCCTCAACCTTCAAAAACAGCGCCACCAGCTGGGGACCAAGTGTTCCTACATGTGAGCCTAGAGGGCACTTTTTTTTTTTTTTTTTTTTTTTTTATTCAAACTTCAACACGGAGAGGAAAGAGATGGAAGGCTGCAGGCCATACATGCACTACATCGTTTCAATTTTGGAAGTATGGCTACTGTGTCAAAATTTAATTCCCTAGCTCCCCAGTCACTTCTTGGCCTCCACCGTCTTGTGAGCCAATTCCTACAATGGACAAGCAAGCATGAATACACTCACTCACATCAAGCATGCTAATTCAAATACTTCCCTTTTAAACATTTTAAAGTTGCTTTTTACGTGCAGATATATTTTAAAGATTTGCTCACCTTTATTTTATATCTGTATATGAATGTTTTCACCTATGTGTGTGCCTCACATGTGTGTCCAGTGCCCACAGTGATCAGTACAGTGGCTCTCAACCTTCCTAATGCTCTGACTCTTTAATACGATTCCTCATGTTGTGCAACCATAAAATTATTTTTGATGCTACTTCATAAACGTAATTTTGCTACTTTTACGAATCATAACATAACTGTGTTTTCTGATGACCTTAGGTAACCCTTGTGAAAGGGTCATTTGACCACAAAAGGGGTCATAACCAACAAACACTGGACCAGGAGATTGTCCTTGTCAGATCCCTGGGAGTTTAAAGTAGTGGGTGCTGAGAACCAAACGTAGGTCTTCTGTGAGAGCAGCAAGTACTTTTAACTGCTAAGCCATCTCTACAGGCCCATGTGTAGATTTTTTTAAAGAACTGGTCAAGGGTTGAATATGTATACAGTATAGGGTTTGGGATTTCCAAAGAATTTTTTGAAAACCATAAAAGAAGATTTTCCTATTAGACTTCACTAGGCATCCACCTTGCCCCGCTGGTCTGAGTGGGCGCGTCATGCGTGCAGAGCTCCTATGCCTGAACTCTCTGTTCATAGGCTTGTTGCTTTTTTCCAGGACTCTGTTCCCACTTGTCTGCTCGCCCTGCCAATTACCACAGACTTAAGATACCTTTGTCTACGAAATTCTACTCTTCTTTTTCTCAGTGTTGGGTTTGGAGTGTCATAGACATATAACTATATTCCACATAAATTTAAGAAATATTTTTCCAGGGTCAACTGAAGTTAAATGGGAACTTTTTTTGTTAAAGTCGCATTGAATTTAAAGGTTAATTTGTGCAAAATGATCATTTTGAGATAATTAAGTCTTCCCTTCATTAATATGGTCTATTCAGTTTTTCATATGTGTTTCTTTTTAAATATATTTAAATTTGTTTGCCTGGGGACAGATAAAGGGCCTTATGCATACCAGGCAAGACCTAAGTCTTTTTTTTTTTTTTTTTAAATTCAAGCAGGATCTCACTGTGGAACCTCTGACTGGCACAGAACTCACAGCGTAGAGCAGGCTTCCCTCTAGTTCACAGAGAGATCTACCTGCCCCTGCCTCCTGCCTCCCGAGTAGTGGGAATAAATGTGTGCTCCACCAAGCTCAGCCCCCAAGTTGATTTTTATGTTTTTTTAAAATATGAGCTTGCATCTCACTTGTATCAATGCCTTGCTAATATAGATCTTCTTCTTCTCCTTCTCTTTCTCCTCCTCCTCCTCCTTCTTCTTGTTGTTCTTGTTCTTGTTCTTCTTTTTCTTCTTCTTCTTCTTCTTCTTCTTCTTCTTCTTCTTCTTCTTCTTCTTCTTCTTCTTCTTCTTCTTCTTCTTCTTCTCTTCCTCCTCTTCCTCCTCCTCCTCCTCCTCTTCTTCCTCCTCTTCCTCCTCCTCCTTCTCTTCCTCCTCTTCTTTCTCCTCTTCCTCTTCCTCCTCTTCCTCCTCCTCTTCCTCCTCCTCCTCCTCTTCCTCCTCTTCTTCATTTCTCTCCTAGGTTATACCTCACTGGTGAGTCCTCACATACAGAGAGACATTGCTTCTATGTTGAACTTGACTCCGGCCATCTTGCCAACACCACCATTGATTCGATTCCTTCCTAGACTCTCGTGCTATGAGGCAATGACCCCAGCACAGTGATGCTGCAACAGTCACAAGTGTCTCTGGTCCAGGGCAGTTCTGAAGATGCTCCAAAACCCCACCACAGAGAACAGGCTGGTTGTGAGCATTTTGGTACCAGGTTACAAAGATCTCTGAGTTCTAGTTTGCCAAGAAGTTCTGACTAGGAATGAGTTCTGAATCTTGCTGAATGCATATATTTTTTTTAAAATCATGATGTTTTTCTTTCAGTGTATTAATGTACTGTGTTCAATTAAAATATTTCCTAAAGTTATCTTAAAATCAGCCCCCATGCTCACGACAATTGCATTAATACAATAGTAGATTTAATATACTAATGTTATAACTTATTATAATATTTATTTATTTATTTATTTATTTTGCACAAAGAAAAACATTGGGTCCGTGGGGAAGAGAGCCGAATACTCAGAAGTGCAGACCATCCTGGGACCGCAGGACAGACTGCCACTTCTGCCCACCTCTGCCCACATCCCTGGCCCAAGAGGAAACTGTATAGTGCCTCTGGACACAGGAATATAGGAACAGTCAGTGGCAGGTACCTACAGTTCTGCTCTACACCCAGAACTGATTTGAACCAGTCAAAGAGCTCCCTGCACCCAAGTCCCATGGGGGAGAGAGCTGGACCCTCAGAAGTGCGGACACTCCTGAGAAACAGGAGATTACCCTCTGCCCACAGTCCAGACCCAAGAGGGAATCGCCTAGGGCCATCTTTGCCCGCTGGGCGCAGTCAGGGACAGGACCCTTCTGATCCCTGCCTGCGTGAAGAACTGAAAGACGGTCACCAGAAGCACCTACACACCTGAGAGCAGAGCACTCCGTTCCCAGAAATGGCTGAAAGAAAACAGGAAAACAGGTCTACAGGAGTGCTGACACAGAGGCCTACAGCAGGGTCAAGCCACTGTCAGAGCTAACATCAGAGACAACTGATGGCGAGAGGCAAGCCCAGGAACCTAAGCAACAGAAACCAAGACGACTTGGCATCATCAGAGCCCAGTTCTCCCACCAAAGCAAATACTGGATATCCAAACACACTGGAAAAGCAAGATTTAGATTTAAAATCACATTTTATCATGATGATGGAGGACTTTAAGAAGGACATAAATAATTCCCTTAAAGAAATGCAGGACAATACAAGTAAATAGAATCCTTTAAAGAGGAAACACAAAAATCCCTGAAAGAGTTACAGGAAACCACAAACAAACAGGTGAAGGAATTGAATAAAACCATCCAGGATTTAAAAATAGAAATAAAAACAATAAAGAAAGCACAAAGGGAGACAATCCTAGAGATAGAAAACCTAGGGAAGGGATCAGGAGTCATAGATGTGAGCATCACCAGCAGAATACAAGAGATAGAAGAGAGAATCTCAGGGGAAGAAGATACCATAGAAAACATCGACACAACAGTCAAAGAAAATGTAAAATGCAAAAAGCCCCTAGCCCCAAACATCCAGGAAATCCAGTACACAATGAGAAGATCAAACCTAAGAATAATAGGTATAGAAGAGTGAAGATTCCCAAATTAAAAGGCCAGTAAATATTTCCAACAAAATTATAGAAGAAAATTTCCCTAGCCTAAAGAAAGAGACGCCCATACACATACAAGAAGCATACAGAACTCCAAGTAGATTGGACCAGAAAAGAAATCCCTCCTGTCACATAATAGTCAAAACACCAAATGAAAAAAACAAAGAATATTAAAAGCAGTAAGGGAAAAAGGTCAAGTGACTATAAAGGCAGACCTATAAGAATTACACCAGAGGGGTTGGGGATTTAGCTCAGAGATAGAGCGCTTGCCTAGCAAGTACAAAGCCCTGGGTTTGGTCCCCAGCTCCGGGGGATGGGGAACAACACCAAGAATTACACCAGACTTCTCACCAGAGGCAATAAAGCCAGAGGATCCTGGGGAGATGTCATACAGATGCTAAGAGAACACAAATGCCAGCCCAGGCTACTATATCCAGCAAAACTCTCAATTAACACAGAAGGAGAAACCAAGATATTCCATGAAAAAACCAAATTTACACAATACCTTTCTACAAATCCAGCCCTACAAAGGATAATAGATGGAAAACTCCAATACAAGGAGGGAAAATATACCCTAGAAAAAGCAAGAAAGTAATCTCCTTGCAGTGAAACCAAAAGAAGAGAGACACACAATCATAATTCCACCTATAAAAACAAATATAATAGGAAACAACAATTGCTATTCCATAATATCTCTTAACATCAATGAACTCAATTCCCCAATAAAAAGACACAGACTAATAGACTGGATACATAAAGAGGATCCAGCATTTTGCTGCATGCAGTAAACACACCTCAGAGACAAAGACAGACAGTACCTCAGAGTAAAAGGCTGGAAAACAACTTTCCAAGCAAATGGTCCAAAGAAACAAGATGGAGTTGCCATTCTAATATTGAATAAAATTGACTTTCAACCAAAAGTCATCAAAAAAGATAAGGAAGGATACGTCATATTCATCAAAGGAAAAACCCACCAAGATGAACTCTCAATCCTAAATATCTATGCTCCAGATACAAGGGCACCTACATACATAAAAGAAACCTTACTGGGGCTGGAGAGATGGCTCAGGGGTTAAAAGTAGCAGCTGCTCTTCCAGAGGTCCCGAGTTCAATTCCCAGCAACCACATGCTGGTTCACAACCATCTGTAATGGGATCTGATGCTTTCTTCTGGTGTTGTCTGAAGACAGCTATGGTGTACTCTCATACATAAATGAATCTTAAAAGAAAAGAAAAGAAACCTTACCAAAGCTCAAACACACATTGCACCTCACACAATAATAGTAGGAGATTTCAACACCCCACACTCATCAATGGACAGATCATGGAAACAGAAATTAAACAGAGACATAGAGAAACTAATAGAAGTTATGAACCAAATGGATTTAACAGATATTTATAGAACATTCCATCCATCCTAAGCCAAAAGGATATGCCTTCTTCACAGCACCTCATGGTACCTTCTCCAAAACTGACCATATAATTGGTCACAAAATAGGCCTCAACAGATACAGAAAGATAGAAATAATCCCATGCATCCTATCAGACCACCACAGACTAAGGCTGGTCTTCAATAACACAATAACGACAGAATGGCGCACATACACATGGAAGTTGAACAATGCTCTACTCAATGACAACTTGGTCAAGGAAGAAATAAAGAAAGAAATTAAAGACTTCTTAGAATCTAATGAAAATGAAGATACATCATACCCAAACTTATGGGACACACTGAAAGCAGTGCTAAGAGGAAAACTCATAGCTCTGAGTGCCTCTAAAAAGAAACAGGAGAGAGCATATGTCAGCAGTTTGACAGCACATCTAAAACCTCTAGAACAAAAAGAAACAAATACAGCCAAGAGGAGTAGAAGGCAGGAAATAATCAAACTCAGGGCTGAAATCAACTAAGTAGAAACAAAAAGAACTATACAAAGAATCAACAAAACCAGGAGCTGGTTCTCTGAGAAAATCAACAAGATAGATAAACCCTTAGCCAGACTAACCAGAGGACACAGAGAGTGTGTCGAAATTAACAAAATCAGAAATGAGAAGGGGGACATAACAACAGAATCTGAGGAAATTTAAAAAATCATCAGATCCTACTACAAAAGCCTATATTCAACAAAACTAGAAAATCTGGAAGAAATGGACAATTTTCTAGACAAATACCAAGTACCAAAGTTAAATCAGGAACAGATAAACCATCTAAACAAGCAAATAATTCCTAAAGAAATAGAAGCAGTCATTAAAAGTCTCCCAACCAAAAAGAGCCCAGGACCAGATGGGTTTAGTGCAGAATTCTATCAGACCTTCATAGAAGACCTCATACCAATACTATCCAAACTATTCCACAAAATAGAAACAGATGGAGCACTACCGAATTCCTTCTATGAAACCACAATTACTCTTATACCTAAACCACACAAAGACGCAACAAAGAAAGAGAACTTCAGACCAATTTCCCTTATGAATATCAACACAAAAATACTCAATAAAATTCTTGCAAACCAAATCCAAGAACACATCAAAACGATCATCTATCATGATCAAGTAGGTCTAATCCCAGGAATGCAGGAATGGTTCAATATATGGAAATCTATCAACATAATCAACTATATAAACAAACTCAAAGATAAAACCACATGATCTGGGGTTGGGGATTTAGCTCAGTGGTAGAGCGCTTGCCTAGGGAAGCGAAGGCCCTGGTTAGGTCCCCAGTCTCCGAAAAAAGAACCAAAAACAAACAAACAAACAAACAAAAAAAAAAAAAAAAAAACCACATGATCATTTCATTAGACGCTGAGAAAGCATTTGACAAAATTGAACACTCCTTCATGCTAAATGTCCTAGAAAGATCAGGAATTCAAGGCCCATACCTAAACATAGTAAAAGCCATATACAGCAAACCAGTAGCTAACATCAAACTAAATGGAGAGAAACTTGAAGAAATCCCACTAAAATCAGGGACTAGACAAGGCTGTCCACTCTCTCCCTACTTATTCAATATAGTACTCAAAGCCCTAGCCAGAGCAATCAGACAACAAAAGGAAATCAAAGGGATATAGATTGGAAAGGAAGAAGTCAGAATATCACTATTTGCAGATGATACAATAGTATATTTAAGTGATCCCAAAAGTTCCACCAGAGAACTACTAAACCTGATAAACAAGTTCAGTAAAGTGGCTGGGTATAAAATTAACTCAAATAAATCAGTAGCCTTCCTCTACACAAAGTATAAACAGGCAGAGAAAGAAATTAGGGAAATGACACCCTTCACAATAGTCCCAAATAATACAAAATACCTTGGTGTGACTTTAATCAAGTAAGTGAAAGATCTGTATGACAAGAACTTCAAGTCTCTGAAGAAAGAAATTGAAGATCGCAGAAGATGGAAAGATCTCCCATGCTCATGGATTGGCAGGATTAATATAGTAAAAATGGTCATTTTGCCAAAAGCAATCTACAGATTCAATGCAATCCCCATCAAAATTCCAACTCAATTCTTCATAGAGTTAGAAAGAACAATTTACAAATTCATTTGGAATAACAAAAAACCCAGTAGGAAAATCTCCATCTGTAAGCAACTAGGGGGCCGGCCAGCCGAGATGTAGGTAGAGATTTAATGGAAAGGGTTATGAAAATAACCCTTCAGCTCCTTCAATCCTATTTCTGATAGAAGGTTAATATCCAAAATATACAAAGAACTCAAGATGCTAGACTCCAGAGAACCAAATCACCCTATTAAAAATGGGGTACAGAGCTAAACAGAATTCTCAGCTGAGGAATATGGAATGGCTGAGAAGCACCTAAAGAAATGTTCAACATCCTTAGTCACCAGGAAAATGCAAATCAAAACAACCCTGAATTCCACCTCACACCAGTCAGAATAGCTGAGATAAAAAACTCAGGCGACAGCAGATGCTGGTGAGGATGTGGAGAAAGAGGAACACTTCTCCATTGTTGGTGGGATTGCAACTATTCTGGAAATCAGTCTGAGGTTCCTCAGAAAATTGGACATTGCACTACCTGAGGACCTAGCTATACCTTTCCTGGGCATATACCCAAAAATGCTCCAACATACAACAAAGACACATGCTCCACTATGTTCATAGCAGCCTAATTTATAGTAGCCAGAAGCTGGAAATAATCCAGATGCCCTTCAACAGAGGAATTTACAAATTCATTTGGAATAACAAAAAACCTAGTTCTCACCATCCTGTGAGAGTGGCTGACCAGTAAGCCCCCGGGGTCTGCTTGTCTCCACCGTTACAAAGGCACACAGTCACTCTTGGTTTTACGTGGGCACTGAGCAGTTGAACTCTTCATGCTTGTAGAGCTCACACCGCCCACTGAGTCTTCTCTATGCCTGAGTATGGCCTTGTACTTCTGATCTTCCTGATGCTACCTCACCTGGGATTACAGCCATGCAGCACGAGGCTAGTCAGTGTACAGTGCTGGGACTAAGAGTTTCTTTCTCTTTTTTTGTTTGGGGGGGAGGGGTGTTGTTTGTTTGTTGATTTTTTTCAAGACAGGGTGTCTCTGTGTAGCCCTGGATGTTCTGGAACTCACCTTAGACCAGGCTGGCCTTGACTTCAGATACCTGCCGGCCTCTCTTCTGGAATGCTGGGATTGAAGGAGGCATCACCACACCCAGCCATACTGGAGAGTTTTACTCATCTTTGACAAGCTCTCTCTACCAACTGAGCGACACCCCCAGCCTTTCCTTGTGCTATTTCACTCGCCTCTTGACTGTGCCCAAACACTGCGGAGGCCTTTTTGTTTTTTGTTGAACTGAACTTCGTAGTAGAGTTGCAAAGGCCTCTTTGCTCCAGTTAATGAAGACATTCTTCTGGGTTTCCCTGCAGCACTTTGATGGTCTTGTTTTACTTTTATCCATAACCTTTAGCCATTTGGAGTTTTTCTGGTATCTGCTTTGTGGCAGAGCCAATTCACACACCCCTGACAGCTCTGACTGTCTCAGCACAACTCACCAAACAGTCCTTCCCCATAGATTTTAATCCTTGTAGCCTTGTGTGTGTTGGTGAGCACGCATGTTGGTGAGCACGCATGTGCGCGTGCTTGCATGTGTATGCAAGCGTGTGTGTGTGTGTGTGTGTGTGTGTGTGTGTCTGTAAAGAGGATGGTGTAGCTCACCACTAGAGGGCACATGTGAGAACCGTGATGTGACTCCCACACTACCAGTTTAAAAAAGTGAGCATCTGTATTTCCCACAGAGTCAGTCTTTGTCAGTTGTGTCTCTACATTCTCCATGCTCACTGTCTTCACGGCTGAGAGTGTGTGTGTTTAAGGGTTAGTGAGGAACCTGGTTTCCCTTCATTGAGCTATGTTTTTAATGTTGTTTTTTGCCAACCAATCTTCTTTGTTTTCCCATACATATTCTAGAATCAGTAGCTATTGTTCTAACAAAGAAGTGAGCTTGAAAGGCTTTTAGTGTGTGTGTGTGTGTGTGTGTGTGTGTGTGTGTGAGTGTGTGTGAGTGTGTGGGTATGTGTGTATGTGTGTGTGTGTGTGTGTGTGTGTGGGTATGTGAGTATGTGTGTGTGTGTGTGTGAGTGTGTGTGTGAGTGAGTGTGTGGGTATGTGAATATGTGTGTGAATGTGTGCATGCGCACGCATGCATACATGTATGAGAATGGAGGCATACATATTCCATGGTGCACGCCATGTTAGCCATGATCAACCTCTTGAAGACAAATCTGTGAAGGTCAGAGGTCATGTTTTGGGAATGAGTTCTCTCCTTCACTGTGGGTTTCAGGGACTGAATTCAGGTCTTCAGGCTTTCATGGGGGACCACATTACCTGTTGAGACATCTTGCTATTCCATGAGGTGGCATTTTTATTGCTTATACATTGTATTCATAAATTAGCTTAGGAGTCCAACATGGTGGTTCATGCCTGTACTAGTAGGATTAGAATGGTGAGGCAGGGGTTGGGGATTTGGCTCAGTGGTAGAGCGCTTGCCTAGGAAGCGCAAGGCCCTGGGTTGGCCTCAGCTCCGAAAAAAGAACCAAAAAAAAAAAAAAAAAAAAAAAAAAAAGAATGGTGAGGCAGGAAGATTAGGCTACATGAGTTCAAGACCAGCCTGGCTAGAGATGTGATGGTCTATGAAATGGAATTAACTTAGAAATTGTCCTTCCCAAAATGCTGAGTCCTCTGATCCAAGAATATAGAATGTTTTCCCATTTGTTCAGGTCTCTTGCGATGTTCTTCAATGGTATTTTAAAGTTTTCTTTGTAAGACTCTTATACGTCTCACATTTGGCTATGTCTCACTGTGATCTATCACTGTGAAGAGACACCACGACCAAGGCAGTTCTTATAAAAGAACGTATTTAATTGGGGGTTTACTTACAGTTTCAGAGGTTTAGTCCCATTGTCGTCATGGCGGCAGGCAGGCAGGCAGGCAGATGTGGTGCTGGAAGAATAGATGAGGGCTAGATCCTGATCCAGAGACAGAGAGGGAAAGCCTAGGACCAGCATGGGCTTTTAAACTTCAAAGCCCACTATGAGTGACACACTTCCTCTAACGAGGAAGGCCATACCCACTCCAGAAAGACCACACCTCCTAATCCTTCTAATCCTTTCAAATTGGGCCACTCCCTGGTGTCTAAGCATTCAAATGTGGGAACCTATGGGGGTTGCTGGTTCTCACCTATTTGTACTCAAACCCACTCACTGGTGTTTGGCATTCATTTTCCCCTGCTTCCCTGGTCCCCTTCGAATCACAAGGGCTGAAGAGCCAACTTTAACGTTTCCAAGAGTATAGGACAACTCGTGTTCTATGTCTGACTTATCTGGGACTAAGAAGTCTATATAACATACAGGAGTGGGAAGGTGGAGGTGGGCCAGAACCATCATCCTGCTGTGTGGTACCCAGGTGGCAGGGCTGGGCTGACTAGCCAGGCTTAACATGCAGTTGTCTTCTCGGTGAACAAGAGGCAATTGTTTCAGCCCCAGCAGCAACAGTTTTCTGGCATGAGAATTATAGCGGACATGGTCTGGCTGAAGCATTCCCTCTCATAATGCTTGCAACTTATAGCTTTCAGATTTTTATCTAATAAAGGCTCAGACAATATAGATCATCTGCCAGAAGCTGTTAGATGCAATTTTTTAAAAATGATGCCTGTGAATCCCTAGTGTCTCTTGACTTGGCAATGATTTTGAAAGCAAGCCCTGTATTCCTTTGTGATGAAAGTACTTGGTTGGGGTGGCTTTCTTTATTTTTCCTGAGGAAGCCTGGCTCAGGTTATTTTCTGGGAGTGTGGTACAGCAGGCTGGCTTCTACCATGTCTTCTCTCTGTGAAAATGAAAATATATCAGTTCTCCAGAAGATGTTAAAATCTCCCATGATTATATATTTGTCAGATTCTAATAGGTTTGCTTGATATATCTGAATGGTCTCTTATCGAATGTAAAAAAAAAAAAAATACAGGCTGGAGAGATGGCTCAGCGTTAAGAGCACTGACTGCTCTTCCAGAGGTCCTGAGTTCAAATCCCAGCAACCACGTGATGGCTCACAACCATCTGTAATGGGATCTGATGCCCTCTTCTGGTGTGTCTGAAGACAGCTACAGTGTACTCATATACGTAAAATAAATAAATTTAAAATAAATAAATAAATAAATAAAATACACTATCCTTCCTGATTTACCACCCTGTTCCTGATACTGCATATGATAGAAGACAGATTGGTCTTCAAGAGGTTGATCATGGCTAACATGGCGTTTGCTCCCGCTCATTCTCTGCACAGGACATAATTTAACTCTTCGTTTTCTTTCCTTTTTTTGGTTTTTGTCGAGACAGGGTCTCACTGTGTGGCTCTGGCTGTCCTGGAACTCACTCTGTAGAGCAGGCAGGTCTCGAACTCAAAGATCTGCCTGCCTGTGCCTCCCGAGTCCTGGGATTAAAGGCGTGAGCCACCACTGCCCAGACCATAACTTCACTCTTTACAGCTAAATAAAACTCTTCTTTGTAGACACGCATGGTCTCTTCTGGTCTGCGGACCGTCATGGAGACGGGTCTTGTATCTCGGCTGCTGAGCGGTGCTGATCCTGCGGATGCTGGGTTTCCGTGGGCCCCACAAGGATGTCTGGGTCCCTGTATCTGGAATGAGGAATTGGACAGAGACACACAAACAGTAGCAAACAAGGTCAAAGAATATATTAAGAAAGAAGACAGCTTCTGGGGAGGAAGCAGCCCAAGCAGAGAAATTGTTCAGACGCGTGACGCTAGTGCTCGGCAAAGGATAGGGGCATTTATGTCACATACGGGAAGCCTCTGAGGTCATGTGCCTAACATGGCCTTTCTCCTGCAGGCCATGTGGCAGGTCACCAGCAGTCACCCTGGGGTGCCTCTGCGCTGTGCCAGTCAGTGGCTCCAGCAGGATGCAGAAGAGGGCAATCCAGTTCCCTTTTTACTAAAATTTTTCTCATATGCTAATTTTGCAGCCCTTGGGCAGGGCATTTTAGATCTCATTTTGCACCATGCTCCAATCCCTGAGCCTGACACCGGCCCCTGGAACCTTTTTGGAGAGCTGAGGGATGCCGCCCCGTTATATTATAACTGCTTCCGGTTGTTAGGGAGCTTGGATCTTTCTGAGTCTATACCGCCTGGGGAGGAGGAGCTGGATTCCCTGGGTAGGAACTGGCTGGAATCTCTCATCATAAAGGAGTTTGGCCTTACCTGCTGCATCGTGGAAGGCACGGGAAAGCATTTCTCTGACCATCAGGCACATCGGTCCGTCAGTCCCGCAGTACACAGCCAACCTCACTATGTATCTGTTGAGCTCAGACGTGAGATTCTTCAGGCTACAAAACAAACACCCCGATGATGATTTACTAAGAATGTGCAAAAACAATCCCCAGGATTCCAAAGGCGGGACAGAGTCAAAGGGAAAACTGTGCGGCTGGCATTGCCCTTGTTAAGCCGTCTGTGCCGCATGCAGCGGGGTTACAACGACCCACGGGTTTATGGACAGAGAGGACTTACTTCTGCGTTTAAGAAGTTAAGGCATCCTTTTTGCTTGTCTGAAGAGAATTTTGAAGGTGCAGGTGAAGTGACCTCGTCTTCCAGATCATCCTGAGGCTGAGGAGACTCAGAAGGGACAGGGTTTTAGAATATGGCTTCTGTGTGCGTGGTTGTCCGGCTCCTGAGGTGTCAGGCAGCATCAGATATGGTTCCTTCCGGTCTAAGTAGCTTTTTTGAAAATGATGGGTTTACAGGGTTCAGATTCTAATAGAGTTGCCCCCATACCTGGCTCCAGGCACACAATTCTCATTCATGGTATGACCTGGGGTTTGTTTGTTTGCTTGTTTGTTTTTAATCTTACATTTAAACATTCCTGACACTGGGATGTTTTTTTTTTTTTTTTTTTTTTTTTTTTTTTTTTTCGAGCTGGGGACCAACCCAGGGCCTTTGTGTTGCTAGGCAAGCGCCTACCACTGAGCCAAATCCCCAACCCCGGGATGTTTCTTATAAATAGTAAGTAGCCAGTGTTTAAAAAGTCTAGTAGGTGTCGCTACCATTTTTCAGTGTTAGGGACCAGTCCCAGGGCTCCTCACATGCTGGGCAAGCCGTTTGCTGTAACCACAAATGTCTACTTAAGTCTTGATGAGACACTGTCACGGGAACATCATGTCCCTCCCTTTTGTTACCAGAATATTGAAACAGGGACCCTGATACAATGGGTCCTGAAGAATTAATACTTCTCTAGGAATCCATGCTGGGGGAAGAGAGGGACTAAATAGCCCGGGTCCCAGAGACCAGCCAGAGTGGAGTGAGCTCCACAGGAACAGATGGGACGCAGTCTGACAGCTTGTCCCCGTTACAGTAACGCATGCCCCTCTCCTGGCTTCTGTCACCTTTTCTATAAAAACGATCATAGTACTGCAGGAGACTCGGAGAGAAAGCAGGAGCCTTTCTCTACAGGCTAGCAAACTAAGTAAACGCGCTTCCTTTCGCCAAAAGCTGTTTCCCAATAGCTTCTAAAATTCAGAGACCCTAGGGCAGCAGGTTAATGGGCCTAATTGCCCCATAAGTCAGTCAACCTGGACCGGACTCTCACTTCTAATACAGAGATTTAATCTCTATGGACTAACTGATCATTGATATGGCCAGATTTAAAATGTATAAATTGCTACATTGCTTTTTAAAAACAAATATTTATTATTATTATTATTATTATTATTATTGTGGTGTGTGTGTATGTGTGTGTGTGTATGGTGTATTTGTGACTGCATACATGTATGTGTCACAGTGTGCACATGAGAGAAGTGCTTTCTGCAGTCAGCTCTCTCCTTCTCCTGTCCCATCCAGGGACCAAGCACAGGTTCTCCAGCATACATATGAGTGTATGCAAAAGTCCCCCATTCTATCTGCTGAGCTACCTTACCAGACTTATCTTCTTGTTGTCTATGTTTACATGTGTGTGTGTGTGTGTGTGTGTGTATGTACATGTATGTGTATAACATATATGCACCTGTGTATGTGGAGGCAAGAGACCAACCTTGAAGTGCTGGAGAGTTAGTTCATTAGTTAAGAACTCTCATGCTGGGGTTGGGGGATTTAGCTCAGTGGTAGAGCTTTGCCTAGGAAGCGCAAGGCCCTGGGTTCGGTCCCCAGCTCGAAAAAAAAAAGAACCAAAAAAAAAAAAAAAAAAAAAAAGACCTCTCATGCTCTTGTAGAGGACCCAGGTTCAATTCCCAGTACCAATATGGTGGCTCACGACAATCATAACTCCAGGGGAGTCAATGTCTTCTTTTGACCTCAGAGGATACCAGGCAAATATACATAGTGTCCCACACATACATGTAGGCAGAACATTTATACATATGAAAAAGATAAACCAAAAAAAAAGTGAAAAAAAATTCGAGCAGGGCATGATAGTGCACATCTTTAATCCCAGCATTTAGGAGGCAGAGGCCAAGTGGATCTCCATAAGTTCAAGGCCAGCCTGGCTTACATAGCAAGATCCAGAATTGCCAGGACTACAGAGTGAGACTCTGTCTCAAACAAACAAACAAACAAACAAACAAATTAATTAATTAATTAAAAGAGATTACTGTTAGGTATCATTCCTGGGACCTCAACCTTGTTTGGGGGTACAAGGTCTCTCATTGGCTCTACTAGGGCTCACCACATAGTGTGTGTATTATGGCTGGGATGAGCCCCAGGGTACCTGTCTCCTTTTACCTTTCCTGTGCTGGGATCACACCTGCCTGGCACCATCCAGGCCGGTTTTGCTTGCTTGTTTGTTTAGCATGGGCTATAGGGTGTGAGCTCAGGGACAAGCTGGTGGGGCAAGCTCGGCTGCTCCCCCCACCCTCTGCTTGCAGACCTTCCTTCTGTCTGTTCTTCCCTCCCTTGCTTTTATGTATTTATTTATCTCCAGGACAATTGTATCAGAGTTTAAAAGAGAAAGCAAGCAAGCTGTAAACCTTGGCCCCTGCCCAGGGGAGGAGTTAGAAGAGGTAGAGAGAAGACCTTGCCCAGAATTAGGTGTGAAGGTCAGCTATGCGGTCGGTTGGCCAGGCGCCACTTGTCAAAAAGGAGGATGGAGTGGGGAGGGGGGAGCGTCAGAGAAAGAGTAAGGCCAGAGTACCAGGAAACGCACAGTCTGGCCAGCACTTGGAAGCAAGACAGTAGTGCAGACGAAGAGAAAGGCGGGTTCAACAGAACCTCATTCTCGCCTCCTTCTGCAATACTGAGAACATTCTCCTTGTCCTGTGTTTCATGTAATAATTTTAGTAATTGAAGACTTTCACACAATGCAGTTTGACCCTATTCACCCTACCCCACCCCTCCCACATCTACCCTCACCTTTTCTTCTTTACTCTTGCTAGACCTGTCATCGAAGACCCAGGTCATCGTTGCTGTGATCACCGTGGCCAAAGCATACCTCGGGGGAAGGGTTTCTTTGGCTTACACTTCCACATCACTGTTCATCGTTGAAGGAAGTCAGGACAGGAACTCAAACAGCAGGGACCTGGAGGCAGGAGCTGCTACAGAGGCCATGCAGGGATGCTGCTTACTGGCTTGCTCCCATGGCTTGCTCAGCCTGCTCTCTTTTAGAACCTAGGGCTACCGGCCCAGCACTACCCACAACGGGCCAGGCCTTCTCCCATCAATCACTAATTAAGAAAATACCTTCTAGCCGGATCTTATTTTCTCTTTTTTTTTTTTTTTTTTTTTTGTTCTTTTTTTTTTTTTTTTTTGGAGCTGGGGGCCGAACCCAGGGCCTTGCGCTTCCTGGGCAAGCGCTCTACCCCTGAGCTAAATCCCCAACCGGATCTTATTTTCTCAATTGAGGGTCCCTCCTTTCAGAGGACTCTAGCTTGGGTCAAGTTGACAAAGAACCAGCCAGCACAGGTATTCATATTTATAAATGCATAAATACAACCGGCTGAGCCCATTTTGCTCATGTGTGTTCAGGGCTCACCTCTGGGTATAATGGATAACTGGCAGATGGCTCATCCCTGGGGAAGACCGATCCCTTACTCAGCAATTATTAACTGCCCATAGCTCCTCATCTAGAGGTGGGGTAGCCCTGTGAGATTGTCCCCAGCCGTGTTGGTGTGTCAACTGACGGTGCCACCGCTCCGGCCTCTGTCGAGTGATTTCATGAATACAGCTTCTCTTTCCTATACAGACAACACCATCTCAAAACCCATCCTGATTCTCCGGCTCTTACGATCCTTCTGTCCCCTTTGTCATGATCTTCCCTAGCCTTAGTGGTAGGGTTGTGCTGTAGATGTACCCCCCTGGGGTTGGCACACTGTAGTCAACTGTCGTGCATTCTGACTGGCTGTGACTTCCGGAATGGTCTATCTCTGTGGCAGGAAGAATCTTCTTTGGTGAGGAATGAGAGTTACACTTAGCTAGCTCTGTGCCACATGTGGTGATGTAGTGGGATTCTCAAACAGCAACACGGGGCCCAAAGCTCTTGCCCAGGAAGCAGCTTTAAGTGCGCTAACACAGGCTCAGCAGATTAACATATAAAGGCCTAGCTGTGAGCTCAGCAGGACTCCCCTTATATACAGTTTGGGTCTCTTTGTCCCCCTAATGTGACAACATACCTGTCACTGGGTATTTTATGACTATAAGGACATGGCACTAAGCTACCTGAATGAGATAGGGTCACCATGACACTATGACAGGGAGGCGATAAGGTTGCTATGACCTGAGGGCACAGGAACTTGATAAGTCTGTGACATGTGTACTGTCTCTAATTAAGCCGTGTTGTCTTTCCTTGTTGTATGAGGGTCCTTACCACGGTGGCTCTAGGGTCCCTGGTGGCAAGGGGCCTTCTTTGGACTTTCCTCCTGTAAGGAGTTCTATACTATTTCTATACAGTCTTCCAGTGACAGTACCTAATTTAAACCATGTAATCTTATATTTCTTTAGCAATGTCTAAAGCTAACCAGCACTGTATCTCCTTTCTGCTCTCACATCCTCTTACGGCCTAAACTATACCTGTTAAGTTGTCTTTTAACACACACAAGGGGCTGGAGAGATGGCTCAGCGGTTAAGAGCACTGACTGCTCTTCCAGAGGTCCTGAGTTCAATTCCCAGCAACCACATGGTGGCTCATAACCATCTGTAATGAGGTCCCATGCCCATTTCTGGCTTGTCTGAAGACAGCTACAGTGTACTCATACACATAAAATACATAAATTGTAAAAAAAGGGAGATAAAAAAGAAACACACACATACACTGTTACTGTGATTATTACATTCAAATATATCAACACCATGTACCACTATATTCTCTCTCTCTCTCTCTCTCTCTCTCTCTCTCTCTCTCTCTCTCTCTCTCTCTCCTTCCCTCCTTCCTGCAGTAAAGATCTGTTGCTTGGTCAGTACTTAGTCCTCAAATACCTGAAAATGTTTCTATTGTATACACGTTCATTTTTGGTGGGAGAGCAGGTTCTGGGTCAAGGTCTGGCAGGCTCAATACTCAGGGTAGCCTGAGACTCAGGGCACTCCTCCTGCCTCAGCCTCCTGAGTGTTGGGATTATAGGTGTGCACCATCGTGACTGACTTGCACACGCCCTTGGTAGGTTAGCAGTACAAACGTGGGACTTGAAATTCTCTCGTATGAACCATGCTCACTGCATGGTGGCTCAGCTGGGGGCTCTCCAGCGTTGCCACAAAGTTTACGAGTTTAGTAGAGACTGCGTTTTGAATTTTGATCTTTTCCAGGCTGGCAATTTGCACTACCGTACTGTTTTTCAAAGGCTTTTAGACAATTCCTTTATCCATAATATTTACCGTCCTAAATGTAGTTTGCTTTTCCTTGTGATAATTTACCTCACATTCACTACCTTTTGGTGTGCTAATTTGTATCCTTATTGGAAAATCCTCAACTCTTTTATCTTAAGTTATTGCCACCTTTATTCTCTCTCTGGAATTTTTCTCAGGTGTCACGATAGTCAACTGATTTCCCTCAGCTCTGCCTTCCGATTTACTAATTCTCTCTTCACATGTGTCCACTCCAATGGTTTTCAATTTCAGTCTTCTCGTTCACATCTCCCTGTTCTTGTTCCATTGCCTCCTGATAATGTTTCACAGAACCAGTCCCTCTGTTTATCTTTATACAGTCTAAACATCCTTTATACATTTAAGATCTTTTAGGTTGACCTGATAGTTCCGTTTTTTAATATAACTTTGTTGGGGTCCAAGAATGGCTGAAGGAAGACCCTGGACTCAAATGGTATGCCCAGGCAAAGAGCATTTATTCTGCAGAAATTACCAGCATGCAGGGCTCAACCGTTCACCAAAATGGCAAACCCAGTCAAAGGTGAACACCCAAGTCTTTTATAGGAAACTAGGGGAATTTTAGCAAAAGATTAGGTAATAGCAAACTTCATCGGTGGGTGCTGGGGAAGTTACATGGGTCAGCTTCTGATTGACTGCTATGTTACTTTCACCATATTTGGTGAGGCCTTGAAATTCCAGGAACCAACTCAGCTCTGAGCATATCCTCCCACTGTCAGAGCGGTCAACGATCAACTGCCCAGTCTGCTTCCCTGGGAAACCAAAACTTTTCCATTCCCAAGATTTTTATTTCTTAGAGGACCTCTCAAATCCTCTACTTGAGCTGAATAAGGTGACACCTATCTTTCTTTGTTTCTCTGTGTAGCTCTGGCTATTGTGGAACCTGCTCTGTAGGCCAGGCTGGCCTCGAACTCAGAGAGATCTGCCTGCCTCTGCCTCCTGAGCGCTGGGATTAAAGAAAGACATGGACTGTCAGTGCTTGGCAGGTGCTACACATCTTTAATCTCAGCCCTTGGGAAGTGAAAGCAGGGAGCTGAGGAGCTCAAGATGAGCCTAGCAGAAAAAGCAAACTTAAGGCCAACCTGGGTTACATGGCACCTTGTCTCAAAAATAAATAAAGAAATAAAATAATACATATGCCATTTGCTAGATCTTTATATCTCATTAGTGGTGTGAGCCTCCCCGCTCTCCTCGGTCTTTATAATTCACAAACTGTGATTTTATTCGGCTGAGTCTTTCCATTTAAGTTCTTTCCTTTGGTCCTGAAATTGAGCCTCACATCAGGGCTCAGGATTTGCGTCCCACCCAGATCCTGCACTGGCTTCGCAGGGAGGTCTGACGCACGCACACACACACACACACACACACACACACACACACACACACACACACACACACACACACACACACCCCTCTTCCTCCACGACCACAGACAAGTGTCATATTTCTGGTTACAACACGATAGTGAGTATATTATCGCTACTCAGGAACCATTACTCATTTTTGCTGGAAGACTGTGTTTTCCCACCCTGATTGCTTCAGGCTGGATCATTTTAAAGAAAAATGTCTGGTGCCTCCAAGCAGAGGCTTAAGCTCATGCTGCCGCCGCCTTTTCAACTTCTTCCAACACAAACACGACGGCTTTCCAGATAAGGGCAGTGCCTTCATCCTGCGTCCCCACAGACGAGGATGTGGCAGAGTGGCAGCCAGGCTGTGAAACACATGCAGTGTGAGCGAAAAATAGACCTTCATGATGTCTGATGCTCTGAGGGTTGGTGAGTGTTGGTTATGCTATTTAACTCAGCCTGAAGTGACTAATACAAACTTCAAGCTGTCAGATATAACTACATTTAAAAATATTTTGTATGCTATGTAGCTATCAATCTCCTGCTCCCGCTAGTCCACCTCCTCTCCTCTCCTCTCCTCAGGATGCTAGGCAATCAAACTCTGGGCCTCACTCATGCTAAGTGAGTCCTTTGCCACTGAGCCCATTAGTTAGCGTTTGTACGTGTGCAAGTAAAACAGAACATTACACACTCGCTCTGCTTATACCACTGCTGTGAAATATATGGAGCGCCAATCCACTGTTTCAATCGTCTAAAGACGTGCGAGTGTGTGTGCACACGGGTGAGCACGTGGTGCATGTGAGGCACGCAGGCCGCAGTGTGCATGTGAGGTCGGTCAGAGGACACCTTAGCAGAGCTGGTTCTCTTCACCTTGTTGTGGGTTTTGGAGATGAAAGGTACGTCATCAGGCTCAAGTCGTAAGTACATGTACGCGGAGACACCTTGGTGAAGAAACAAATCGGAACAGTCTCGGTGTCATGCAGCACAAATCGCTCCCAAGACATTTCCATCGAGCAAACCCTCCACTCGCTGTACAGTCATTCTGTCCTCCTCCGTGTAAGCAGAAGCATGCAGCCTTTGTCTTTTTACACACAGCTTACTTGACTTAGCATAATGTTTTGAAGCTTATCTACCTTGTAGCATATACTGGAATTGCGTTCTATTTTAAAGGTGAACAACATTCCATTTTTTGTGTGTGCATTGCTCATCCTGTCTCTTGGGCTGCTTTGGCATCTCAACTTCTATTGTTGTGGTCTCTCGCTTCTTCTTTTTTTTTAACCTAGAAGTGTCCGCGTGTATGCTCTTATTAACAAAGGCCTGAGATCTAGGGAGACTGTTGAGCAACCTGGAAGCTCTGGGTCTGATCTCCAGCACTGCATAAACCAGATGTTATGGCTGCTAGCACCTGGGGGATGGGAGTAGGAGGATCACACAATTCAAAGTCATCCTTGGCTACCCAACCAATTCAAGGTCATCCTGAGCGGCACTAGACCTTGTCTTGAAGAAAACAATAATTAAAAGAGAGCCAGGACCATTACACAACAAAATAGGCGGGTGCCTGCTGGGGTGAGTTTGAAAGAAAATGTTTACTCTAAGTTTTATAGATTCCTATATGATTTAAGTCGACGCAACAATTTTATTCAGTTTTAAAATCTAATGAAGAGAGTCCTAATAAATGCTTCCCTTTTATCTGGAGAGGCACAATGATGAATCACCACAAATGTGTGGGGTTTCAAAATTATAGTTAGAGCATGTATAATACACATCGCCACCTCAGCTATTTGTAAGTACACGTGCAAATGCGCATTTTAAAATCATTAGACAAAGCTTAGGGTGGCTCCGCTGGTAGTCAGCCAGCCACAGAACCTCTGTAAACGAAGAGCAGTTATTTAAAAATTAAAACCACGTCACAGGGAGCTGCGTGTGATTAAACGAGGCTCCTGCACGCTCTCCCTGCCCTACGGCTCGCACGTTATGGCTGACGGTTATTAGGAATAACTTCTCTCAAAGCAGAGACGCCCATCCTGTGAGTGTAGACGGGTTTGAGGATGCGCTCAGTTCACTACACCACTGTTAGCAGAATGCCCCTCTGTGTGACCGCTCTTGGTTTTGGCAGTTCACTGTGTGACATTGTTCCCGAGAGGCCCCTGGAAGTTCTCCTGGGTTGCTATTTCTCAGGAGGTCACACAGGCGTTCAAGTATGGGTTTCTTAATATCCTTGCAAAAGGCCAGACCCGTGGTGACAGACACTTGAATGTCTTGGCTGGGGATGGAAAGCTCGGCCTTTGCCCTTAGTACTCAACACAACGGGAACTTTCACCCTCTGATTAAAAAGTGAGATCGCCCATTGATCTTATGTTCAACAGAATAAAGTTGGCAAACAGCAGAGAGGAAATGAATGAGGCTTTGTGTACACGGGGGTTAAATCCCAGAACCGGTTCTTAAAACTGGCACTCTTCATCAGAGGAACAAGACTTCTGGTCTACCAGTGGCCAGGGATTCCTGAGCTACCCTGACCTATGTAAAGGAGAACCCAGTGTTAGAAGCCCTAGGCTGAATTGCAACCAAGGCATGAAGAGTCTGGAGAGCTGATCTACTACCTTGAGCGATTTTCAAATAGAGGGTTAATAGGTTAGGACTGTAGTCCAGTGGTTATGGAGTTGTCTGACACGAACAAGGCTCTGGGCTTATTTATAGCATCATACAAACAGAACAAAGCAACCCCTGCCAACTCTGTGTGTGTGTGTGTGTGTGTGTGTGTGTGCATACAATCAGCTAACGACCTTGAGTGCCTTTCCTCAGGAAGACTTTGCACTTTTGGTTTGAGGCAAGTATCTGGAACTTGCCAAGTAGACTAGGCTACGCGGTCAGAGGGCTCCAGCGATTCATGTATCTCCACGTTCCGTTTCATCGTGGCTGAAATTACAAGCATGCGGCCAACGTTTTACGTGGGTAGTGGGGATCAAATCCAGGTCCTCATGTTTGCAAGGCAAGAGTGTCTTACCAAGTGACCCATCTCCCTTGGTGTGGTGGTTTGAATGAAAACATCCCCTATAGGCTCGTATATGTAAATACTTAGGGAGTGGCACTGTTTTAAAGGATTAGGAGGTGTGGCCTTGTGGAGGAAGCCCGTCACTGGGGGTAGGCTTTGAGGTTTCAAAAGTCCATTCTAAACCCAGAATTTCTCTCTTCTTACTGCTGGGTCTGGATATCGAACTCTTAGCTACTTCTCTAGCGTCATGTGTCTGCCTGCGTGCTGCCGTGCTCCCCACCCTAATACATGAAATCTCTGAAGCTGTAAGCTAGCCCAGTTAAATGTTTTTCTTTATAAAAGTTGCTGTGGCCACAGTATTTCTTCACAGTAACACAGCACTGACTAAGACACTTGGCCTCCGACAATTTTTGAAAAACTGACTTGGTTGGTTCTTTCAGTCTTCTTGGTCCCAGTAGGCATTCTTAACCTAGACCCGCCATTGCTCACACAGGCCCTTTTACAAGTGCACACGGATCACTACAAAATGCTTGGCTACCGCCCCAAGTGACTTAACAAGAATGGAAAGTAAACAAGAGTAAAAGACTGACCTCATTCTAAGAAAAACACCTTGGCACACATACTCAGCAAAGGCCCAGGAGGAAACAAACCAAAATGTTAAAAATAATTGTGTAGGTTTACATGATATTCAACATTTATTGAGTCCCATGACCTGCTGGCCCCTGGGTTGTATGTTAGGAATACAGTACTTAACCAGAACATAAGGCCATTGTCCTGCTGAAACACTGATCTGTTATGCCTGAGCTATAAGGGAGGACGAGTTGGGCGGTGGGGCCATCTAATGACAATGATCCATCAGTGGTCCCCAGGGGAGGAAGCATTTATACTAAGGCCGGAAGGAGGAGTTAGCTGAACTCAGGGAGTCCGTGGAGATGGGCGCTACAGACGCTGCTGACTTTCCTCCATAGGGATTATCTGATGTCTCAAGTTTTAAAAAAGCCCATGTTAGGCTCAAGTTTATACCCCTCATGCCCCTGCCTCCGGAGTCCCAGGACTGCAGGCGTGTGCTCTGTGTCCAGCTTGTTCCTTTCTGTAACCCCCTCCTCTTGCTCTCTCTCTTCTGACTTTTCTTTTCTCTTTAATATAAGATCTGGTTATTCAGCCTAGGCCCATCTCAAATTCCTGATCCTCCTGCCTCAGCTTTCCCATGTGTTTGGATTTTGTTTGTCTTGGTTTGTTCTTTTGAGAGTCTTGCTATGTCTCTCTGGTTCAGGATAACCTCAAACTTGTGGGAATCCTGTCTCAGCCTCGGCACACTGAGATTGCAGGCCTGAGTCACCAAACCTGGTTTTATATTTTCTTTTCTTTTCTTTTTTTTCCTTAAAAATTTATCTATTTATTTCATGTCTTCAGACACACCAGAAGAGGGCATCAGATCCCCATTACAGAGCCACCATGTGGTTGCTGGGAATTGAACTCAGGACCTCTGGAAGAGCAGTCAGTGCTCTTGACCGCTAAGCCATCTCTCCAGGCCGGTTTTATATTTTCTTAATGGACATAATGCCCACCATCTTAAGTGTTCTGTTGGCAATGCCTTTCTAGTCATAGCAAAGATATTTTAGTCAAAACCTGGCGGACAGGTTCATACCTAAAATCCCAATACACAGGAGACTGAGGCAGAAAATGAGTTCTTGGCCAGCCTGGGCTACATGTAAAACAAAAACAGATAAATGAAAAATCCCCACAAAAGCTTGGCATAGTGACTCCTGTCTAATCCTAGCACTCTGGAAGCAGAAGCGGGAGGAATGGAAGTGTAGGGTCATCCTCAGGTACACGGTGGGTTTGATGCCCGTCTGGGATACACTGAGACATAGTCTCAAAACCAACAAACAACACACACACACACACACACACACACACACACACACACACACACACACACTCTCTCTCTCCACACATACACATACACACATACACACACACGCCACACACATGCTTACACACACACACACACACACACACACCTCTCTCACACATACATACACACATATACATACACACACTCATACACATACACATATACTCATACACACATTCCCACACACACACACACACACACACACACATCTCACACATCACTCTCTCTCTCTCACACATATACACACACACCACACACACACATACTCACACACTCACGCATACACACACACTCACATATATACACACACACACACACTCACACATACACTCACACATATACACACACTCACACACATACACACATATACACACACACACACTCACACACACTCGCACACATACTCACACACATTTTAGCCAATCTTCTAGTGTTCACCTGGAGCCAGATGCAGGCTGGGAGAAACAAGTAGAGAACAGAACCAAGGAGCCCAGAATCTGTAGTAAATAATGGGAAAGAACCGTAGTCGATTCTCTTGGTTAAAACACAGACCCAGAGAGATTACTCAAGCATTTAGTGCAGGAGTGGTCAGCCCCACAGCCATGCTCACACAGAATGACAACTTATTTTTTCTTTCAATGCTAAAACCTTCAGTCCAATATAAAGTCCCTGATCTGGTTGGCCAGAAACTAAAAATAAGACATGCTCATCGGTAACAAAAATTTATAATTCTGTACAAGAAACCATAGTTCACTAGTTATGCTGGGGGAAATTATTTAATGAGGTAAAATCCAATGTTGGCTGGAGAGTGGTGGAAGCAACCACAGGCACTACAGGTGATGCCACGACTTCGTGTGCCCCTCCTGAGAGGCAGTGTGACAGCATTGCAAACTTACAGAAATGGGGGCTGGAGAGATGGCTCAGTGGGTAGAGCGTTTGCTATTCAGATCCAGAGAAGCCACACTGGTGCTGTGTGGGTTAGGAGGCTGCCTGTAATCCCAGGCGGCAGGGTAGGGAGACACAGAGTCCTGGAGCAAGATGGCTACCCGGATTAGCAGGAAGCACAAACTTGGGAGTCAGTGAGAGACCCTGTCTCAAATTCAGGATGAAGAGCAAAAAGGGGGACATCTGACATTAATCTTGGGCTTTTAGTGGGCACACACATATGCACTTGCATTCACACATGTGCCAACTAAGATGTTTTTGGGTTGTTTCTAAAAATCTCTCTCTCTCTCTCTCTCTCTCTCTCTCTCTCTCTCTCTCTCTCTCACACACACACACACACACACACACACACACACACACACACACACACACACTGGCTGGGGAGTTTTCACAGTCAGAGGCAATGTTGCTGTTGCCTTGCCCGCCCTCCTCATGTCCTGGCTTATAAACACACCTGTATCTTTCATTGGCCCCGATGCCTCCCAGAATGGCATTCCCCCAAACCACAGTGGTCCCTTATCACTGAATTCAGTGGACATCTCTTAGTCCTGGAGTTCATTTGTTCACAGGGAGACATTAACACCACGTTAATACCCCATCTTGGACCCCTTTCTCCCACTGCCCCATTTGTGTTTTTTAGGGACCGACATGAGTAACTTCCTCTTTTCTCTCAGTCCTGGGAGTTCTCCCCTCGCCAATATTCTTTTCTAAACTAGTTTTTACTTATATGGCCAAGCCAAGGATTTCCCTATCCTCTGGATAGGTCTCCTCTCAGGGCTCCAGGCAGAGCCACTAGCCTGTGGGATGTCTCCATTAGGATTCTGCCAAGTCACCATGTAAACTAACAGGCTGCTCATGCCCTGTGTTTTTCACCCCTTCTACTGGGTCTATTTAGCACCTTTTCCTTGCTGGACAATGGCCACAGCATCTTAACTCATCCCTTGGTCCCCAGTCTCTCCATAAGCTGCACATAGCTGGCAGTGAGCTTCCTAAACACAAGCCCTGACATGCCATGCTACCGCCTGGCATCCTTCAGCGGTTCTCTGTTTGCAGGCTCCAGCCCACCTCCTTAGCTGGCACGAGGAGTTGCAAATTAGGTCTCTATGCATCGCGCAGTGCCCCTGACACACAGCCAATGGAGTACCAAGACAAGCCCCAATGCACTCTTGCTTTAGGACCCCCAATCTAATATGCATCACGAATCCTTCTGGGTCTATCTCTAAATGAATCTGAGAACCACTCCTGTAGATTTCCCAGTGAAAGGGTTGCCCTCTGGGATCTCATAACAGCCGCTTAACTTCCTTCCACTTCCCTGGTCTTGGTCCCCAGCTCAGGGTACCGAGGGCAGTGAGGTGAGAAGGGAGGTGACACTCTGGACTGGATATGCTTGTTTTCCTGGTTCTTTCATGTCCAATGTACTAACTGTGCTATCTCTGTACGTTTCAAAATCAAAGGCCAGTAAAGTGGTGAATGTCTTTAATCCCAGCACTCAGGAGAGAGAGGCAGGCAGATCTCTGTGAGTTTGGGGCTAGCCTGGTCTACAGAGTGAGTTGCAGGACAGACAGAGAAACCTTGTCTCAAACAACAACAGAGTCCTGCGGCCCAAGGGCTAGTCTAGCTCAAGTTCTTCTCTCTCAGGAGCCCTCTAGCTCCTTAAGACCACACTTGAGCTCCACAAACTCAGGACTGGGCAAAGCAGAAAGGCTTGCTTCAACGTTTTCAGCAGACAGGAGGACCACCCACACATGCACACATTCCTTGGCTTTAGAAAGGCTGCACTGCTCCTGTAGTCTAGTGCCAAAACACATTTTTGAACAAATATTAACCAGGGCTTCCCTGTATTCACAGGCTGAACACAAAAGATGTACTTTGAAAGGCCTTGTGTCAGATTTATAGATAGGAATGGTAGCACCCCACCCCCACATCTAACGCCATGCTTCCCTGAGATGTGAGTAAGAGGTAGGGAGGGAGGGGAGATCCTTGGAAATTCTCCCCTCCCCCATTTTACCAAAACTTCAATGATCTTCTGTGGTCATGATCTTCAACCATGTGCACTGGGCTTACACTTCTTTGAAGTTTATGAAAAAAAAATATATATTTCACTCTAACATCCACTATTTTTTTTTCTTAAAAGAAAAACAAAAACGTGATTAGTTCCAAAAATAAAACCTGAAGGGGAGAAAAAAAGCTCAGACAAGAAGCAGAGCTCGTGGCTAAAGCAATCGTCACTGTGATTAACAGCACACGAGGGTTACCTGCCTCGTGGGCTCCTATCTTAAATGTAATTAGCACAATTTCCCCGCGGTTACCCACTGTTCTTAGCATTTATGCCAAGTTCTTGAAGCAGTCACTTTAATAGCAGTAAACGACGGGAAAGCTCTTCTGGTATATAGGCAGACGCTCATGTCGCAGGCAGGGAGCCCCCATCATCCCGGACGGATGCTGGGCCCTGTTAGCTCGGAGTTTCGGGATGGCATTTCTCTGCCCTCTGAAGTCACCGTGAAGCCCAACGCCAGCACCCGCTGTGAGAGCTGAAGCAGGCAGAACTGCTCCAGGAAAGCGATACCTGATGCCAGCATTCGTGGATGTGTCTGCTATGCTGGTGAAAGAATCCGTGTGTGTGTGTGTGTGTGTGTGTGTGTGTGTGTGTGTGTGCATGTGTGTGTGTGTATGTATGTGTGTGTGTGTGTATGTATGTGTGTGTATGTATGTGTGTGTGTGTATGTATGTGTGTGTGTGTTGGTGGGATGGTTATGATGGTGCGGAGAGAACAGAGGTGAGGAGGGGACAGTCATGTGACTTGTCTGTAAGAACTGGAAGGCATTGCTGTCACTGGCAACAGATTGAACACCGGCAACGCCGGAAGTATAATTATTGAGACTTCTGATTCTAGTTCACACACAGTTCATGCCTATGCGTATGGAATCTAACATTGATCATGTTCTTACCATAGAAGAGTAGTTAAAAGAAAGAGAAAACCCATGAACCAGAGGAACCACGTGATTGGCTCATGGCAACCCAACAACAAAGGCAGTACCATAGCCGGGAGGGAGCTTTTGAGGGCTTGGCTCAACGGCAGGGTGCCCATGTTGCCTGTACAAGGCCGTGGGCCCATCCCAGTACTGGGAAAGAGGACGCTTTATCTACCAGTCCTTTAGTGCGCAGTGAAGCATTGGCTCAGAGAATTAAGTCAATCAAGGAGGGACACAGCAAGTGAGTCAGTCAGCTCAACACAGTAACGTGCATCTCATCCAAACGAGAGCTGGGTCTCAAAGTCAAGATTTATTAACTCTTCAAATGTTCAAGCTATACAAATTCTGTTTTGCCGATGTGCATACAACATGTTTACGTCAAAACAAAGTTGATGTTTAATAAAATATTATCTCCGTAAGGACTGAAGAGGCCAAAAAGCTTCAACCATGAGTTAAATATGGGATACACATCTATAGGTAGTACCAAAAGTCTGACATAAATACGCATGTAACACAGCCAAGAAAAACTGTGACCCGCGTGATCACACATTTTACTACATCTGTATTAAGGTAGAAAACACGGTTACATCACATAGACTAAGTTGATTTAAGGGCTTTTTTATTAGATGACAAAAGCTATGACCATGAACCATCATTTCTCTAAGACTTAACCATACAGTGTAGTTACCTTAAGTCACAGACTATACCCTCCATGTCATCTCCTACAGGGTGACACAGTACATCTGACCCCTCTCGTGATGTATGTGGTGACCATTAATGGAGATTGTCAGTAGTGGAATTAACAAGATTGACCACATGTGCATTTTGCAGAACCTCAGTCATTAAGAAAAGGAATCGATTAAAAGTGGTTAAAACCAAATACCTCTTTTAACCCGCTTGATCACTTGTCTTCTAACAACAAAGGCCAAAGCGCACACAGGTTGCCTCTTCCATAAAAATCTTAAATGGTGAAATACTTAATCCAGGTTTAGATTACCACAGTAAGACATGTGATTCTCTCCTGTGTGCAGGGATTCTGCTGGGCCTGACTCACGAGGCACAAGGAACGATAAGCCATAGGCAAGTCTATTGTACCATACTGGGCTATATTTAAGGCAAGTTCTCTCTCTCTCTCTCTCTCTCTCACACACACACACACACACACACACACACACACAGATACAGACACACACACACACACACACACACACACACACACACACACACACACACACGCAATCCATCCACCTATGGACAATATCATATGACAGGCCCAGATAGGAACCTGAGGAACAACATACTCTCAACATAACTACAACATATCAAACATAGACATCCATGGCTACATCCCACACATAGCTAAATGAGAACTCTTCCAAATGTTTGTATATGACCCCAAATACCCAAGTCTGAATTCTAGAAAAAGTACTTTAAATTAAATGCTCCAATATTCCGCAATAAGGCTTTCCACATAAGGCTACCTTTTGCTACAAGGTTACTTGGACAGAATTCCTGAAAATAACGAAAATGTGCACCAACACTCAAGCTAATTCTGCACTAAAGAGAGAGGCCTTGGTCTCATGAGGGATGTCAGGGTGACTTGTGGAAGTTATACTTAATCCAAAAGCAATATTGAAATACACAGAATTAAATGATCATTTTTGAGCTTAGAACGGAACTGTCACGACACGGACGGTTCAACAGAACGTGCTTCAGTGCAGAACAGACACACGCTTTACCTTTACATATAAGTCAACTAGAACATGTAGGTTAAATTTTTTTTTAAAAAAAAACCTGTGTAATGCAAACTTTACAGAAGTAGACCTCTACTTCCAAGTTAGAAAAGGCCTGACAGGTTCTCTTTGGGCTTTCCAGGTAATGGCTTTCTAAGATAGAGAGTAACACAGATCTGAGGCCCAGGCCGTTTGGTGTGTTCATGTGTAAGCTGTCAGTTTGGAACCTTAGAGGTAAAGAGTGGCAGATGTCACACACCACAGAAGAAAAACCGGGAGATTTCTGCTCTAACCCAAGACTTAGTCTATGTTGTTTTAATTATCGAACAGAGTGATGAAACGCTAGTCAGTAAAAACGAATCTGATTACCAACTAGAGTCACATTCAAAATGTTTCTCTTAAAAAAGGGAATTAGTCCCACAATGCTCCCAATACAAAGATAAACTAATCAATCAACAAACGAATGATAAGGGAGAGCTTTTTTAAAAAAGTTGGATGGTTACCTCACTCATTTCCTTGACAAAACTCTTGCTGACATTAAGAGAAAAAAATTCTAGGGGCCTAGAGAGATGGCTCAGTGGTCAAGAGCACTGACTGCTCTTCCAGAGGTCCTGAGTTCAATTCCCAGCACCCACATGGTGGCTCACAACCATCTGTAAAGAGATCTGATGCCCTCTTCTGGTGTGTCTGAAGACAGCTACAGTGTACTTATATATAATAAATGAATAAATTTAAAAAAAAAAAAAAAAAAAATTCTGTTTTTTGCCCAATAACTTAATCATATAACATGGAGAAACATTGTTTTAGGGGTAGGTTTGGCAGGAACTGCTTATGTTTCCAGATTAAATCAAAATAAAAGAAACAAAGCAGATTAAAAAAGTTAAGATGACCTAGCTGGACAAATAAAACTGATGATGTCGATGGTGGTGGTGGCGGTGGTGCTGCTGCTGCTGCTAACACTAAAAGACCTGCACACTGAGCACTGCAGAGATTCACAAGGCAAATTCCCCTGGCCCACGATGCCAGTTGTCATCAGGTTGTGAGGTCGCCGCTGAGGCTGTTGTAGGCAGATGTAAAAGCATCCTCGGGTACCACTGGTACCCACCCCAGAGCTGTTCCCAGGCTGTCATGTGCTAACAGTGAAGGCGGGTGAGGCCAATTACAGTGTATGCTCCTCTAGCTGGAAAGATCTGAAGTCTGCTGATTTAGTAATTAAAAACAGGCCCTCCACTTCAATTCAAGCACTTCCAGACACAGATACCAGCCAGCCACACCTTCTGCCCATGGAATGAGTCATTCTTCTTGTAAACTGTATAAGGAGAACAATTAGGAGATTTAAATAAAACCCACTTTCTACTCTTGGATGTGGCAGGCGGGCCTAAGCAACTTGCTACTTCCTGCTCATTGTGCCTGGTGTCACATGCTATCAGTATGGTGGCCAGGATATAGGCTTGCTTAGTGTCCCCAGGGGCCACATTAGGGTACTCCCTACACATCCCCTACATTTTCTTGTAAAGGAAACCACCTAGGGTGGCTTTCTCATCCCCCTAAAACTGCCCGGTTGTGGAAAACCTCGTCCCCAACCTGGGTAATGGTAAGGCCAAATAGATGCCGCTGACCATCAGAAGGGGAAACGTGCGAAGGCAACCCTCCAGGAGAAACCAAAGGGCGAAGACGCTGAAGAGAAGTCAAGATGCTGCGTGGTACAGGATCATACCAGCCCTGATCCCTGACCCCCAGGGGCAGGAGGGGACACACTCAGCCAGGTGGCTGCTCTAAGTTCCTACAGTAACACCTGTGTCCCTGGAACAAATGAGACTGTAAATATAGGGTTGTAGATATTGTCATTGCGGGCGCGCGCGCGCACAGCGTGAGTAGCACTTGCCCGAGACCTCGGCATTTGGAAGGCTGAAGCAAGAGGATTTCAAAGGCAAGTTCAGACTGGGCTATCTAATCTCAGATTTGAGACTGTCTCCAAAACAGAATGAGGGATACAGATCTAACCCGGGATCTTGTGCACCGTTGGCAGGCATTCTGCTGCACTGTACAACAGAGCTAAACTCCAGCGCAAAAGATACCTCTAACATTTATTTGTTTCTTATGTGTATGGGTGTTTTGTCTTCATGTGTGTCTGTATACTACGCGTGCAGTTCCCTGAAGAAGGTGTTGGACCCCCTGGAGTTGGGAGTTAGAGACAGTTGTGAGTAGCCCTGTGGATGCTAAGACTCAAAGCCTGGTCCTCTGGAAGAGCAGCCAGTAATCTTAACTGCAGCCATCTCTCCAGCCCCGAAAAGATGGATTTCTGAGACTTTTGGCTAGAATAATCTTTTCTCTAGACAAATTTTATTAGAACAATAAGTAGGGTCAGGGATTTGTTTTCGGAATACTTATGAATATTAAACAGAAATAATAAAACATCGTTGCATTATTTGTTATTTTAAAAAGTTGCTATAATTTTCATTACTCTCTAAATGCTAGGAATTGTAGCCATTAATCAAGCGTTTGATAACTAAGAATTGGGGACCCTATTGATTTCACGAACAATTGTTATAAATAGTACTGGATGCATTTACCTACAGTTACAACAAAGTATATCTCTATGAAAGCTTTTCCCACAAAATGTGTTTTATAAATATATTTCCCATCAGTGTAACCCAAGTCTAGGTTTAAGACCCTCTAGGTTTCCTCTCCATGTTTGCACTGAAGATCAGTAATATTTGCTTAGCATAGTCTTAAGATTTATTTAAAATATAGCCATTAGCCAAAGCCTTTTAGGACATGTGTAGGAAATTAGAGAAATGTGATGTTCAATCAAATACTACATTAGTGTGTTACTCCCGAAGAATTGTAAGGGGGTGGTTCTGATGCCTGATGGGGGAATCTGTTTACTGACACTGAAGGTCTTCCCGCCCACTCCCCCTCCCCCAATTGGTTCTTGATCTATCCATAAAGATACCAGTGGCCAATGGCTGAGCGGAAAGAGGCGGGACTTCCATGTTCTCTCAGGCAAGGAGAAAGAGAATTGAGATACCTGGGAAAGAAAGACTGGATAGGGTCTGAGCTACAGAGGAGATCTTCCAAAATGTAGGAGGAGAGGGAGAGTGTCTTGGGTAGTAGCAACAGTAGGCTTCACAGAAGGTAACTGAGTAGCTAAGCTGATTTAGAGGTGTTGAGCTGGGAGTGAAGGTAAGGGCAGGTCAGTCATGTGAGGCTTAGAACTGCCCGACCATTGAGCTTAAAAGCATATTTTGTGTGTGTGTGTGCATGTGCGTGTGCATGTGTGTATGTGTGTGTTTTATCCATGGATCTGAGACAGCTTCTGGGAGGGTGCACACAGCGGACTCACTGGGAACTCAAAGCAGTGTAGACTCAAAAGAATGTCAGCAGGAATCTATTAGAAGTCTGTCATGCTAAAACACCTCAGTATAAAAATTTTAAGATTAAAAAAAAAATAATAATAGGGGTTGGGGATTTAGCTCAGTGGTAGAGCGCTTGCCTAGGAAGCACAAGGCCCTGGGTTCGATCCCCAGCTCCGAAAAAAAGAACCAAAAAAAAAAAAAAATAATAGTTATAGGGTAGGCTGTATATGTGAGCGAAGGTATCTGCAGAGGCCAGGCGAGGCCATCAGATCCTCTGGAGCTGGAGTTGTAGGTGGTTTTAACTTTCCTGATGTAGGTGCTGGGAACCCACTTTGGGTCCTCTGCAAGAGCAATACATACTCTTAACCACTAAGCCATCTCTCCAACCCCCAGGAAGATCTTTAGACTAAAACAGGCAGAGGGCTTTTCAAGGTACAAAGCTTTCTCAGGCAGTATCTGCAAGTGTGAGGGCAGCTAACAGTGATCTCTGTGCAACGGTGGCCACACTCTTCATGGCTTGACATAAAGACTGTATGTAGACCAGGTTGCTCTCAAATTTGGAATCCTCCTGCTTAGTCTTTTGAGTATTGGGATTATAACATATAGTGGCTTCACATGGAAACAACACCCGTTAAGTCAATGCTCCTACTATGAACACATGATTAAAAGAATTAAAGAAAAACATTAGCCAGACACCTGTGAACACATTTAATTTTTTCCTAAGGCAGGTTAACTGTTAAGTCTTATTTTTGAGATGCCTCCCTTAGAACTCAGCAACACATTTCCTTTGTAGAAATCGACTACGGATAGATACAGACTTCAGTTCTACCGGGAAGCTCAATTTTCAAGCTTTTCTATAGTGGCATCCCTAAAACATGCAGAGAGGGGCTGGGGATTTAGCTCAGCGGTAGAGCGCTTACCTAGGAAGTGCAAGGCCCTGGGTTCGGTCCCCAGCTCCGAAAAAAGGAACCAAAAAAAAAAAAAAAAATTCAGAGAGATAAAGAAGGAGGGAGACAGACAGAACAGACAGAGAGAGACGAGAGAGACGAGAGAGAGAGAGAGAGAGAGAGAGAGAGAGAGAGAGAGAGAGAGAGAGAGAGAGAACGAGAACTCACTACTTTCAGGGTGACAGAGGTACCTCCCTTGTCTGAATCTCTGAGAATCCAAGGTCAGGTAAAAGAGAAGTATTCAAAGTAACCCAACCAAAAGAAACCTCATCTTGCATCTAGGTCCTAGTGTCTCCGTATCCTCAGGCGAGTGAACACAAACTCAAATTAATTTGGGTTAATGAAGAGAGTCAGCTTAATAGACTCAGAACACATTCAATGTATATCAATTGTGGAACTGTTTAATGCCATCAGTGAGCACTTCTGTGTCTTTCTACTTGATTAGTACCTTGTAAGGGACACAGAGACTCATCAGCAAAACGTTTCCTGACACAGGCAGCACAATTCAGCTCCCCATAAAGCCTTCCCATCTGTTCATGAAAACACACTGTTAGGGACGAATATCCTGTCACAATAAAAACAAAAAAAACCACCATATATCTAGGAATACAAAGAAAATTCCCCAGTATGAAGAGCTCTAATGCCAGCCTTATACCAAGGGTAAAGAGTGGAAACTTCCCTCTGGGACTGGGAGTAAGAACAGGATGTCGCACAAGCCACTTATATTTGACATGGTACTAAGTCCCAACAGAGGCAATTAGGCAAGAGAAAGAATTAGGAAGTGTCTAGTTTGCAAAGAAAGAAATAAAACTACCTCATTGAGGATGTCACGACCACAATAGCAGAGAAGAACCAAAGAATGCTTTGGAAGCTGTGAGAGCTGACAGGGAATTCAGCTAGGCTAGAGGATGTAAGACCAATATAAAGCAATCGGAATTACCACACCTTAGCAATGGGCACTCTCAAGATGAAATCCAGATATTGCCAACTGGGTGTGATGGCACTTTCAAGCAGAGGACGGTGGATCTCTCTGAGTTCAAGGCCAGCTCAGTCTACACAGTGAAGCCCAGGCTAGCCATAGCCACTTAAGTGACACTTTGTCTAAGTTACAAAAAGCATCAAAAATAGCAACATAGCCAGGGATGAATTAAACCCAGGAAGTGCACACAGAAAGGTAGATATCTCGGTTCCAAGAAACAAATGGAATGACAGCCCATGTTTACAGACTGGAACACTTAGTACTATTAACACAGAGACACCATTGTAATTGATTCAGAGATCTGATGAGATCAGTTCCAGGCCAAACTTTTTAACTATCAGCCCCTGCATGTGGAGCACTCTTGAAATTCCTGCAATTTCAAAGCTCCTGAGGCTATCAAGAGCGAGAGGACTAGGTTCAAAACTAGCCTGGGCTACACAGAAAGTTCAAGTCCATCCTAGGCTAGTTAGACCCTGAAAAAAAAATGTTTTTCACAAAGAGAAATCCTAACTGTCTTTCAAGAAGAGAAACTATACAATGGACCAGTGAGGTTGCTTGGTGGGTAAAGTTGCTTGTCATTGAGGCCTGACAACCTGGGTTTCATGCCAAGATGCCACAGTAGGAAGATATCTGATTCCTGAGGGTTACCCACACCCACACGTGTCCCTCACATATACAATATCAATAAGTTAAGTCTAAAAAGAAAAAGGACATAGAAGTTCATATAGAAATGCAAGAGACCAAGAACAGCCAAAATTCTTGAATTCTCTCTTTTTAAAAAGATTTATTTAGGTGTGAGTGTTCTATCTGCATGTACACTTACATGCTAGAGGGGTCATAAGGTCACACTATAGGAGCTGGTTGTGAGCCACCGTGTGGTTGCTAGGGATTGAACTCAGGACCTCTGGAAGAGCAGACAGTGTTCTTAACTGCAAGCTATCTTTCCGACCCCTTGAAAAGATTATTTCTTGATTTCTAAACTCACTAAGCTTTATCTTCTGTGTGTTTCTGCTGTAGAAATAACTGGGAAGGATGTGGTTCAACAACCGTAAAACAAACACTTGGCTTACATCTGAATTTAGCATCCGAAACTGGGAATATTACTTTTCCCTATGTAAGTGAAATTATCCGGGCGACTGGCTAAAGTTGACTCTCACTGGAAAGATGAGTACATAAGCCACAGATATAAATGTATATTTACTAACTCACTGTATATTAGTATAAAAAAAATCAATCTGTCACTATGCTTCCAGTACTGGTTGGTTTTGTGTCAACTTGACACAAGCTGGAGTTATCACAGAGAAAGGAGCCTCCCTTGAGGAAATGCCTCCATGAGACCCAGCTGTAAGGCATTTTCTCAATTAGTGATCAAGCGGGGAGGACCCAGTCCATTGTGGGTGGTGCTGTCCCTGGGCTGGTGGTCTTGGGTTCTATAAGAGATCAAGCTGAGCAAGACTGTAAGCAGCACTCCTCCATGGCCTCTGCATCAGCTCCTGCCTCCAGGTTCCTGACCTGCTTGAGTTCCTGTTCCAACTGACTTCCTTTGATGATAAGTGTAAGCTGAATAAACCCTTTCCTCCCCAGCTTGCTGTTTGGTCCTGGTCTTTTATTCATAGCAACAGAAGCCCTAACAAAGACGTTTCCTTTCTTTCAAAACAAAAAAGCACTTTTGACATTCATACCCTGCAAATGCCTCTGTTCTGTCAGGGGCAGAACTGCAGACACAGAAAACACGACTAGTAATTGAAGTCTAACAAAAGGAATCTCTCTTTATGGCAGCATTATGGGAGTTGCAGTTTCAGTGGACCAGGAATAACTGAGGACAGAGTCATTGCTTGTAGGTGAACGTGAAATAGCATTCTCCATGGCTTTTACCCACTGCATGTCCTTTATGCTTTGACTTGGATTATGCAGTTGGATTCGTGGTAATATTGTTAAATACCCACCAGAGCTACTAAATGAAATTTCAGCACACACAAGAACTGGTGTGGTGGCGTATGTCTATAAATTAGGAGCATTGTTACACAGTTGAGGCCAGCCTTGGTTACACACAAGAAACAAAAACACCATAAAATAAAGTGCACCATAAATGCAGATTATCACGTTCCATTCCCTAAAGTGGCCATTAAGCCTACACAGAAGGCTAGAAGCTAAAGTGCACTTCTGAGAAATGTGGCGCAGTGGGAGTGCGCTTAACTGACATGCTTGAGGTCCTAGGTTCGATCCCCAGTAGGAGAAACAAGGGTTAAAGTGCTTCCTGGGAATGTCTGAGAGAACTGGGAAATCTAAAAAGTGTACAAGTTAAGTTGTCACCTAGCAGAGCATCAACACCATACTCAGCGACAATTCACAAGTCTAGGGATGGTTCCGCAACAAACTGGGCGGTGAAGCACTAGTTTTCTTTCTGAAGAAGAACCATTGTGCCCATCCCCATGGATGCAGAGGGGTTCTTGAAAGGCAGGAAGCAAACACCGTATGAATGCTTGCCGAACAAACAGAGCATCGTATGCAACCTTCCCTAACCAACTGGAGCCGGTCCAGGGTTCTTGGTTACAGCTGTGGTGCTCTCCTAAACAATGCAATGACAGTAACCAACTGTCCACAATGCACATTGTACGTGCATGCATGCGCCGTTTTGAATATTCTACTAAAGGGCAGGAGGGTGGCTCTGTGGTGAGAATGTCTGCTTAGCATGTGTAAGGTCATTTTTCAGCTCAGGGAGGGACAGTGGGATAAGAGATCACAAGAAAGACAAAGACAAAACATCTCTTAAAAGTATGAATTCCTTCGGTACACCGTGGCCCATGCCTGAAATCTGAGCATTTGGGAGGTAGAGACCTGAAAATCACTAGTTCAAGACCAGCTTGGGGCCAGGAGGCACAGATCTTCGTGAATTTAGAGCCAGCCTGGTCTACATAGTTCCAGGATAGCCAGGGCTACATAACGAGACCTTGTTGAGACAGACAGACTGACAGACAGAAAGTAAGTGCAAGCTGACTAGGATATGCGGAATCCAATTTCACAAATTCCAAAATCAAACAAACAAAATAAAAATCCGAGTTCCCAAATGCACTGCACAATCCCAAGTTCTCCTTTCTGACATTAAGGCCTCTAAAAAAAAAAATAACTGTGTTTAATTAGAACTAAAAGTGAAGAAGGGATCTCTAAAATTTGAAGAAAACTATGTTTTAGATTATATGTATGTATGTATGTATACATATGAATGCATGTATGTATCTATGTATGTATGATGTGCACCATATGTATGTGTGGCTACTACCCTTGGAGGCCAGAAGAAAGGGTTGGATCCCTGGAACTAAGTTAGGAAGGGCTGTGGGCCGCTAAGGGGATGGTAGGGAACTGAACCCAGGTCACTGACAAGAGCAGCCGGTGGTCTTAACTGATGAGCCATCTCTCCAGCCACTAAAAGAACCAGCAGTCTGGAATCAACTTTCTGCTGCCTATCCCGACCTGACAGAATTAAAACCATTTCCGACCCGAAACCCAGTGGAACTGACTCAGCTGTTGCTAGAGTCTGGGGTGAGGTAGACCAGAAGGCCGCCCACATCTGTTTAGTCCTGACTTCCTGTAACCCTGTAACTCTGACTTAACTGCAGTCAGTTTGACTGGGAGATCGGTCTGCTGTGCTACACGAAGAACACATACCCAGGTCAGGCCAGAGGGGCTACTCTGCCTCTGTATGTTAAGTTGAAGTCGCAAAGCTTAGCTTATAACAGAACTAGGGTTTTCGGCTCTTTATTTTCATGTCTATGAAAAAAGGAAAACAAGCTTCTCCTACAAAATATCCAACCAACTGAGACAATTCTCCTCGCATCAACATTGATTCATCCCATTTCCACTCTGCAGGATCACAAGAGAAGAAGGCAAGACATGAATCCAAAGACTTAAAAGGGCTGATGAGATGGCTCAGCGGGTAAAGATGGTGGTTTCCAAGCCTGACTGAGTTCAGTCCTCAGAAACCACCTGGTAGATGCAGAGAACAGACTCCTGTAAGTTGTCCTCTGACCTTGACATACATGCATGCATGCATGCACTCACACACACATGCATGCATGCATATGCGCACGTGTTCTACACACACATAGAATAAGTACATGTACTTTTAAAAGAGGATTATTTTGACATACCGACAGTCACTATAAGTGAATAGATGTTAACATTTTAAAATACGAATTTGCAAATGTGCAATCACATGTAACTACTAGCCCCAAGGACAAAAGGAAGTGTTTGAACCGGCAATTACAGCGGTAATTAAAAAATAAATAAATAAAAGGGGTAGGGGGAGGGCTGGGCATGGTGGCATACGCCTTTAATCCCAGCATTTGGGAGGCTGAGACAGGTGGGTCTCTGAGTTCAAGGCCAGCCTGGTCTACAGGGCAGTTCCAGGATAGCCAGGGATAAACAGAGAAACTCTGCCTTGAACAACAAAATAAGAGAATCTATTGGGCTATAGGCTCCCTAATTTTGTTTCCCAATATTCCTACTCTCTTATTTCAGGGAATACAAATCAAGTTATGTGTAAGAGGGACTGTATATGCTCAAACAAAGTGAGCACAAGATGAAGACCTGGGGGTCCTTCCTTCTTCAGTGTTCTGAGGATATCTGACTTCTTGGGGTGGGGGTGGGGTCCTCATGAAAGCATTTGTCATAAAGCCCAGACTGTGAAGACTAAAAGGACAGCTAAGAAGGAGACTCCACCTCAGCCATTAAAAAAATACGGTTTATTTATTTTTAAAATTTCTGTAGGGTGCGTGTGCGTGCGTGTTTGTGTCTGTGGGTATGAGTTGTGTAGAAGCTCACAGGGACTAGAAGAGAGCGTCAGATCCCCCAGGGACTGGAGTTTCAGACAGTTGTGAGCCAACATGTGGGTGCTGGGAATGAACTCATCTTCTGCAAGGACAGGAAGTGCTTTTAAACACTGAACCATCTGTCCTAAGGTTTTGTTTTCCAAAACAGTTGGATGTTGTAACATGTACCTATAATTCTAGCACTTGGGAGGCAGAGGCAGGAGGATCGTCACAAGTTTACGGTCAACTTTATCTACACGGCAGAGACTCTATCTCAAAACAAACAACAAACAAACACCAAAATAAACAAATAAATAAAAAGAAACAAATTAGTAATATTCAGAGAAAGCTGCAAAAAAAAAGTGTTCCTAAGAAGCTCCAACTTCAAGGACAAAACAAGTTTGTTGTATTTTCTCACCTACGGATGAACCAGTTTATGATGCCTCATCTCCTTGTTTATAAATGGGTAGGTAGCTTGACTGATGTTAGCAACACTGAGATGTTTCTTAATGAAAACCAGCTCCCATGAAAAGTCCAGCAGCATCACTTGCTACCTAAAAGCAACTCAGAGCTCCTGTGGCTTCCCACACATGGCTATCCACATGCATGTTCATGCATGTTCACGCATGTTGGTCTTCTCGCCTCTTCACACCAGTTTCTGCTGTACATCAGTCCATCTGTGACAGATACTGTGAGGACCTGGTAACCTATGTGCGCCCTCGAGGGTCCCATCTCACTGGAGTACTAAGTTGCTTAGAGATGGTCTACATATTCACACGAGGTGTCTCGGTGCCGGTAAAGTGAAAGGCTACCATATTCTTACTAATAATATGGATGAGCTATCATCTGCATACGATTTGCATAAATCACAAAGCTTAAAAATAAATAACACTATGCCATATGTTCAGTTAAAATGAAACAAAAAAAATACATAAATAACAATCTAGTGTGTAAAGTTAGCACACCAAGGAAGGTAGTAGGAAAAAATGGTGAGTTTTTTTTTTTTAATGGGCAGTATCACATAAATTCAAAGAAGGGAATTGAGGTAAAAAGGAAATGGTTTTACTATTATTGACTGACCACGGCAACAAGAACAAAATGTGGCTCTGACAGTTTCTGCCAAACCTAGAGGCGTGTGCAGAGCAAACTGCTGGGCCTGCTTACAGGAGACTGGGGTTCCAGCCCCAACTCCATAGTCACCACACACTCTCGTGCCTTGGTTTTTCTACCCGTAATAGTGAAAGCTGGACTGATGGCTAATATTCCTTTAATGGACACTTCTGGCATTTCCTTCTTTGAAAAGTATATCCCAGTCCCAACCCATTTCCTTCAACCCTGATAATCACAGTGTGCAAACTAAAGTACTCATGAATCAGTAACTCTGATGTGTGTGTGTGTGTGTGTGTGTGTGTTCAAGTGATTTCTTTATTACAATTTATTGAAAAAGCAATATTCTAACTCATACTTGTAGAAATTTAGCAGTGAACAGACACCACTTTTGCACACCCAGCAATCTGGGTGGAATAACATGGCCCGCTGTCTGATACCCTTACAAGAAGAGATCCAGTGTGATCGTGATTCACAATGACGGGGGGTCAGGCCAGAGAGCATCTGCCCTGCTTAGCGACTTAGTGACACTGAGCTAAGACAACAGCATTTCTTCTTTGATGACCACAAGTGACAGACAGCGCCTAAGTATGGCTGTTGTGCCAAAAAGCTAAATAAATATCTTTTCTTCTTTACGGGCCTCGCGTTTCTGAGGAAGAAAAGCTGCAGCAGAGAACTTGGGGTTCAAACACTGAAATATCACAGCGTCTCTCTCACCATTTTATGATAGAAATGCTCTTGGCAATCTGAATGCGAGGACTCTGAGTCCCGGCAAACAACTCTTACATCACTCAACAAAACACTGAATGACACAAGGTCTCTCTTATCATGTATTCTTTGGAAGTTATTTCAATTAAGTGGAAGCCTAACAGGAAAGAGAAAACGCACTTAAGGTTCCATGAAATCGTAAGACAAGAGAAGTGACAGGCGCAAAAACTAAGCCGAGGATAGAGAAGTGTGCAAAGTTTTTCAAATAATATTTTTGCTTGTCTCTAGTTCCGTGATACAGTTTAAATTTGGGCCAACTTTTTAAAGTATTTGTTAAACAGTTCCCACATGTGACATATGTTTCCAGGATACTTCTGACATTGATATGAGAAATTATAAAACATTTAGAAACGAAAATGTTAGTCTCAAAAATAACACCGTTAAGTTCCAAGCTTCTTCTGAATTCGTTAAGACGGGAAAGCACTGGGAAAATAGTGCCTTTCTGCTTTAGAGTGTTCAAATCCTGTGCTTAGGAACAGCCTACAACATGGTAACTGTGTGAGGTCTCGTGGCCACGAGACCGAATAAAACCAGGCCCTAGCGTTCTCTCTCCTGTCACTGTCCTGTGTGTGTGGTCCCAGTCCTGACTACTCTGTAAGTAAACTGCTCTATCCCTTTAGCTGGAAAGGATAATGTCACCCTTCCAACAGGAGGACAATGCCATGTAGCGCTCACCCAGGGAGAAACACATGAATAAGAAGTAGCGTCGACTCTACCAGATGAAGTGTGCACAAGGACTGATTTGCAACCCATTAATTCAGGAACTCAGCCGAGAGGCTCCTACTATATCGAGCCGATCTAAACTTGAGCTCGTGGTAGCACTGCACAAAGCTATGGTAGATGAAAGTGATAGGTAATGCCAACAGAACGATCCCACTGACAACACAAACTCCTCCAAGAATCCTTCCAGGCACTGTGATAGGATACATGTCTCCATAGCCCACTGTAGTCATAGAGATAATCACCCACCAGCAGGCAGCGGGGATGCTGGCGAAGTCCTTGTTGGACGTCTCCAGGTCCAACCCGTGCTCAAGGAGCTGAGAGAGTGCACTGAAGATCGCCATAGCAACACAGATGAAGACGAGCAACATAACCATCTCTCGGTAGCATCGCTTGAGAGTCAAGCCCAGGGTCTGCAGGCCGATGAAGTGCCGGGCAAGCTTAATCACCCAGAAGATCCGCATCATTCGGAGGACCCTCAGGGTGACCCCAGCCCTCTGGAGTTGAGAGTTCTCGCCTGTAAACACTGTCATCAGCACGGAGATGTAATAGGGGGTGATTGCCAGTAAGTCGATGATGTTCAGGGGTCTCTTGACAAACTCACACTTGTTTTTGGAGACGATGAACCGCACGATGCACTCCGCAGTGAACCAGCCTATGCAGATAGCTTCAATTATCCTGTCAGGAGAACAAAGGGAGAATTGATCACTTTATTTTTAAGCATTTTAATAGCTCTCGTATTCTTCAGATAGTACTACACTGACATATTAATTCAGTCGAAGTTCCAGAAAACATGAAGAACAGACAGTGTTAACATCGTCAGAGCCACGAGGACGCAACAGGACAAGAAGTACCCACGTTTAGGTCATAACTGGATTTCAAGCACTGGCCTACACAAAATACCATTAAAAATGAGTAGGTCCCCTCCCATCATTAGCTCCCGAAAATTTAAAAAAAAACCAAACCTGTCCTATTTGATGGTGTGAATTTAGCTTAAGCTGATCTAATCACCAAGTAAGATTTCACGTGTTCTTTGAGAACAATGGTCCCCAACCATGAGTTTATCATTGGAGGGTGGGACAGGAAAGGTTTTGTTCCCACAAGGTGGAACATGTCCTAAAATGTGACTCTTCCCTACCCTGAAGTAGGCTTGTGTGGGAGACACTGTGGCTGGGGGAAGCTTTTAGGAACAGCATGGATACCCACTGCAGGGGAGTACCATGTCCACCTCCCTCAGCCTGAAAAACAGATGAATGATTCCTGGGCTGGACCAAACCAGTACTGTGATCTTCCCCAAAGACCATAACTACGTGGTTTGTTACTTTCACTACGACTTTTATGTAGCATATAGGCTTCTTTAAGATCTATTTATTTTTATCTTAAGTGTATGGCTGTTTGCCTGCACACATTGCACATATATATGTGCACATGTGTGCAGTACCCACACAGCCCAGAAGAGGGCATGACACCCCTGGAACTGGAGTTACAGACAGTTATGAGCCGCCATGTGGGTGCTGGGAATCCAACCTGAATCCTCTGGGAGAGCAGCCAGTGTTCTTGACGCCCAGCCATCTCCTCGGTCTCTGAGTATAGTTTTAAAATACAGTTTTGCACAGAGCCAGTATTTCTCAATGTCCTATACCACTGCCCATGTTGAAAGTAATATTTGCAGAGCATCCTAGAGCTAAGGGGCAGGAAGCCTGACTTGGGAGGGGCAGCTAATCCAGAGGTAAACTGTAAACTGACTTAAAGACTGCAATTCCAAGTTAAAGTTATCATTAATAGTCCATCCCTCACGTAATCAAGGCAGTGGATGGAAGCAAACAGACAACACTAGAAAAGGAATCACTTTGAGACCATTCCACAGAACCCAATGAGTGAATTCAACTAACCAGGTTATTACCATAACAACCATAACCTTATTATAAGGTTCTCCAGAGCCACAAACACCAACTTTATTAATTTTTCCTTTTTTAATAAGTATTCATATTCACGTGTTTCAAAACTACAAAGTGGTCAGGCACGCCTGTGCATGTCTGTGGTCTCAGCATTTATGGGGTGGACACAAGAAGGTTGGGAATTCAGGACTGGCATCTGCCACATAACAAAAAAATACAAAAAGAAAAATCTTAGTCAGGCACAATTTGTGCCTGTAGGCCCCGCTGTCATGGTGATGTGTGCCTGTAGGCCCTGCTGTCATGGTGATGTGTGCCTGTAGGCCCCGCTGTCATGGTGATGTGTGCCTGTAGGCCCTGCTGTCATGGTGATGTGTGCCTGTAGGCCCCGCAGCCATGGTGATGTGTGCCTGTAGGCCCCACTGTCATGGTGATGTGTGCCTGTAGGCCCCGCAGCCATGGTGATGTGTGCCTGTAGGCCCCACAGCCATGGTGATGTGTGCCTGTAGGCCCCGCCGTCATGGTGATGTGTGCCTGTAGGCCCTGCTGTCATGGTGATGTGTGCCTGTAGGCCCTGCAGCATGAGGCTGAAGAAGAATCACCATGGCTCGAAAGATAGGGACCAGCCACAAGAAGACTCTAAAAACAGAGGCTGTCATTCTCATTGTGCTTCCAAGTCACCAGTTACCCTCCTGGGAGGCAAGAAATAAAGTAGTTTCTTATGAATTCTTACAGAGTTATTTTATGTATGATATAAATAAATAATCTCTGTAGTGCGTGTCCCAAGCATCTCTTAGGGATCATTTCTTTTTGACCCAATTCGGGGGGGATGGGCAGGGCACATGTATACATGGGGGTACGTTTACATAGATTACTCTCTACCTCTATTCCCTTAAGACACCAACTCTCGATGAACCTAGGGCAAAGCCAGAGGCCAGCAAGCCCCCCTTAATCCTTCTGTTTCTGCCCACCCTTCAGCACTAGAATTACGTGTGTGTGTGTGTGTGTGTGTGTGTGTGTGTGTGTGTGTGTGTGTGCTGTGTGTGCGTCCCACAGCTACAATCAACTTTTTTACACGTGTGTTGGGGATCTGAACTCAGGTCCCCACACTTTCACGGCAGATGAGAAGTTCTCAACCTGTGAGTCAAGACCCCTCTCACAGGGGTCGCATATCAGAAACCCTATGTATCAGGTGGTTACACACGATTCATCACGGTAGCAAAGTTACAGTCATGAAGTAGCAACGGCGTGATTTATGGTTGGGGACAGGCAGCACAAGGGAACTGTGGTAAAGGGTCACAGCATCAGGAAGGTTGAGAACCGCTGGGCTAAAGCACCTGAGCTTTCTCAATTACTGTCAGGTGTGACGGCATAGGCAGGACATACATGTTGAGACCTTGCCTCCAAAATAAAATAAATACATATGAAAAAATATCTAAGTAAATAATAAATGGAGGAGAGAAGGTGGGGAGAAAAAGGGTGGGCTTGGGGGGCGGGGAGGGAGGGAAAGAGCCATCTGGGCCAGCTGGGCACACTCGTATCAGCAACTGGGAGGCAGAAGGATCAGGAAGGTGTCCAAGAGCTACCTAACTTAAAAGCAAAACAAACGTAAAAGCTCGCTTACTGCTTAAATGTGGCTCCACAGAATGCCTGAATGTCTGTATACGCCTAGCTCAGGCAGGCAGCAGCTAATCCCTGACTCCCAAAACAAGTTTCCGGTTTGGACAGGCTCTCACGGGCTGGCTTCAAACTCACAGCAATCCTGCCTCAGCACCCTGTGTCCAGAGTTACAAGTATGGGCCATGGACTAGGCCCAGCCCAGTATCTTTGCTTCTATATCAGTTCCTATTTCTGTAAATCCTAGACTTGGGAGACATTTTTTGCTAGACCTTGCCCAACTACCCCCACAGGGATTATACTAACCTCCCCTCCCACCCGCAACACCGACAGTGCCCACAGCACCCCAAAGTGAAGCAGCACGGGACCCGGAGAGCTCCGCCAGGCTGACCCAGAAGGCACGGTCTGGTCTGAAAGGATGCTGGGGATATTTTCATGTGCTAACACTCTGCCGTGACCTATGCCGCTTGCTCCAGGCCTTTGATCTACCCGCACACATGGTGGGGATACCTCAGGGCACACAGACTGTCAGAGCAAGTCTGTTTACCTCTCAGTCTTGGAAAACTGTCCACAGGCCTTGCCTATAAATCTGTCACAGGAGAGACAACAGCTCTGCTGCCTGTGGTCTAAATACTTCCGGCAGTCTTTTACATGCATATGTACGTACATATATAGTTGGAGGGGGAAACAATGGCATGTATTAACTACATGAAACTACTCTCTGTGGCCGTAGTCTCTCTGGAGCACAGCCAATCCAGTTTGCATCAGCTCATGCTTTCTTCATCTACACTGGCCGAGCCGAGTGGTCATGACGGAATTAAAATGGCTCTGAAAGGTCCCAGCCTGGGCATTAGGACCTTGATTGTCTCTTTGGGGGTAAATGACAGTGTTTTCAGCCCACCACACACAGTCGCCAGAACAGTCAAGGAACCTGATGTTCTGGTGAGGGAGCCAAGCAGATGACATCACAACGGGGCCTGCCATTTCTCTCCTGTGGATCTGCTGTTCTACTCATGGACTCTTAGATTGACCGAAGCATCCTTATCCTCACCAGACTAACCGGAGCTGCCGCCATGAAGGCGTCAGTAAATCTGGGGGCTTAGAAAACTGGGCAGAAACAATCAAAATGTAAATAAGAAATACTCAAGTTAATAAAGAAAAAAAGAAAACAAAAAGGAAAGGAAAGGAAAAAAAAAGAAAACTGAGCAGGTCATAAATCTTGGAAGAGATGGGAATCTCAAAGACACTGTTTGAACAAGTGTAACATAGTTTCATGTCTACCTGGTTACATTCATAAAATGTCCCACTCGTTCCCCATATTTCTAGACTCCTTGAGGCTGGCAAGGTCATGTGACCTGTTCTAGCCAATGGGCAGCAAGGTCTCGAGGACGGGGGGAGGGGGGGGTGGGTGTAGCGCATTCCTGCCCTACTGAGGTAGCCTGGGAGCCAGTACTCTGAAGGATTCGGTGCAGGATGGTGGGACCTCGACCAGCTCTCCTCTCTGACTCTCCGTGCAGTGTGGGGCATAAGTACTTCCCACCCAGACCCAGACTGGACCCTGCACGGATCAGTTACTAAACGTCTGCTGCGCTGAGCCTCTGGGGCCTCGAGCGTGCTTGCCATCCTAGGATGGCAATAAATCGGGGACTCCAGTAACCTGTGCACCCAGAAGGAACTGCAGGAAGACACTGTGGTACTGGATAACAATCTGTATCTGAGGAACCAGAAGCCGGGAATTGGGGGATTTAGCTCAGCGGTAGAGCGCTTGCCTAGTAAGTGCAAGGCCCTGGGTTCGGTCCCCAGCTCCGAAAAAAAAAAAGAAAAGAAAAAAAAAAAGAATTGGGACATTTTTGGAGCATTGACTTGATGCTCAACATGGAAAACCCCACACCTGACCTCATACAACAGGTCACAGTTAAAACACGGAACACTACAAGTACTGCATGAGATCACCTCCAGACTATGTGCATACGATACATAGGAAACATGAGTGAACTGTGGATTTACCTTTGATTAACCTACTACACGACGGAGTTGGAAACATTACCGAATCTGAAATCCCAACCACCTTTGGTCTGGAGCCTTTTGGATAAAGGGCAAACCAGTAACAATTTCAGTCCTTTGATTTGCTTTCTGTGGACTGTGTCTTCTCCCACCAGATGTGAGCAGGGTGCTGTACTTGACGGCGGGAAGCCCATGTTCTTCTCCTTTGATGGGTGAGCCCCACCCACTAAGTACCAGTGTTTGGATGGTCCTGGGGCCCCATCGACTCTAAAATCCTAACATCTATTACTTTCAGAAGAGCAAAATTCCTAATTGTGCCCAAAGAACCAGAACACTTTCTGACTAATTATTTCCACCAGCAGCCAAAGTTGCTTAGATTAAAACAGAGGAAATTCAAATGATGTGGAATAATCTCTCGGTGAGGGAATTCAAAGAGGCAGGCTTGTCTGTAATGAGGTCCTGGGGGCTTCACTGCCTGCCCCCCAAGTCGGATGAATTCTCTCTAGATCCACTCTGAAGGGATGAATCAGCCAGGAACCCCAAGCTCCTAAGACTATGCCAAGGCAACCTCCATCAACAAACACCTGAAGCCTGCCAAGATCCCTCCAGCTTCCAAAGGCTTCCACACGGCTCTCACCAACACACCAACAACTGTGGGGAAAGTCGGCACTGTTTGCCGAGCGTGTGTGGCAAACAATGACGCACTTCTGAATGCTACGTCCATCAAATGCAAACAGAACTGAGATGAGACTGGGGATGCATGCCTTGGAAGCCTGTTCTAACTGTGTTGCTAATAAAAAACGTTCCCAACTTGCTGAGGCCCTTCAGGGGGATACTTGTTTAAGCACTGTACAGACATCTTGAGTAACCCTTTCCAGAAATCTAGGATTATTCCCCCTATATCCCTATTAGGAATGGCAAAACCAAGACCGGGACTGCAGTGGCACAGGCAAGAACCCAGACCTGCAGGTCTTTAGAGCGATATGAACATCCCATTACACTAATGATTTTTATGACAGTGTCCACTGTTGATATGGAATGGTTTGCTTCTATATCTTCATTTCTATGGTGTCTTAGTTCGGGTTTCTACGGCCTAAGACCAAACCATATTGTCTATACCTACACCGTGACCAAAAAGAAAGTTGGGGAGGAAAAGGTTTATCCGACTTACACTTCCACATTGCTGTTCATCAACAAAGGAAGTCAGGACAGGAACCTGGAGGCAGGAGCTGACACAGAGGCTATGGAGGATGCTGCTTTCTGGCTTGCTTCCCGTGGCTTGCTCAGCCTGCTTTCTTACAGAACCCAGGACCACCACCAGCCCAGGGATGGCACCACCCATAATGGGCTGGACCCTCCCCTATTGATCACTAATTGAGAAAACGCCCTACAGCTGGATCTCTTGGAGGCATTTCCTCAACTGAGGCTTCTCTCTGATGACTCTAAGTTGTGTCAAGCTGACACACAAAACCAAGCTTATGGCTTCTCAGCTCATAAGCAGTTTGCTATCTCAAACTTGATGAGAGAAGAATCAACCTCTACCATGTTGAGAGGAAGCCTGAAGGCCTCGGAATACCGGGGCTATGATTTTTTAATTCCCTGCTGAAACTCATGAGTCACGGAAACATCTGTCTGATACTCTGTAACAGTATTAGAAAATGGATGGCCACTGTTACAATTTAAAGTCTTCCTCTCTCTGGTCCTGGAGGACCCTCATCACTACCTACAAACACCAGCCATTACTAGTTGCTGGTCTGTCTTTCACGGCAGGCAGGCGGCACCTCTGGGAGTGACACAAAGGCTCTCTTAAGGGAAGACAATGCTCTTTTGCATTAACCAGAACCTGTCTCCATCCCACTAGAGAACAAAGACCTCAGAGTTTGCCAGTCAGGAGGGAGGTCACAGCCTACAGGTCCTCTCTTCATCTTCTCCCTGCAACATTTCATTACCAAAACCTTTCAAACATACAAAATGCAGGTAAGTATTTTACTTACACATCTGTGTGCTGGTTTTGGCAGTGTGGTGTCTTGCACATGCTAGGCAAGCATTCTAACTCTGAGCTCAAGGTACAAGAACTATCTTAATTAAATATATTGAGATTGCTTATTGCCAATTCTCTAACTGGTCATTAATCTCTTAAATTTTTGGTTGTGAGCCTAGTCTCTGACGGTCGAGCCATCTCTCCAACCCATCTTAATTTTTTTCCCCATTTTTAAAAAATTATTTTATTCATTCACATTCCAAATGTTGCGTGCTTCCTGGTTCCCCCCTCCCCGAGTTCTTCACCCCCTCTCGGCCCCCTGCATTTGAGAGGGTGCTCCCCCACCTGCCCACCCATCCCCACCAGCATCCTTCTTCCCTGGGCACCAACTTTCCACAGAATTAAGTGCATCCTCTTCCACTGAGGCCAGACAAGGCAGTCTTCTGCTACACATGTGCCCGGGGTCACAGAGCAGCCCATGTTTGTTCCTTGGGGGCTTAGTCTCTGAGAGCTCTGAGGAGTACAGGTTGGTTGACACTAATGTCATTTTTAGTGCAGACATCAATTCATTCCCCCACTCCCAGAACTCAGAGTACTGGAGTTGATATTTAATTTTTTTCCTCTTTAATATAAACCTCATACAGTGAAATGCTCACACTTTAAGCTACATTCGCTGAGTTCTGACAAACGTTTTGTTGGGCCCTACCTTGGGGTGTTTCCCTTCCCCCTCGCTGAGTCTTTCAGCCTGCTATGGCAAGAAGTTGTTTACACGCTTGGCAGCTGCTCTCAGCCCCTGATTTGGGACGGGGACTTTCCATGATGCCCTTCCCCCTCACTGAGCCTTCCAGCTTGCTGTCGTTAAGAAGTTGTTTACGGCCCTGTGTTGGGGCCAGGACTTTCCATGACACAGATTTTTCCTGTTTTCCTGGTTGGGTTTTTTCACCTGCTTTATTATTTTTCCACCGCTTTTGCCTCTGGTATATAAGGAGATCTCAGTAAAGCCCGGACGGCATTCTCTTAAGACGAATGACCCGAGTGTGTGTTTCTTCTTAAATCTCGCAGGCCTACGCCCAGTTCTCAGTGTCATGACGATGCAGGCATCATCACGTTTAACCTGAACGCCTATGGAGTCAGAGTTTTCATGCTGCCCAGAGCTCTCTGCTTGACTCTTTCCTCTGCGTCATTCCCCACATCCATCAGACACGTGCGAGCACACAGCAGGTGCCTGTCCCGCACAGGAGAAGTGACTCTGGTGTACATGAAGGCCTGGCATGGCTGCCCCACAGCGGGAATGGGACCATAAGACGGAGCATCTACTATGGGAAAAGAGTGCTTCCTCCAGGAAAAGTGAAGGAAGAACCAGCTTCACCTCTGTGAAAGGACAAAGCAAGTGCGATCCTCACAGACTCACAGGAACTTCATCCAGCTTTGTGTGAGCAGGCGTACTCAGCCCTGTGCAAACGCGCGTGGGAAGTCAGAGTGCAGCCTCGGGTCTCCCTAGGTCACTACTCCCCTTGTTTTGTGAGGCAGGGTCTCTCAGTGAACCTAGAGCTTGTCCCTTCACTGACTGACCAGAGAGCCCTAGGGTCTGCCCGTCCCCGCCCACACCAAGTGCTGGGGTTAGAGGTAACACAACACTGTGCCCAGCTCTGGCATGGGTGCTGGAGATCTGGACTCTAACACAAGCCCTTCACCTGGGAAGCCACCTCTCCAGCCTTGGCCTGCTTTACTTTAAGACTTATTTTATTTATGAGTACACAGTAGTTGTCTTCAGACACACCAGAAGAGGGCATCAGGTCCCATTACAGATGGCTGTGAACCACCATGTGGTTGCTGGGAATTGAACTCAGGACCTCTGGAAGAGCAGCCAGCGCTCTTCACCACTGAGCCATCTCTCCAGCCCCTTGTCCTGCTTTTAAAGGGAAAGAAAATTCTATGTATGCTAGCTATATGTTTGCTATGTGCAAACCTCTGGCACTTTAAGCTAAGTAAGAATAACTGAACCCCACTGTGGTGGATTTAATATGCTTGGCCCAGGGGACGTGCCACTATTAGGAAGTGTGGTGTTGTTGGAATAGGTGTGGCCTTGGAGGAAGAGGCAGGCTTTGAGGGTTCCTCGTACTTGCCCAGTGTGGAAATGCAATCGCTTTCTGCCTGCACACTGCTATGCTTCCCACCGTGATGATAACAGGCAGGACTTCCAATGAAATGTTTGCCTTTATAAGGCTTGCCATGGTCATGGTGTCTCTTCACAGCAATAAAACCTTAACTAAGGCACCCACAAGGATAAATGCTAGGCAAGTCTGTTGATATGAGGAAACTAAATAGTTAATTTAAAACACAGAGAGGAATTGTGGGTAGCAGAGGCTGGGGAACTGTTTGATATACTGTTTGGTATATAGTTTCAGATTTACAGGTTGACAAAGTACTGAAAGTCTATTTTATAACAATGAGACTACTTAGCACCACTCAACTGTACACTTTAAAATGTCTTTTAAAAAGTAAAATTTGATATGTGGGCTTTTAAAACCACAATTAAAAAAATAATGGGCAGTAATGGGAGTCCAATCCACACCCTGTCACTTAACCCGGAGCCGTAACCTGGCACCTTACTGCAGAGCCACGCCACCTTCCAGAGGAAGACAAAAGATGGTGGTCTGCTTGCTGTTCCTTACCTCAAAAGAGTGGTGGGTTTTACACACTTACACACTTACACACACACACACACACACACACACACACACACACACACACACACACAGGAAGCAGCACTGGAATAAAACTCAGTATGCCAAAGTGGGCAACTAGGTGGGGACTTGCTCAGTGGCAAGTCCTTCCTAACACGCACAGGACCAGAAGCCTGGGAACTAAGAGCCCAGAACACACCCTGGTATGTACTAGATGCTCAATAAACCGTGGCTATCACAGACTCGTCATTACACTCCTACTATCATTGTCCCTTGGCCGTTCACAGTTGTTTCTTCACTCACAAAAGGAGATCATTTTAATGTCTTCCTGAGTGCAAAGAGAAGGGGCTGTGGCTCGCTGCCTGAAACTCACCTGAACCTGAACTGCCACTGCAACGGTCTCAGGAGACGGGCCTTTGGGAGGGGTGTGTCATTAGGGCTCTACCTTCGTAAATGGATTAATACCAACAGTGGCAGGAGAAAGTAGAAAACGACAGGAAAATCTCTGGGCTCTACATGCATGTGGAGGGGTACATTCCTGACCACATACCTCCTCATGCACACACCAACGTCAGCCTCTGCCTTTACATGCATGTGGAGGGGTGCACACCTGCACACACACCTCCTCATGCACACACCAATGTCAGCCTCTGCCTCTACATGCATGTGGAGGGGTGCACACCTGACCACACACACCTTCTCATGCACACACCAATGTCAGCCTCTGCCTCTACATACATGTGGAGGGGTGCACACCTGACCACACACACCTCCTCATTCACACACCAATGTCAGTCTCTGTCTCTACATTCATGTGGAGGTGCACACCTGACCACACACACCTCCTCATTCACACACCAATGTCAGTCTCTGTCTCTACATTCATGTGGAGGTGCACACACACACACACACACACACACACACACACACACACACACACCCTCCTCACGCACACACCAATGTCAGTCTCTGCCTCTGCGGAGGGGTACACACACACACACACACACACACACACACACACCTCCTCATGCACACACCAATGTCAGCCTGTGGCCTCAACATGCATGTGGAGGGGTGCACACACACACACATACACACACACACACACACCCCTCCTCATGTACACACCTATATCAGCCTGTGGCCTCTATATGCATGTGGAGGGATGCACACATGCACACACACACACACACACACACACACACACACACACACACATATATACCTCCGCATGCACACACCCTATGTCAGCCTGTGGCCTCTACATGCATTTGGGGGAGCGCACACGCGCACACACACACACACACACACACACACACACACACACACCCCTCTTCATGCACACACCGATGTCAGCCTGTGGCCCCTACATGCATGTGGAGGGGTACACACCTACACACGCACCTCCTCATGCACACACCGATGTCAGCCTGTGGCCTCTACATACATGTGGAGGGGCGCACACCTGCACACACACATCTCTTCAAGCACACACAAAGCTGAAGAGCCACCATCACAAGAGTGGGTTCAGCTCTCTGGAAGTTCTTCTCTCTTTGCCCTTCTATCCGCAATGCCTGGTGGGAAAATGCAGCATGAACGAATGCCCTGACTACACATGGACCCCTGAGTCTTCATTATTAACTGCCTAATCCACGGTCTCCTGCAACAGCAGCACGAAGCAGACTAAGGCAGAATCCTTTGAAGGCTTTGGCATATATTCTTACACACTGAGAGTTGCAGCACACATTGTTCAAATGCCTTACAAGAGCGGTTGGCAAGCTCTATAAGCTGAACACTGCACAGGAGCACCAGCCACCCACTCGGGGACTCATCCTACACACGCTCCCACACGCTCCCAAGAACACATATGAGGAGGGCCATTACTTACAATACCCAAGGATAAAGATATATAAATGTCTACCTGCAGGAGACGGGTTGTGTAAGTATATTTCTAAAAGTTATTATTGGTTCAAACTGTGTGACATTATAAAATAAAGACCCCGGTTTCTGTCATGCAGCCATGAGCAGGTGTCTTGCCTTAGACCATGTAGTCACGAGGAGGAGAAAGATGTATGCTGACATAGGAGATTCTTCAAGATGCAGTTATGTGAGGCACAGAACAGCACAAATGACATGCTACAAGTGCGTGCATGGGTGTGCACTGGAGACACACTCAAAAGTCAGCTGTGGTGGCACATGCCTTAATCCAAGCACTCTGGAGGACTGAAGCAGGAGGATGGTGACTTTTGAGACCAGCCTAGACTGTACAGTGAGACCTGGCCTCAGAGAGAGGGGGTGGGGAAGAGAGAGGGAGAGGGGAACGGGGAGGGGAAGGGGGAGAGTGAACTGTCAACAACAGTGTCCCCGAGGGGCAACCCTCAAGCCCCGATGCTCAGTGAAAACTCACTTTTTGCTCTATTCTTTTTACCATTAAATGCTTTACTGGGTGCACACATTATTTTTCCAATTTAAAAACGCTTTCAAAAATAAAAAGCACAGCCAAATAGAAAAGCAATCATCACGATTGAGTTGTCAGCAGGTGGATTCAACTCAGACAACCCTCGGAGAGCCGCAAAAGGGAGGGCTGCCCCACCCATCCCCAGCTTTGAACAACGTGAAGTATTCCCCCCCCCATTTTGTTTTTCTCTGTGTATCCCTAGAACTCACTCTGTATATCAGGCTGGCTTTGAACTCAGAGATCGCTGGCCTCTGCCTCCTGAGCGCTGCTACCATCACTACCTGGCTTCCAATCACGTTTTCATCAGGCAGATGTAGCGTAACAGCACACAGTGTAACAAAATTTCCAGCCATTACCTCACCAGAATCTGCCATATCACCTAGTGTCTTTCCTATGTCTTTGTGTTTTCTGTCACAATCAGTTCAGTGGGGATGGACTTTTCTTCTACACTCAACTCTTTTCTTGACTTTACCTTAAATGAAAAAAAAAAAAATCAAATCAAACATCTCCATCAGTTATCTCTGGCCCCACACTGATGGAAATATAGATAAACAGAGTTGAGCGCTTCTCTAACGGCGAACTGCTTTCCTCTAAATGTGTATGTATCCCTTCATTTAACTCTGACAGCAAATGTGCTCGCCTGACAGGTTTAGTTTTTATCCCCACACAGAGCTGAGAAAACTCAGCCATTCCTCCCTGCTGTAACAGATCACCAGGACACCATCCGGTGTGTCACCTACGACAGCCTCGTGGGGATTCGTGTTTTCTTTTTTGTAATTTTTTTTCAGTTACGTTTATTGTATGTGTATGAGTGTTTTTGTCTGCCTGTATATCTATGCACCTGGTACCCTCTGAGTTCGATAGAGGCTGTCAGATTCTTTGTAACTGGAGTTATAGACAACTGTGAGCTGCTGTGCCGGTGCTGGAAATCCAACTCAGGTCCTCTGTTAGAGCGGACTGCTCTTAGCTGCTGAGCGGCAGTCCGTTTTCTTACAGCTAGAGTTAGTGCACACTTGTAACTTTAAGTCCACTGCTTAAGACTGTTTATTCATGACGTCTGCTAAGTCAGCCATTGGTTACTACAACGAATACCACCCAGTTTACAAAGACATTTGGTTACTATAACAATTACCGCCTGGTTTACAAAGACAAAGGTTTATTTTGTCTCCTTTTTTTGCAGGCCTTGGCCCCTGGCTGTCTGGCTCTATTGTTTCTGAGTCTGAACCCTTGAAACACAACCACAGCAAGGTGCTCACGGGAGAACAAAGGTCTTCACTTCATAGCTAGAAATTAAAAAGAGAAGCAGGAAGGACATGCCTCACGATTCCATTCAAGGGCAGGCCTTCACAGGCCCTGAAGACCTCCATGCTCCACCAGATCTTAAAGTTCCTACCACCTCCCAAGCTGGGGACCAAAGCTATAACAGTAATTAAGCTCTGTGGGTATGCGGGCAGTTTAAGATCCCAGGCAGGGGTAGGATAACAGTTGATTTAAAAGCTACCTTTGTCTGACTGTGGTGATTGGCTCCTTGTGCAGAGGCTTAAGGAGATAAACCTCTTCCTTCTTATATCCATCTCCAATGGCTGCCCTTGTCTCCTCAGACAGAAACACTCTGGCTATCTCCCTGGGGAGCTAGGCTCCACCTCCCAACTGCAGATTTCCCTATGTCCTCTGTTCTCTGTTTTGACAACATAAATGTGGGTCTTACACTTTCCACTGGCAAACAGGGACTGATGGCCCTCTGCAAAGGAACAACTGAGTTCCTGTCTGGACACCCAAAGATTGCAGCCGCAGCCCTCAGAGTGGGGCTACCCACCCAACATCAAGACATGTGTCCTAAGAAAAACCCCAGGTAAATAGCTAAGAACCCTCACCTCCCCTCTCTCTCCTTTTGGGATAAATAATTCCATCGTCAACCCAAACATATGACCTGAGGGCATGTAGACAGTACCCAAGGAAGTTTCTTGCTAGGAACTCTGCAACTTGGAGATGGACTCAATGTTTCACAAAAGGGATGGGTTTGATTCTGTCATTGCATGGGCTTTTTTCTCCAAGCTTCCGAAGTGCAGAACTCAACACACAACCAAAAGGAAGAATGGTATCGTGACCCTCCAAATACCCAGCCCCATTCACCCCGGGCTATATCCAGTTTCATTCCGTCTATCTCCACCCCTTTCCCTCTTCATAAATTATTTTAAGTAAACCCTAGCCTGTGAGAATGTTGCTTGGGAGAGAGAAGGCCTTTCTACCTCAAAAAGGTAGGAAAAAAAAAAAAAAAAAATAGAGAAGGAGGTCAATGTCCGTGAAAGATCATGCTTCAAGGATCCAATCTCCTTCCACCAGGGTACTTGTGTCTCCTACCTTCTCATAGCACATAAACTAATGGCCACACCCTCAACGAGTGAGTCTTTGGGGGATGGGCAGTCAGGACTCAAACTATAACACTCGACTTCCTGGAATTTAATGAAAATGTTGACACATCATACCCAAACCTATGGACACAATGAAAGCAGTGCTAAGAGGAAAATTCACAGCACCAAGTGCACTGGTAAAGACACTGGAGAGATCCTGCACTAGCAACTTAACAGCACATGTGAGAGCTCTAGAAAAAAAAGAAGCAAACTCACCTAAGAGGAGCAGACACCAGGAATTAGTCAAACTCAGGGCTGAAATCAACCAGGTAGAAGCAAAGAGAACAAAGTATCAACAAAACAAAAAGCTGGTTCTTTGAGAGAACCAACAAGATAGATAAACCCCTAGCCAAACTAACTAAGGGGCCCAGAGGCAGCATCCAAATTAACAAAATCAGAAATGAAAAGGGAGACATAACAGCAGAAACAGAGGAAATTTAAAAAAAAAAAACAAACATCAAATCCTACTACAAAAGTCTAAAAGCCTATACTCATCAAAAGTGGAAAATCTGGATGACTTTCTAGACAGCACACCAAAGTTAAATCAAGGACCAGTAAACTATCTAAACAGGTCCATATCCCATAAGGAAATACAAGTCACTAAAAACCTCCCAACCAAAAAACGCCCAGGGCCAGAAGGCTTTAGAGCATAATTCTACCAGAACTTCAAAAACCTAATACCAATATTCCTCAAACTTCCATAAAATAGAAACAGAAGGAACACTACTTAATTCATTCTATGAAGCCACAATTACTCTGATACCTAAACCAACCAAAAAAGAGAACTTCTGACCAATCTCGCTTATGAATATTGATGCAAAAATACTCAATAAAATTCTTGCAAATTAAATCCAAGAACACACCAAAACCATCATTCACCACGATCAACTAGGCTTCATCTCAGGGATGCAAGGTTGGTTCAATATATGAAAATTGATTAACGTAATCCACCATATAAATAAACTCAAAGAAAAAAATTACAGGATCATCTCCTTAGATGCAGAAAAAGCATTTGACAAAATACAACATCCCTTCATGTTAAAAGTATTGGAGAGATCAGGAATTCAAGGCCCATACCTAAACATAATAAAAGCAATTTACTGCAAACCAACAGCCAATATCAAATTAAATGGAGAGATACTTGAAGCAATCCCATTAAAATCAGAGACAAGGATGCCCACTCTCCCCATATCTATTCAATATAGTACTCGAAGTGCCAGCTAGAACAAGAAGACAACAAAAAGAGGTCAAGATGGGGTTGGGGATTTAGCTCAGTGGTAGAGCGCTTGCCTAGGAAGCGCAAGACCCTGGGTTCGATCCCTAGCTCCGAAAAAAAAGAACAAAAAAAAAAAAAAAAAAAGAGGTCAAGGGGATACAAATTGGTAAAGAATTAAAGATATCACTATTTGCAGATGATATGATAGTATATATAAGCGACCCCAAAAATTCTACCAGTGAACTTCTGATAAACAACTTCCGCAAAGTGGCTGGATACAAAATTAATTCAAATAAATCAGTAGCCTTCCTTTATATAAATGATAAACAGGCTGAGAAAGAAATTAGGGAAACAACTCCCTTCCCAATAGCCACAAATAATATAAAATATCTTGGGGTAACTCTAAGCAAATGAATGAAAGATCTGATGACAATAACTTCAAGTCTCTCAAGAAAGAAATTGATGAAGATCTCAGAAAGTATAGAGATCTCCCATGTTCATGGATTGGCAGAATTAACATAGTAAAAATGGCCATCCTACCAAAGGCAATCTACAGATTCAATGCAATCCCCATCAAAATCCCAACACAACTCTTCAAAGACATAAAAAAAGCAATTCTCAAATTTATCTGGAAAGGCGTAAAAAACAAGAATAGTGAAAACAATTCTCAACAATAAAAGAACTTCTGGGGGAAATCACCATCCCTGACCTCAAGCTATACTATAGAGCGATAGTTAAAAATAAAAACAAAAAACAAAAAACAAAAACAACTCCATAGTATTGGTACAGAGACAGGCAAGTAGATCAATGCAATAGAATTGAAGACCCAGAAATGAACACATACACCTATGGTTACTTGATCTTTGACAAAGGAGCTAAAACCATCCAATGGAAAAAAGATAGCATTTTCAATAAATGGTGCTGGTTCAACTGAAGGTCAACATGTAGAAGAATGCAGATTGATCCATTCTTATCTCCTTGTACAAAGCTTACGTCCAAGTGAATCAAGGACCTCGACATAAAACCAGATACACTGAATCTAATAAGAGAAAGTGGGAAAGAGCCTTGAACTCACTGGCACAGGGGGAAATTTCCTAAACAGAACTCCAATGGCTCATGCTCTAAGATCAAACATTAATAAATGGGCTCTCATGAAACTGGAAAGCTTCTGTAAGGCAAAGGACATAGTCAATAAGACAAATCGGCAACCTACAGATTAGGGAAAAAATGTTCACGTTATAACCCCACATCTGATAGAGGACTAATACCCAAAATATATAAAGAACTCAAGAAGCTAACCACCAAATAAACCAAACAACCCAATCAAAATATGGGGTATAGAATTAAACAGAGAATTCACAACAGAGGAATCTTGAATGGCTGAGAAGCACCTAAAGGAACGTTCAAAGTCCTTAGTGATCAGAGAAATGCAAATCAAAATGACCCTGAAATTCCACCTTACACCAGTCGGAATGGCTCTAAGATCAAAACCTCAGGTGACAGCACATGTTGGTGAGGATGTGGAGAAAGAGGAACACTCCTCCTTTGCTGGTGGAATTGCAAACAGCTACAACCACTCTGGAAATCCATTTGGAGGTTCCTCAGAAAACTAGAAATAGATCTTCCTGAAGACCCAGCAATATCACTCTTGGGAATATACCCACCATGCCACAGGAGGACGTGTTCCATTACGGTCATAACGGCTTTAGCTGTAATAGCCAGAAACTAAAAACAACCCAGATGTCCCAGGACAGAAGAATGGACACAGAAAATGTGGTTCGTTTACACAATGGAGTACGACTCAGCTACTAAGAATGAGGACATCCTGAGTTTTGCAGGCCAATGAGTGGAACTAGAAAATATCATCCTGAGTGAGGTAACTCAGATCCAAAAGGACGTGCACAATATGTACTCACTTATAAGTAGATATTAGCCAAGAAAATAAAAAGTACAGACTACCCAAGATACAGTCCACAGAACTCAAAAAGGTCAACAAGCTGAAGGGCCCGAGTGGGGATGCCTCAGTTCCACTTGGGAGGGAAAAGAAAGCAAACACAAGGGGTTGAGGGGAGGGAGGGACATGGGTGGGAAATCAGAGAGGGGACAGGAAGAGGGAACATGATTTGCTATTGGGTTGGGGGAAAAGACTGAAGTCTTGAGGGCCAGCAGAAAGAATGGAAACAGGTGACTTCAGGAGGAAAGAGGTGGGAGGACCCTCCAGAATGTACCAGAGACCTGGGAGGTGAGAGACTCTTAGGAATCAAAGGGAGGAACCTTAGATGAAATGCCCTACAGTGGGGAGAGGGAACTTGTAGAGCCCACCTCCAGCAGAAAGACAGGGCATCAAGTGAGGGATGGGGTTGTTAACCCACAGTCAAAACTGTGACCCATAACTCTTCCTGTCTGAAAGAAATACAGGGATGGAAACAGAGAAGAGCCTGAGGAAAAGGCGGTCCAGCGACAGGCCCAAAGTGTGAACTGTATTAGCTGATTACGTTTCAATAATAAAACGATTTCTTGGCTGAGAGTTGAGAAATACACAAATCTATGCACACGAGAGGCAGCTCACAGTCTCAGGAAAGCTAACACCCTACTCTAGCCAACACCCTACTGTAAGCTTCACAAGGTGCGTGTGTGGTGCGTGCAGATACATGTAGACAAACACGCGTACACATAAAATGAAAACAAATACACCCTTAAAAATAAAAAAGAGTTAAGTCATCGTGAAAGAATCCACAGAATAGCGAACAAGTCCAGGCATACAAACTCAAGAAAAAAGTGGGCAGAAATTGCTTCTGTCCAGAATGTCACAGGCTCTTCCTGCAGGACAGACACCAAAGGGGCTCAGGAGTGAAGTCTTTCGGTAGTCTGGCAGCAGCTGGCGGTGCTACTCGCTACTCGGTCCTGGACCCTCTACTCACTGTCTAAGTGAGAGCTGTCCTTGCTCCCAGAAGCCTGGTGGCTTCCGAACCAGCCTTCAGTGGTGCCCAGATAAAGCTATGACAGATGAATCTGGCTGTCACACTGGGACAGATTTCTCATCAGAAGGAAACATGTTCTCACCTGGCTAACTTAGTTCCCCTTAGAGTTCTTTTCCTGTGTACCACCCTGAGCGATGAAACCCCTTACCAATAAAAATACCAATAAAGTAAAGCAGAGCGTAAACAATAGACAGAAATGATAAATATAGTAAGTACCATACTTGAGTTGAGAAAATAGCAAGTTTTCCTTTACTTGAGCACTTAGAAAAGCTTTGAAAATGATGAAATTTATTTAGTTCGTTGTGGGGGTGGGGAGGTGGGAGTGGAAGGGTGCGGGGTTGGAGGGAGCACAGGCTAAATCAGGGAAGAGCTGGGTATCCCAGGAGAAGCTAAAGTAGTAACACTTTTAAAGTAAGAAAAGAAAATAACAATAATAACAAAATCCCCTGGGGGAGGTAACAGAGTAACAAGTAACGGGTAACAGAGGTAGAAAAGGAAAGTTAAAGCTAGCAGCCGGAATACTGGGGACCACTCATTGAAATGGCAGCTGATGCCTGGGGCGTCTTAAGAATATTAGGTCACATCTGTGAGTAAGCACTAGCCAGATAATCAAGTCACTGACTGGCTGTGGTCATTTGAATAAGGATGGCTTCCACTGGCTCAGAGATTTGAATACTCGGTCAGTGGGGTGGATTCGGAGGTGTGGTCTTGTTAGAGGAAGTGTGTCACTGCAGGGTGGGATTTGAGGTTTCAAAACCCCTAGCCAGGCCTAATGTCTCTCTCTTCTCCTACCTGTGGATCCAGATGTAGAACTCTCATCTCCTTCTCCTGCACTCTGTCTGCCTGCACACTGCCATGCTTCCCGCCATGATGACCAACAGTAAGCAGAACCTGTAAGCCAGTCCCAATTAAATGCCTTCCTTTCCACGAAATGCTGTGGTCCTGGTGTTTCTTGGCAGAAACAGAATGCTGACTGAGACAGTAGGGTTACCATAAATGCCGGTAGGCGGGAGGACTGCAGAGTAAAGCTTAGGAATCTACCTTTTACTGTATTCGTGAAAAGCTGAATTTCACGGTTGGAAAGTGCTGTAAAATGAACATGCTATTTCCGTGTTTGTATGTGCGTGTGCACATCAGGAGACAATGTCTGGGAGTCAGTTCTCTCCTTCCACTTGGGCTCAAAGTCAGGTCATCAGGCCTGCGAAAGCTTTTGTGCTCTGGGCCATCTTGCCAGCCTGGACTATTTCATTTTTAAAAATAATGTTTAAGGCTGGCAAGGATGGCTTGGTAGGTACAGGCACCTGCTGCTAAGCCTGAGGGCCTGAGTTTATCCTCCAGGACCACATCACGGAAGGAGAGAACCAACAAACTGTCCTCGGACCTTCACATGTGCACACATAGGTGCTTGGATGTGCATATATACATGGCCATGTGCATGTTTACACACACACACATACAATTTTTAAAAAGTAAACAAACCAGGCCTTTAGGTATATATTACAATCCCCCATGGGGTCCCCTAGTTTGTTTGTTAGTTTGTTTTGTTCCCTAGTTTCCTGTTGTTGTGATGTCATTCCTATTTTCCAGACGAGGAAAAAAGCAATAGGCTCCAGGCACAGCTGGGGTACTTGGTCATGGACACCTCACTTTGGGTAGAGGGCTAGTTGGGAAGGCTAGCACAATAGAAGGGGAAGAGAGAGAGAGAGAGAGAGAGAGAGAGAGAGAGAGAGAGAGAGTGGTATAAATCACTATGGGAAATAAGAGCTGTGGGAGCTATGAAGGGAGTGACAATACCTCAAGACACCCCAGAGTCCTTAGTGGCCACATAAGATGTACAAAAGGAAGACACTGATGCTTGACTAGCAAAGAGATCTGAAGGTCAAGCTGTATCGTTCCTTAAAGGCACGGAGAATCCATTAAAGACCTGACAGTAGGTGGGTCCATCCACTCATTCAGTATTTCGTCACTGACTATGTACCAGCCCCAGTGGCAGGCCCGTGAGGTAGGATGCCAGAGGGTTGTGGGATACTCAGGGTGGGGCAGTCTGGGATGGCTGGAAATGCCATCAGTCAGCATCCAGTGCTCACTAGGGAAACACAAGGCCAAACTGGAAATGCTAGACAGGAAATGAGGAAAAACAAAGGGGACATTGAGGAGTCTCTAACAAGACCCTGCCACTGGATGGCGGTGCACAGCGCAGTCACGGTGGGGAGGCTGCGAGTCAGCCATACCAAACACACGGGCACGAAATGGACATTTATTTGCTGTCTTATATCGTCTGTGGAGTGGAGCCAGGCAGAGCCGCTGAGGCTCTCTGTAAAGTGAAAGGCTGCAGTGAGGAAAGCAAACTTCACTTAGAATTGTACTTCATGCCACGGCCAATCATTTTCTCTTCTTCAGAGTGGTTTCCCTCCTTCCTTCTTTACATGGGTCCTGGGAATGAAACCTGGGCTTGTGCAGCATACACTTTGGCCATTAAGTCATCTCGCCGGCCTCCCTTGACTTTCCTAACAGCTGGGAAAGCAGCAATCATCTTTTAGGGGCAGAACTAACGTAGGAATGTCATCAACCCCATCATTTGGCTGGCCCACGGCCTTCTTGCAGAAAGCTTGGGTTGTCTTGTCCTTACCTCTGGATTGGTGCCTAAGAATCAGGAACACTGAGTCTGTCTGACTGACTAAGAACTGGGGGCCATCTTTCAGTAAAGCCACGGTCTGGGTTTCAGAAGACTGGGTTTCATGTTCTAGGCGGGCAGCCGCGGAGCACAAGCCCAAATCTGTGGTTCTAAAAAGATTCCTAGAAGTCATAAAAACACAGACCACCGCTACGTGCCCTCCCAGGCCTCATTCTCCATCCGCCTGGGTCCTCGCTCAGCTCCATAGAGCGACTTCCTGATTCCTCACAAGGTGCTCCCTATACAGACGCTACCCTGCCCTCAAGGAGGCCAGGAGAAAGCCCGTCAACACAAGACTGCCCCTTCCCTTTCCATACAGAGCTGTACTCTCCATGCATTTAAATGGCAATTCACTCATAAAAGAATCACAAGGCAAGGGACATCACCCATCCCCCTCATCAAACAAGGTCTTATAAAGACTGATACCAACTCTTGTCTTTAATAACATCTTCCCAGTTTGATTCCAACTATAGCTTCATAGCTACAGAGCAACTGTAGAATATGTATGGAGATATAAATAAATACTGTAGCTATAAATGCAGAAAATAAACTTCAAGAGAGTAATTTTTAAAAGCGAAGTCCCTTAGACTGGCCTTGTTTGCCATTTTCTAGCTACAGGTAATGCATCCAGAGAATATTTTCGTTTAATTTCTGTATGGTAGGCACTCGCTATAGACACACAGACATCAATTATCCTTCAGAGGCTGGGGTGGAGGACCGTCTGCAGACAGTTTCCAATATGCATATGAAAACAGTTTAAACAGGGCCTGAGAATTGCAGGCGTCACGTGACCTGTGTGTACATCGTGGTAGAGGCAGAACTCAGAAGCGTGAGCCTAGCCTGACCTATGTAGGGAGCTCCTCTATAGTCTGGGCTAGGAAGAAAGGTCCCAACCTAAAGAAAAATCCATCAATCAAGCGCTCTCTGTATTAGTTCTTTTCCTCATGGCTGTAATAAAGCGGAAGACAGGGATGGCTCAGGGGAGGGCAGTTCATGCTGGCTCAGATTAGGAAGAAAATCATACGCCATGTGCAGAAGCCACGGTGAAGCTCATGGCAGTAAGGTCATTCTGAGGTGGATCCTCAGTCATATGACAGACCAAGAATTGGAGCACATGAGAGAAAGGAGCAGGGCTAACACACCCCCAGGGACCCCCACCCACCCCCCAGTAGCCTCCAGTGAGGCTGACTTCCTAAAGTTCTACGGTCTTCCTAAAATAAGCATCATCACCTAGGGACCAAGTGTTCAAACACACAAGCCCATGAAGGTCATTTCAGACTTGAACGGTAAGGCGCCCCACCCACCCCAAGGTTCTGTCCAACCACAGGCCCTGAGACCCACAGGACAAAAGTAACCAAGGGTGGATCTTCTGAGACCACAGCCCAAATCACAGCACGCAAAGTAGCAAAATCGGCTTTGAGGACAGAGTAAGGTTGACACCCAACTGTCACAAGATAAAAGCTACCACACGATGACAGTCACAGCCACCTGGCCTGCTGCTGCCCCAGCAGTCGTGAAGCAGGGCAGTCTCTGTCGTCCCAAGCCTCCTGTCTCCACACACGTCCATCTTTCTCGGTTATCATGGTCTGGTCTCAAGCTTGACCTCCTGTAGAGCCTGAGTGTTGACCCCCAGCATGGTTCCTCTGTGTTGGCAGTCAGCTTGTTCCCACTGAAGAGAGAGAGAGAGAGTGTGTGTGTGTGTGTGTGTGTGTGTGTGTGTGTGTGTGTGTGTGTGTGTGTGTGTGTGTGTGTTTAAAGCATGGGTTCCCTGTACTGAATTTGTCCTGTAGACCAGGCTAGCCTCAAACTCAGAGATCTCTATGCTCATCTCCCAAGTGCTGGGATTAAAAGTGTGTACCACCACACCCAGCACTACATTTTCTTATAATTGGATTGAGTGATGTATTTAAATACATAAATGCTGTCAAGAAATTTTATTACTTGTGAATCTAGCTGTTTCATCAGTCTAGTGAATACTTAGGACAAAATGAAATGTGTTTGGGGATATGGGTATTATTAAAAAAAAAAAAAAAAAACAATTAAGGGGCTGGAGAGACGGCTCAGCCGTTTGGAGCGCTGCTGCTCTCATGTAGACCCAGCACGCGTGTGGTGGCTCACATCATCCGTAACTCCAGTTCCTGGGATCAGACATCTAAACTCTAGGCACCGGCATGCACACAGCACACATACACACATGCAGGGAAAACACTCAGACACATGAAATAAAGAAATGGATAAATCTTTAAAAAGATAGAAAACAATTAGAAGCTAAACTACACAGCAAGTGACCGGCCACCCCGGGCTGCATAACAAGACTGCGTCAAACAAAAGTCATTTCAGAAACTGAGCAAACGGAGATCAGAGAGGAAGATGCTTGTTCTGTAAGCACCAGGACCAAAATGTGGTCCTCAGCTCTGAGGACAAAGTTAAGCCCTGTGGGACTAGAGGGTCCCTGGGCTCTGGGGTCAGCCATCCTAGCCCTGTCAGGGAGCCCCAGGTCCCAGTGACAGACTCTGTGGCCAAAGATCAGGATACTTTCAACTCCTCCCCCAGAACAAAGCAAGGTGCACAGCTCCTGGGGAAGATGTTCAAGGCTGACCTTTGACCTCCACACACATACATCCACACAGGTGTAAACAGGCCCACACGTATGTGTATGCAAGCACATATGAAAATGACTAGGTAAGTCTAACAGAGACTAGAAGAATTTACAGGACATCTGACATAAGTATTAACATCCAGGATGTATGAGAAACTCCTAAGATCCAGTAATAAATAGAAATATACCCATTCTGCAATAGCTTACAGGGGCTGGAGAGACGTCTCAGTGGTTAAGTGCACTGACTACTCCTCCAGAGGACCCAGGTTCAATTCCCAGCAACCACACAGCAGCTCACAACTGTCTGTACCTCCAGTTCCAAGAGAATGGACGCCCTCTTCTGGTCTCTTCAAGTACTGCACACATACAGTGCAGAGACATATGTGTAGCTAAAATAACCATACGTACAAAATAGAAATAAAGATTTTTTTTTTTTTTTAAAAAGCAGGAGTGCAGGGTTGGGGATTTAGCTCAGTGGTAGAGCGCTTGCCTAGCAAACGCAAGGCCCTGGGTTCGGTCCCCAGCTCTGGGGAAAAAAAAAAAAAAAAAAAAAGCAGGGTACATATTTGGACAAGCACTTCACATAGTGAGGTACATAAAATGCTAGTATGCACGTTGAAAAAAAGACATGATCCAGGCTGTTTTGGTTTGTTTGTGTTTGTCGTTGTTGTGTTTTGTTTTTGAGACAGGGTTTCTCTGTGTAGCCTTGGCTGTCCTGAGACCAGGTTGGCCTCAAACTCAGAGATCCACCTGCCTCCCAAGTGCTGAGATGGAAGGTGTGTGTGCACCATTGCCTGGCTATGATCATCAAGAAAACTAAAATTACTTTAGTATGGTGGTTACCATCAGGAGGCTGAGGTAGGAGAATTAGCATCAACTTGAGGAAAGTCTAGGTTATACAATGTGTTGCAGGCAGTCCTGGGATACAGGGTAAGGCTGGAGCAAGGAGAGGGGAGGGAGGGAGGGAGGGGGGTAGAGGGAGGGAGGGGAGAGGGGGAGGGAGGGAGGGGAAGAGAAAGGGAGGGAGGGAGAGACTACCCAAATATAATAGTGCACAGTTTTAGTCCTAGCACTAAGGAGGCCAAGGCAAGGTGGATCTCTGAGTTCGAGGCTAGCCTGGTCTACAGAGGGTCTACAGCCAGGGCTACACAGAGAAACCCTGTCTAGAAAAATAATAACAAAAATTAAAAATGAAAAAGGGAACGAGAAATAAAAAACACAGAGAAGCACCACACACACATATGTACAGGCAACACACACACACACAGACACTCACACACAGACACACACACAGGCACACACACACACACACACGATGCCCACAGGGCACTCACACAGCTCTCCTGGCTCAGCAACGGATAAGGCCATGGTCACAAAGTCAAATATGGAATTGGTTTTCACGGGACCAAGGATCAAACCCAAACAAGGTGTTCAACCAAACGAAGCCTCTGTGGACCTCTGTTGTCCCAGAATGTAGAAAGCACATTCAAAATCTAAGTCTCTGAAGTGTGCCTTTGTGCTAGGACATTGTGCAGAACTCGGAAGCCAAAAGCACGGCAGGGAGGGTGAGACAGAGAAAGAAAACCCGAGGAAGTAATAAAAACAAGGTGCCGCACGTGGGATGCAGTCTGTACTCCCAGCATGTAGGCTGGAGGCAGGAGGCTGCACAGCTTGAGGGAGGGAAGGTGCATGCTAGCCAACCCCCCACAGGCCAGCAGAAAACAAGGTCTGTTTTGGTCTTTAGAGACACGAAAGCAGGCTGCAGTTGTATTCAGTAAACTACCGATCCCCCTGTCTCCACCTCTGAGTGCTGGGATCGCCACTGTAAAGATGGAGAGATATACCCTCAGATGACAGTGGCATATGTATCCAGGTTCTCCCCAGCATAGCCACTCCGCCTCTGCAGAAACCTCCAAGCAGACATTTGTCTGATGTCAACACACCGTACCCTTGAAAACACTGCATAAATGATATCTTGATAAATTTTATTTTAAAGGGTATTTCATGTGCACCAAATCAGCAGCATGAATCTGATACCTGGAACCAGCTAGGGCGCTGAGCACTGAGACAATTACTGCCTGTTGGTGAGAGCATCAATCAGCCTGCCAACACCAGCAGCTGCTGAGAGAGACGTGCATACCTTCCCGTCTACACATCAGTCCTATCTGCACGCTGAGTCGCGAACAGAGCTGTCCACTGCAGTACCACAGCAGTGGAAGGAAGGTTTTTACAGACAGAAGTACAGATACCTACCTCCTATAGTTAAAGTTGCAGCTATGGAAATCAACAACAGCACGAGAAGAGCAGGCAGCAGGCTGGGCCCTGCTGTCATTCCTATTGCTGTAGAGACTCCACTACAGTCCGAGTATGGGATGCACAGTACATGCCCACATTAAAGGCGTGGCCAGCCACTTGGTACCATCATAGGAGGGTGGTGGGAATTCACAATGTGGAGCCTCACGGGAGGCCTTTGGGTCACTGAGGACATAATGTGGAGTGAAAAACAGGATCCTAGTCTTTTTGTTTGTTTGCTTTCTATCTTTGAGGTGAGCAATCTCGCTCCACCATAGGCTCTACCATGACTTACCGTCTCATTACAGACACAGAAGAAGAGCCAGGGCCAACCAGGCACAGACCAAAAACCTCTCAAAGCGGGAGTCTCTTTGTAAGATGACTGACTGTCTCGGTTATCACAGTAATAGAAAGCTAACAGGCACAAGCACACATGTACGTGAATACATACTATGACAGGCCTGGGTCACACCCTCAGCTTAGAAGAACGCAGCGCACACACACAGTTTACTCATCTGTATGTGAGAAGGGACAAGCACACCTGAACACCTGTGAGGCGCTCAGAAGGCCGCTCGTGGGAGTCCGTCCTCTCCTTCCACCGTATGGGTGTCAGGATCCAGAGATGGAACTCGGCAGCCTTTGCCCACCGAGCCTCCTCCCCAGCCCTTACATGCACTTTTAATGCACAGAAATAAGAACACGAAGTCGGAAGCCATTGCTGTGGTGAAGGGAAGGTTTCCAGGAGCAAAGAGGCTGCCATTAGATGAACCTAATGGGGGAATGGGTGTTCGCTGTTCTATAATCTATACCTTTGTTTGAGCCAGGGGTCTTTCTTTGCATTCCTGAAACGAATATGTAGACCAGGCCAGCTCTGAACTTGAGGCAATTTCCCTGCCTCGGCCTCTGAAGGGTTAGACCATGTTCACATGGCTGCACCAGCTCTATCGTCTGTATGTAGGTCACCGAGGACATAACCTGGAGATGAAAAGCTCAATCCCAGTCTCTTCCTCTTCCATTTCTGTTTCTAGCTTTGAGGTGAGCCATTTCGCTCAACCATATGCTTCTACCATGACTTACCCTCTCACTATAGACCCAGAAAAGCCAGGGCTGTATGATTGTATGCATGATTTCCTCCTCCAACGTTTTAAAAGCATATTCCCCACAACACCCTGCTCTCCACCCCCACTGCACCCCTTCTGAGAAATGATCCCGAGTAGTACAAGCTGGCCCTAGACCTGATATGTCTATATAGTCAAGGATGACCTTGAACTCCCGACCCTCTGGTTTCCACCTCCGGAGCGCTGGGATTACAGCCCTGTACTGATGTGCCCTCTGTAAAACACGTTTCTTTTCTTCCACATGCCCATTTGTTCTGCTTAACTTTTGGTGACTATTTTTCAAAGAAAACACATTTTTGATCGGCAGGAGAAATCCTACATCTTAAAAAAAAAATGCCTGAATTTTGTTTTATCTTCAAGTCTGTCATATTTAAGAAAAATTCTTCAGAAGATTTACTATACTGACTTACTACCAACATTTAAACAAGCTACACAGGCTAATTGAGAAATTGGAACAATCTCTTTAAAAGAAACATTGTGGATTGTACTTTTAAGTAGTTACAATTAATCTGTATCTCTCTAGGGCCTGAAGAAAATCTTTTTCACTGAAGTTAGTTCTTAAGTGACATATATAACAATAACTATCAATTAGGTTCAATTTGGTCTTTAATTTGGCTTTTGTAATATGAGTCAAAATTCCCCATGCATCATTTATACAACCAAAGACAGAGTGTACTGTGCTGGAGCGCACTCTGGAGCCAGGAGCTGGTGTCCCCCAACCCTCCTCCCCCACCACATCACCCATGCCACCGACTTCCCCATGGTGTCCCCTGAACTGAAGACACTCATTACCCGAGCATATTCTGACGTAGCAGGGCACCTACGGCGAGTCAGGCCATTGCTGGAGAAGTTCTACCACATTTACTTCACTCTCTCTGCCTCTCACACACGGGTGCATGGAGCAAAGGTCTTCACATGGCGATGGGACAAAAATAGAACTGCCTGCTTGAGTCCAGTGGGTCATATACAATGTCACAGTCACGTCCTTGGGTATCATCTGTGGCCACACACCGTACGCAAAGGAACGAAAGATGGGATTTCCATGAAAGGCAGAAGCCCGATGTCCCCTGGCCTTCTCAGTGGTAGAAAGGGCTTCCTTCTTCCTTGTCATGGTGTCCCCACCTTAATGCCTGTGGTGCACGTCATCTAATGTGATGTCCTCGCTGGCCACCCTCATCTGTGAACACTTGGGACATCATTGTGACTACTGACCTATAGCAACATGGTTCCTAAACTATCCTGCAGCCCTTGCTGGGCTCTACTGAGCTAACGCATGGTGCTCTCAAAGCTGGTCACCCTGGGAAGGGCTTAGAAAAACTATATATCCCTCCAACATTTTTATTCTGATACAACGGTGTGTGTGTGTGTGTGTGTGTGTGTGTGTGTGTGTGTACACACGTGTGCATGCGTGCACACACTTGCATGTGCATCTCTGTACATGGATAGAGGCCAGAGATACTGAGGTCCTACCCTATCTCTTTATTCCCTTAAGACAGGGAGGGTCTTCACTGGACCTAAAACTTGCCTTTTTTGTCTTCTTTTTTTTCTTTTGTTTTGTTTTGTTTGTTTTAAGCTGGCTGGATAACCACCCAGCCAGAGATTCTCCAGTCCCCCCCAACCACAGCACACTGGAGTTCCTGGTGTTCACAGTCACGCCTGGTTTTACCTGGGTGCTAGAGATCTGAACATAGGTCCTCATGGTTACCCAGCAAACGCCCTTACAGGCCGTCCATCTCCCCAGCCTGACACGTCTTTTTAAAGTTAAGATAGTTGCAAAGTATATAAATTATATCATAAACAAAATCCTGTACATCTAAACGGATAAATGAATCTAGCCTGGGAGTAGCTCCGTGGGCAGACTGCTTGCCTGCATTTTGTGCACAAAGCAGGGCCTTTCATCCCCAGCTCTGAATAAACCAGGTACCTGGGAGATCACGGGAGGAGGGTCAAGAGTTCAAGGACAGCACAGGTTTCTCGGCCAGTGAGACAAAAGGAAAGCTAACCCCAGCACAAAAAAATTAAAATGATTGCTTATTAGTGGACAGATTAAACGGAGCATCAGAGTTCTCGCCACAAAGACATGACAAGCACATGAGGCGACAGACGTGTTAGTTAGCCTGACAAATAACTTCACAATGTAGCCTGAGCGCCATGCCACAGTCTGCATCTCCAGCGCTCTGGAGGAAGGGGTGGGTGGATCACTGCAAGCGGGAAAGCTACACAATGAGTTCTAGACCGGCCAGGGGTGCACAGAGAGCCCTGCTTTGAAAACAAAAAGATCCCACAATGTGAGCACATACAAGGTCAACTGGACCCTGTAAATACAGTCACTATTGTCCTTTGGGACACATTTCCAACGCCGAGAATCAAGCCAGGCAAATGTTCTCACCAAGCCTCTGCCTCAGTCCCACAATAAAAATTTTTTTAAAGGGAAACAATGAGCCCTAATGATATTTTCTGCCCAATCAATTTCATTCTTCAACTGTGCTGAAACCGAAGGCCTGGCGATCTTCTGACTTACAGAAGGGTCTGTCGACGACCGTGGGCTCATTCACTCTCTCACTTTGCTGGGAATGATGCATAAAAAACTGCTTAGCCCAAAACTTACATTGACTGCTAGACACACTGTGCTCTTCCGCTTGGCGGTGTCCGTTTGACGTGGGCATGGTGTCACATGTCTGTAATCTCAGCCTGGTCTACATTCCAGTTTCTAGGTACCAGGCACGGGGGAGAAGGTTCAGCGGGTAAGGTACGTCATTACACGAACATGAGGACCTGAGTTTGGATCTCCAATACGCACATAAAAAGTCAGGCAATGCATCTGTACGTGCTGGGAAGCAGAGGCAAGAGAATGCCTGGGGTTTCCTGGCCAGCCAGTCTAGCCAACTGGTAAGTTCCGGGATTAGTGAGAAACTCTGCCTCAAAATTAATTAATTAATTAATAATTAATTAATGTGGAGAGTTATCAGTCTCTAACTTCCAAACACACACACACACACACACACACACACACACACACACACACACACACACACACACACAGAGTTTGAAAAAGGTCTCACTGCATACGGCCCTGGCTGGCCTGGAACTCACATAGATCCTCCTGCCTCTGCCTCCTAAGTGCTGGGATTAAAGGTGAGAGAAGGTCACCATATCCAACACCGATAAAGTTACATTTTTTTCCTTTCATTTTTTTTTTTTTTTTTATATGTATGCAGGTTGTTCCTCCATAAGTGTGCATGTGTGCATGTGCACACATGGTTCCTGCAGAGGTCAAGAAGGGAGCCGGAACTCCTGGAATTGGAGTTACAGATGGGTGTGAGCCTCTGTATAAGTGCTGGGAATCGAACCTGGGTCCCCTGCAAGAGCAACAAAGGGTCTTAACCACTAAGCCATCTCTCCAGTCCCCCAAATATTTTTTTTTTTTTATCTCAGGAAGGGTGAACAGAGTGCTTATGAGAAAAAGCATTCAGAAAAGGGCAACAGTCAGAATTCCCACAGCTTCCAGAGGACGGGCTCGGATGAGGCATTACTTTGCTGGTTTCAAGACATTTTTGTTTCATGTAGGTTATACCCACCAATACCTATTAGATACAAGGTAGGAATTTTTAAATTATTTGTTGATTAATTTTAAATAGTAATAAGTAGGTCTGAGGGTGTAGTTTAGCTGGTAGAGTACTTGCCCAGCATGCACCAGTTCCTGAGTTTGATTCCTTCATTGCATCAACCAGCCCTGTGGCCCTTATCTATAATCCCGGAGCTGAGGAGGCCGAGGCAGGACTATCTCTGAGTGACACGTGGGCTTTGTGTACACCATAAAACCCTGCACAATAGACAACAACGGGGCAAGTGAGATGGCTCGGCAGGTAACAGGCTCACTGCTTTTCCAGAGGACCTAGGTTCAGTTTCTAGAACCCACACAGCTAAGCACACAATTACCTGTGTGGAATTCCACTTCTGGGGCATCTGACGCCCTCTTCTGGCCCCCACAGCACCTGCACTCACATGCGCTTACCCACACAGACACACATCTGCATAGTTTTACATGTTTTAGTTTTAACTATATACATTTGTGTGTCTATGTGTGCACGTGAGTACCCGTGCCCATGGTGGTTACAGACATCCTCCTTCCCCACACTCAGACCTGGAGTTACAGGTGGTTGGGAGCCAACAAATGTGGGTGCTAGGGATTGAACTAAAAGAAGTGTGAGCTTTTAACCAGTGAGCATCTTTCCAGGTCCCACTTTCTAAGGATCTTTAATAAGATGCATCTGGGAAAGCATCTACCTCTGGACTGGGTTCTTTTGCAACACATCTCTGTGACATCTGGGGCTGGTCACTTAGGATATACCAACGAGCTGGGTGGTGCGGATTACTAACTACTGACAGGGCTGTATGAAGTCTTTAGTGCTGTTACTGAGGCTGGCCTGGAACTCACTATGTAGCCTAGGCTGACCTCGAATTCTCAACCCCTCAGCCTCCTGAGTGCTGGGACAAGCTCACATCACCACGGCCAGGAAGTTTGTAGAATTACTAATTTTTACCGTCAGGAGTGCATCTGATTCTCCTTAAGCAGTTACCGAATTCGTTTCAGAGAAATCCATCTGCTCTGCCTTCAACTCTGAATAAATGAGGACTATCAGAATATCGGTGGTGTTCTGGGGAGCTGTTGGTTCAGCCCACACCTCAGCCACCTGCAAAGTGCTCTCCTCTGAGACAATCACAAATCTGTCATCACACACAGAAGCACTTCTGCAACCACCCGCATCTTCACACAGATTATTTAAAAACATACGCCAGGGTTGGTGTGCAATGGCAGAGCCCATGATTGTAAGCCAAAGCCAGGCATTCTCTGACACTGCATTTGTTTTTAAATTACAGATAGGCACTGTGATGGTTTGTGTATGCTAGGCCCAGGGGGTGGCACTATTAGAAGCTGTGGCCCTGTTGGAGTAGGTGTGTCACTGTGGATGTGGGCTTTAAGACCCTCATCCTATTGGGTGGAGAGATGGCTCAGTGGTTAAGAGCACTGACTGCTCTTCCAGGGGTCCTGAGTTCAAATCCCAGCAACCACATGGTGGCTCACAACGATCTGTAATGAGATCTGATGCCTTCCTCTGGTGTGTCTGAAGACAGCTACAGTGTACCCACATACATGAAATAAATAAATCTTTATTTTAAAAAAAATGACCCTCATCTTAGCTGCCTGGAAGGCAGTCTTCTGCTAGCAGCCTTCGGATGAAGATGTAGAACTCTCAGCTCCTCCTGCACCATGCCTGCCTGGATACTGCCATGTTCCTGCCTTGATGATAATGGACTGAACCTCTGAACCTGTAAGCCAGCCCCAATTAAATGCTGTCCTTTATAAGAGTTGTCTTGGTCACCGTGTCTGTTCACAGCAGTAAAACCCTAACTTAGACAGGTACTAAGGTATGATGAAAATCAATGGTTTGTTTGCTTTGTCTAGGACACTCTTAGATGACCTTGTTTTGGAAACCTGAGTCCACAGTGGTGGAGAATACAATGCACGACACAGGTTGGTTGTTTATGCTGCTTTGATGGTGTCCGTGTGCCTGACACTGGGGGATTCTGGTTCATGCCAATGCCCTTCTGGAGCCCAGTTCTGCCCTCCTCTAGTGTTCCTGACCACAGCGGTACCACGTCTCCTCCTCAGCGACCTTTCGGCTCTTCTACCTGATGAAAGTGGCTGAGGACCAGGGCTGGATCACCCTATAACCTCTTTTTGGGTGTCTGAGAAGATTAATGACTGAGTTATTTCTGTCGAGTCTGATATTAGATGCTGCCCTTGGATCCTCCTGAGGCATCCTGACCTACAAATCCTTCTGTTTTCTTTCTCCCTACCAGAATTTACTATCCAGTTAGCTGGGGTGTTCTGAGAACTTTTACTCTCTGTGCTTGGGAGGGGAAAACAAGTTTTCATAAGCTAACACCAAATAATTAAGATTTACCTTGTTCACATTTATTTCTTCTTTTTTTCCTTCAAGGCAGGCTCTAACTATGTAGACTAGGCTGACCTCAAAGTCAGAGCTCCACCAGCCTTGTCAGAATTCTGAGATTAAAGGCATGTACCATCACACCTGATCTAACTCACATTTAATAGTTATTTATTTAGTGGCAGTGTTGGGGTTTCCAAGCATGCAGAAAAAGAGCACTTATCAGTCTATTTTATTTTATTTTAAAATTTTAGAGACAGGGTCTCACTATATTTAGATCAGGCTGGACTTGAACTCAAGAGGTTTGCTGTCCACCTCGTGAATGCTGGGATTAAAGTTGTGTCCTGCTAGGCTCAGTTTCATGCCAGTCTTTTGGTATTAGTTGTCAGGCAAGGTCTTTCTTATTTGCCTAGGCTGGCGTAGAAGTTTCTATGTAGGCCAGGCAGGCCACAAGCTTATCATCCTCCTACTTCAGGCTTCTGCACAGGCCATCATGGTTAGCTCATTTATAATGAGCCCCCTCCTTTCTCTCACATATACACACATTCTCTCTCAACTTTTTTAAAATTTAAACATTAGAATTTCATACACGGATGCAAGGCATTTTGATCATATCCACACGCGCCCTCATTTATACCATTCCTCCACAGAAATGTACGCCTGGATTCCACCTCAGCGACCTCAGAGGTTCCCCGTGTGGGAGTTGATTGTGAGATGTCAGGGTACAATTGGTGCAGTTTGAAATTGACTCTGTTGGGCTGGAGAAATGGCTCAGTGGTTAAGAGCACTGACTGGAAGAGGTCCTGAGTTCAATTCCCAGCAACCATACGATAGTTCACAACCATCTGTAATGGGATCTGATACCCTCTTCTGGTGTGTCTGAAGACAGTGACAGTGTACTCACATATGTAAACTAAATAAAATAAATCTTAAAAGAAAGAAAGAAATTGACTCTTGCTGTTAGAGGCTGCACCCATAGTTCAGCCATCACATACTCTGTACTGGTAAATGCCTGTGGTGAGTTGGGAGGGCACAGAAAACCAAATTTGGATTCACGAGCTAGGTCCTGTTAAATCAGGGCCAGGCCCCTTAGCACTATATTTGAAGCTTATGATTTTGGGGCCACTGACCTGGCTTAGAGCTATGGTTCTCAGTCTTCCTAATGCTTCGACTCTCTACAGGTCCGTACGTTGTAGTGACCACCCAACCATAAAATTATTTTCATGCTAGTTTGTAACTGCAATTCTGTTACTATTATGAATCATAACATAAATATTTTATAGGCAGACCTCTGTGAAAGTGACCCAGAGGTTGGGAACCACTGCCTCAAAGGGAAAAAGCATTTGATGCTAAGATCTGAATGTCTGAGCTTGATCCCTGAGATCCACACAGTGGAAGGAGACAGCTGACTCCCTCAATTGGCCTGTGATTTCTACATGCATGCTGTAGTACACACACACACACATGCATACACACACACACATGTACACACATGCGTACACACACACACGGGTACACACACACACATGCATACACACACATGGGTACACACACATACACAGACAAATAAAAAATGCTTATGATTTTATATGAATATTAAGTATGTTTAAGAAATAGGAAGTGGAACGTACTGTGGTGATTCCCTCCTAGATTCTCAGCACTGAGGAGGCCAAGGCAGGAAAATCATGAGTTTGAGGCCAGCTTGGGTAAATAGCAAGACCCTGTTTCAGAAAACACCACAGGGCATGGGTTTGTGTATATTAATACCTACCCTACTATTACTAGTGCAACTGCTATGCTAATTTCTACAAAGTAGAAAACTTGGGCCTAGAGAACCGCTGAGCCTGAGGACTCCACGGAACACAGAGGAATAGATCAAGCTTGGCTCAGGCCTGGGTAAGAGTGTGACCCCAGCTGAGGCTGGATGACCACAAGTTCAAGTCCCGAGTGGGCTACAGAGTGAGTTCAAGACCAGCTGAGGCAACCTAGTAAAACTCTGGGTCAAAATAAATGTCCAAAAAATATTTAGGGATACAACTCAAAGGTAGAACCGAGGGGTTGGGGATTTAGCTCAGTGGTAGAGCGCTTGCCTAGGAAGCGCAAGGCCCTGGGTTCGGTCCCCAGCTCCGAAAAAAAGAACCCCCCCCCAAAAAAAAAGGTAGAACCGAGCATGGGCAAGCTCCTAGGATTAGGCCCCCTGAACCACCAAAACATGTGAACCCAGATCTGAGTTTATTCAGAAGGTCAGGGGCCGGCAAGTGTCCTCCTCTCTATCCAGCCAGGCTTTGAGGTATGAACTGCCTCTTTCAGGGGGTTGTTTCTAATGTTTTTCATGTAGCTCAGCTTGGCCTCAAACTTGAACTCCTGGTCCTCTTGCCTCTGTCTCCCAAGCGCTGGGACTAGAGGCATGCGTGCACCATGCTGTGCTAAAGGCCATATGACATGACGGCTGCTCGATCCTGTCAGACACCATATAAAAGAATCGTTGTAGCTGCTTTTCAATAAAACCTAACACAGATACTGAAATCTGAATGCCGTACAGCATTAAGTCACGAGGCACATCGGTCTTGCTTTGGTTCATTTTTAAAATTGTTTACGGCTTTTGATTTGATGCAATGCTCCTGCCTGAGACTTACAAGTTTATACACCAACAGACCTAGTTCTTTTTCTTTTGCTATGTAAAAAGTCCAACCAGTGAGCTGGGTGTGGTGAAGCACACAGACCATTCTGGCACGACTTATACGTCTGTAAACTCCTAACCAAACCATATGATTAAAATAGTATGGGTCGCTACTTTCTCCACAGTAGAAAACGATCATTCGGTCATTCGTGTGTGTGTGTGTGTGTGTGTGTGTGTGTGTGTGAGAGAGAGAGAGAGAGAGAGAGAGAGAGAGAGAGAGGACAGATAAATATTAAGACATAGTGTAACAAAAAAAATTAAAGTCAAGAAATTTTAAAATCTACTTAAGGATTTGGTGTACACACACACACACACACACACGATATTACAGCTATTACTTCCTATTAGTGAAATTGTTCTCAGGCCCATAGGTATTAGTGTCCCTCTGGTACAGCTACTTGTATTGAACAGAGAACACAATTCTCTTCTATGAGATCTGCCTCCCGTGTTAGGGTTTTATGAGAAGTGTGCAGCAGAGAGAAGCCCAGGCAGTGGTTGGTGAGAGGAGAGTTAGAGTCCATTTTCCACACTGTATGACTGAAACGGTCTGGATGAGACAGTCTCCGTGCTCTCTAAGTGGATCCTGGCTTCCTTATGCACTGGAATACTGTACAACCATTAGAAGAACGAGAGAACCAGGCATGGTGTCGAATGCCTATAACCCCATACTAGGGAGGAAGAGGAGAGAAGATCAGAATTTCAGGGCCAACGTGGGCTCTATCTACAGCCAGATCCTGTTAAGAAAGAAAGGAAAAAATGAACTGGTGTGGAAAGAGTTTCAAGATGCATCATTAAGAGAAAGAAACAGGGCTGGAGAGATGGCTCAGTGGTTAAGAGCACTGACTGCTCTTCCAGAGGTCCTGAGTTCAAATCCCAGCAACCACATGGTGGCTCACAACCATCTGTAATGAGATCCAATTCCCTCTTCTGGCATGTCTGAAGACAGCTACAGTGTACTCATATATAATAAATAAATAAATCTTTAAAAAAAAGAGAAAGAAATTCTTAGGGGCTCAGCAATTAAGAGTGTGCACTGCTGGTGCAAAGGATCCACGTATGATTCCTTGCACCAACACCAGGCAGTTCACAACCACCTGTAACTCCAGCTCCAGAGGACCTGATGCTTCTGGCCTCTGCAGATGTGCCCATACCCACACCCAGAAACACACGCCCAGGCACCCAGAGACGCGCAGGCACACACACAATTAGTCTGAAATATTTATGAAGGTAAACTATTCAGCAAGATTAAAGAGCAAATCCAGTTACACATACGTTTAACATGTATATAATACACAATTCTATCCGTGCATGTGTGCACACGTATGTGTGCATGTCTGTGTTTATAGTACATGGAACATTCCTGAACACTCAGATACTGACGGCGGAGCAGGAGGATCAAGAGTTCAAAGTCATCCTCAGCTACACAGCAAACCCGAGGCCAGGAAGAGAGCCCAGAAACTGCATGGGGTCCAAGGAGAGCGGGGTATGATACAGCTTGTCATTCTACGTTCCCCAATGGGTGCAGTTCTCATTAAAAATACATGAATAAAGGGAGTATTTAAAATGACTTCTTCCCCAAGATGAGTAAAAGAGCACTTTATTAGAGAAGAAGGTGATGACAAAACAGATTCTCCACAGAACTGTAAACCTGGCAGCAGGCATACGACCCACCCACACTTCGAAGTCCAGTATGAAAGACCAGGGTTTAACTGAGGTCCCAGCTCCCGTCCAATCTTATCAGAGATCTATTAATTAACCGACTTCTACAAATAGCCACCTTATCTGCCAAGCGAAAGCCAGTAGCCCTTCCGTCTGCAATTTCAAATACTGCTCTTATTTCTAACACGCTGCAAAGCCTATTGGGTTTATGTAATATTGAACACAAAGGCAATGGAAATAACACAATTGATTTTTAAATTTCCATCACCCTGCTGCTCCGTTTTTTGATTATTTAAATTTCCTTAACGCCTGCTTAAAATAACACAACAAGGAAAGTTAAACATTTTACATTCTCCTCGAACTCTTATCACCGCAACAAAGTAATGCAGGTTAAAGATTCAAATCCCCACACGTAACAAAGAACTGCTAAAGAACAGATCAGAATTATCGTAAGGCTGTGAATGTCTGATTAAAATCTCAGGACACTTCTGAGACCAACGGAGAGTAGGCAAGTCCACAGGTAAAGGACCAAGACACAGCTCTATCCCGACAGCAGCCGACCCGTCACGAGCAGCTATCAGAGGGCACGTTTTCCTAAACTAGACAACAATGTCTAGTACTATTTTTTATTTCTTAAAACGGATTGATTTACTTTTATTTTGTGTGTATGAGTGTTTTGCCTCCATGTATCGCTGGTGTTCCACATACATGCAGTACCATCAGAAGCCAAAGGGGGGCAGCAAATCCCCCGGAAGTGGCATTGTAGATGTTTGTGAGCCTCCGTGGGTGCTGGAAACAGACTCCAGGTCCTCTTCAAGAGTAGCAAGTGTTCTTAACCAGTGAGCCGTCTCTCCAGTCCCTTTTTTTGATACAGGGTCTCACCACATAGTTCAGGGTGGTCTCAAATTTGCAGGTTTCCTGGTTCAGCCGTCCAAGCGCCCCCACACCAGATGGACGCTTAGTAATCTGTCTGCCTGCTAAAGCTGCAAAAAGAACCCAAATCTCTTTGGCAGTCAGGAGACTCTGGGCAGGAGGCAACACTGCCTTCTAGGATTCAATCAAGCCTTTTGGTCCTGTCGCTTTGGACCTGTAGCGGTGCAGTCCATCATGGCTGGAACACATGTCCTCATGTCCAGGAAGCAAAGGCCAGGGTCCCAATATCCCATTCAAGGGTACTCCCCAGTGGGAAGAATCTGCTTATCTCATCAATCCACACGCCCACCCAAAGATTGACAATACACGTGTTAGTCTAGGAGCCTGTGAGTGCGTTCATGGCAGATCTTTACCAACGTGACATCACAGTCCTCTGGACGAGATGGCTTCAGTCATACGGTATGGGAAACACTCTCTGATTTCTTTCTCACCAACCCTGAGGGGTCCTCCTCACAATATCATCAAACAGGAAGCAGACCCCATAGAAGAGGGCTCTATTCAGTACTCAAGAGTAGGCTAAAGTAGTCAAGTCAGAAGCACCCCAGTGCCTACAGGCCAAGGACCTCAGTAATACATCACACCTTCCTAGCCCAGTGCACCCTACATAATGAAGATCCCCAAGGCCAGGGACTACAGGACTGGTTCCCATAGCCTAGAATACTCTGGGTAGCCATTGGGAGGCAGGGCCTATGAAAAAGCAATTAGGCCACTGGGGTAGTACCCTTGAATGGGATATTGGAAACCTGGACTCAACCTATTCCCTTTGCCTCCTGGACATGAGGCTAGCAGTGACCCATGCCTTGTGTTCCAGTCATGATGGGCTACATTGGTACAGGCCCAAGGCAATAGGACCGAATGGCCTTGGATTGAATCCTAGAAACCATAAATCAAAACAAACCAATCCTTCAAGTTGTTCCTCTCCAGTATTTTACCAATGATGGAAGGGTACTGCACCTGTTATAGGAGATATCCTAAACTCCATCACTGGCTGAACCAATCTCTTACCTTCTCTACAACCACACCCCTATGCCGAAGGCCCACCCTTTTCCTGGCATGGTCTTCACATATAATATGTGTGTATGTGGGGTACGTGTGTGTGTGTGTATTTTATATATATATATATATATATATATATGTGTGTGTGTGTATATAATACACATATATGCATATATATGTACATGCACGTATATATATATACATTCACATGTATATGCATATACATGTGCATATATGCACATAAACACACATATATCTCAAGCACTTGTTCTTAAAGAAGACCCAGGCTCCATTCCCAGCACCTACCTAGTAGCTCAAAACCTATCCATAGCTTCACTTCTAGGGGATCCATGTTTTCTTTTGACTTCCACAAACAGCAGGCATGTGTGTGGTACAGACATCTACGAAGGTAAAACATATATTAAATAAACAAACAAAACACCCAAAATCCACTTTTCTGGGGCTGAAGAGATGGTTCAGCAGTTAAAAGCACTGGCTGCTCTTCCAAAGGACCCAGGTTCAATTCCCAGCAACTACATAGCAGCTCACAACTGACGGTAACTCCAGTTCCAGGAGATCTGACGCCCTCAAACAGACATACATTAGGGCAGAACACCAATGTACATAAAAATAAACAAACTTCCCAAGTTCGTGTCATGCTGAAAGGAAGTGCATGCTCCTGCTACACCAAAGGTCCTCTGTTCTCTGTCAACTTCTTCCATAGATGTCTTTGGAATAAATGCCAGCCTACCCCATGGTGGTCCTTCTACTCTACAGGGAAGCTGGGCCCATTCCCTCTCAAAGCTTTCACATCTACTGTTCTTCCTGCCTGGACGCACTTCCCTGCAGGTCCCTTCAGCTGGCTCTCAAGGACTCCTTTTACAATAGAAAACTCTTAAGTATTTGTTTGTTTACGGTGAGTTCTGTCTCTCCACTCCACTATTATCAAATTAAAAGCTCCGAAAAGAGTAGGAACTCCATCTTATGAACTTGTGTACCCACAAAGCCTACCACAGTCACAGAAACTTATTAGGTGATGAATGCTTGGAATTTCTTTCTATGTAGCCCAGGTTGGTCCATGCCCCAGCCTCATAATTTCTTAACTATCATATTTTTTTTCTCAATAAACACCAAAATATGCTAGAACACTGGGCAGCATTCTGTTAGAACACCAGGCAGTTGTGATCGTCTCTTAATGGAGGTTTTAAACTGGGGAACAAAGTATTTCAATTCATAAAGAATTAATCTACATTGTTACCCAAACAGCTATAACAAAGCTATAAAAAAAAAAAAAAAAGACATATGTCAAGCTGGAGGGATGGCTCTTAGTAAGGTACTTGACATAAAGCCCTGAGAACCTGAGTTCAGATCCCTAGCATCCACATAAAAGCAGAACATGGGGGGGCTGGAGAGATGGCTCAGCGGTTAAGAGCACTGACTGCTCTTCCATAGGTCCTGAGTTCAATTCCCAGCAACCACCTGGTGGCTCACAACCATCTGTAATGGGGATCTGATCCCCTCTTCTGGTGTGTCTGAAGAGAGCAACAGTGTACTCACTTACATGAAGTAAATAAATACAATCTTTAAAAAAAAAAAAAAAGCAGAACATGGCAGCACAGGTCTGTAATACAACATGGGAGAGGGAAGTCCCTGAAGCTTACAGGCTCTCACACCCAGGAGATTCAGTGGGAGACCCTGTTTCAAATTCTCAGATAAAAAGATAGAGAGTGGGCTCTCTGCTCCTCCTTGTTCCAGAGACAGCCCCATCTTCTCATGCAGTGCCAGCCTCGTCCTGTAGACACAATGGTGAAGGCGGATATGAATAGATTTGGCTGTACTGGGCATCTGCCTTCTGCTCTGCATCTGGCAAAATGGAAACTGTTGCCATCAACCACCCCTTCATTGACCTCATCTACATGGTTCACATGTTCCAGTATTGTTCTACCCATGGCAAATTCAATGGCACAGTCAAGGATGAGAATGAGAAGCTTGTCATCAATGAGAAGCCCATCACCATCTTCCAGGAATGAGATCCCACTAACATCAAATGGGGTGATGCTGGTGCTTGGGATGTCATGGAGTCTACTGGCATCTTCACCACCATGGAGAAGGCTGGGGCTCACTTGAAGGGTGGGGCCAAAAGGGTCATGATCTCTGCCCCTTTGGCCGATGCCCCCATGTTTGTGATGGGTGTGAACCATGAAAAATATGACAACTCACTCAAGATCGTCAGCAATGCATCCTGCACCACCAACTGCTTAGCCCTGCTGGCCAGGGTCATTCACGACAACTTGGGCATCATGGAAGGGCTCATGACCACGGTCCATGCCATCATTGCCACTCAGAAGACTGTGGATGGCCCCTCTGGAAAGCTGTGGTGTGATGGCCATGGGGTAGCCCAGAACATCGTCCCTGCATCCACTGGTGCTGCCAAGGCTATGGGCAAGGTCATCCCAGAGCGGAACAGGAAGCTCACTGGCATGGCCTTCCGGGTTCCTACCCCCAGTGTATCCGTTGTAGATCTGACATGCTGCCTGGAGAAACCTGCCAAGTATGATGACATCAAGAAGGTGGCGAAACAGGCCTCCGAGGGCCCACTAAAGGGCATCCTGGGGGGGTTGGGGATTTAGCTCAGTGGTAGAGCGCTTACCTAGGAAGCGCAAGGCCCTGGGTTCGGTCCCCAGCTCTGAAAAAAAGAACCCCCCCCAAAAAAAAAAAAAGGGCATCCTAGGCTACACCGAGGACCAGGTTGTCTCCTGCGACTTCAACAGCAACTCCCACTCTTCCACCTTTGATGCTGGGGCTGGCATTGCTCTCAATGACAACTTTATAGCTCACTTCCTGATATGGCAATGAATACAGCTACAGCAACAGGGTGGTGGACCTCATGGCCTACATGACCTCCAAGGAGTAAGAAACCCTGGACCACCCACCCCAGCCCAGCAAGGATACTGAGAGCAAGAGAGAGAGGCCGTCGGTTACTGAGTAGTCCCTGATCCAACTTGGCCCCCAACATTGAGCATCTCCCTCACAATTTCCATCCCAGACCCCCATAATAACAGGAGGGGCCTGGGGAGCCCTCCCTACTCTTTTGAACATCATCGATAAAAGTCATGCTGCACTCCACACATACACAAAAGGTAGAGAGTGACTTAAGAAGGTACCTGACCTCAAGTTTGGGTCTCTGCATGCACACAAACACACATGCAACACTCTTACATATGAATATACATACACCCCCACACAGGCAATGCACACACACACACACACACACAGAGTAGTGTCTAACCAGGTGGATTTGCAGGAGCTGAGAATACTCAGCCCCACCTGCAGGCTCTCCACACACACACCCCTCTCTTGTTCCTAATCCACCTCCGTGCCCCTCACTGTGCATTCCTAACCTAATGAACTGGATCATTCATGCTCAGCTCAGGCTCAGTTCTCAGCCTTTTCCGGCTGCCCTAGTGAATGAGATATCTCCTCCCAAACCTGAGGGATTGCAGATTCGTGCTATTTATATGCTATTGTCGTAGCCTTCCTCCATGGCGTTTCCTCATAACCACACTGAGGCCTTGATGAAAAGCCCTCGAAGGCAGGCGAACTCATTCTTAATCCCCCACACCGCCAGTTTTGTTCTTGAGTCAGTCTTTTTTTTTTTTTTTCCTCCTTTGTATACCCCTGGCTGTCCCGGAACTCACTTGGTAGGTAAGGCCCGGCTTTACCTCCAGGACTCTGGGATTAAAGGCTTAAGCCACCACCACCCAGCCTCAAACTGACAAATTTCCTGCCTCGGCCTCCCCAGTCCTGAGATTACAGGTGTGTAGTACCACGCCAGCTCGAAACAAGCTCTCCCTTTCTCTGGTGGGGATGGGGGTGAGAAGGGTGGGGGTGGGGATGGGGTTGAGACAGAGTGTCATGGCCCACGGTGGCTTGAGATTCGATGGGTAACCAAGGATAACCTTGGTTTACTCATCCTCCTACTTAACTTTATCTCCCACTTGCTGAGATTCCAGGCATGTGTGTGTGAGTGTCTGCCTGTCTGTCTGTCTATATTTCTGTTTGTCTTTAAGTTGCTCTGAAGGAATTTCAGTTCTCCCTAGTATGGACCAGAGTTGTTGAGTATCTGTGTTCACAAGCACAGAGCAATACAAGCTCCCAGACCCTGCCGAAGACCTCCAACGCTCACATCTGCAAGGTTGGGAATCAAACCTAAGGACTTTTGCCCGAGTACTTTTAGTACTGGGCTAACATCTCCAGCCCCGATTTTTGGGGGGCATGGGGGTAGGGTACAGGGTCTCACTGTGACATAGCTTGGGACAGGCTCTCTTGACCCTTGGGCGTTGAGCCTGAGTTGGTAGAATGGCAGGTGTGAGCCTCCATGCTGGGTCATCTTTCCTGTGCCCCATCTCCTCCCTCTGCCATCGTGGTACACGCTTAACACACTCTCTCCTTTCTAGGGATAAGCGTCTCAGTACAAGTGATACAAACCGGCCAATCGGTAGGCACTGCCGCAGAACAGTTATTCATATCACTAAAATATGCTTTCCAGCCACCACTCACTCTACCACCGGTTCTCAGTCCCTAAACATAACATACAAGTTTCATGCCTTTGCCTACGCTGTTCCTTTATCCAGAAGACTCTCCTATTTTGCTCTTCAGCAAGACACAGGATTGTGCGGGTTGCATAAACCAGTTTATGTAAGTGACGCCCCCTGCCAGTGTTGGACAGGGCACAGCCTTTCGAGGATGCCTTGGTTCCATCCTCGGTGACCCTGCAGGCTTTCTCAGAATAATTCGACTCCTGAGGACCCACTGTGTCGCCGAGTCCTACGTCAACTTTTCTTTATGAGAAAAAGTTACAGTGTTTGGAACAGCAGCAGTGACTGGACGGACACTCGGGAAACTGTGCTGAGGTGAATCACGATGGGGAGCTCTGGGGCTGGGGATCCAAGTAAGTGGCAGGTCTCCAAGGGGACGGAAGGAATTCTCAACTATCAGAGGGCTGTGGACTCATTTTAGTGGGCACAGGCTGGCCGGCACTGAGCAACTATAAAATGCCAGCTGCCATGATCTTGTGGAAGGAGGCCAGCAAGGGGCTTCCTATGCGACGACATCTTCAATATTCTGCCCTGCCCTGGTTTATCTGGGATTACAGACACGGGCTTTGGTATACCTACTCATAGAAAGAAGCTTAAAACTGGGCCATTAAGCCAAGAAAAACGTGCATATGCCTGAAATATCTGGGTATCCAGGAAACAGTCTGACTTGAATAATTATATACATACTTAAGATACATATACACACACTGAGCCTTACTCTGTCTTCCTCACTTCCTCCTCAGCCTCTCTTTTATCTCTGTCCCCTCCCTTTTGGGTTTCTCCAGCTTCTCCTTCTATCTAAAATTAGTATTCATCCCAACGCTTTAACATGAACCATTTTTCTCCCCAAACCCCCTCCTTCCTTCCATAAAGTTACCACTCGATTGACTCCCTGTGATCAACTCTCTCGAAATCTAAATCTATCAGTCAATTCTCCTGTTGCCTTGGCTAATGAGCTCCGGCCATCACTAACCTTAGAATTCTACAGTTACTGATGAGTCCTTTCAAAGCCGGTCACTCGCAGCTCATTTTTCTATGACACTTTCAAAAAAAAAGATGATCAAGGTCACTTTATTTATATAGGGAAGTCAATTCCATTGTATGACTGGAGCACCAAGGAAGCAATTCCTATCTGTGGAGACCCAACCCAACACACAAAACAAGATGTTTCCGAATTCTCTTCTTTTCCAAGCATAGATCTGAGATTTCACTCCAAGATGGCATGCTGGCAATGAATTCTGTGCCACCAGTCCACTGTGGTTACACCTAAGACTTATACAGAGAGGAATATTCTGTGGAAGCCAGGCACTGCTGTATCTATACACGCCACAGTTCCTAGCATACCCAGGCCCATCAGGAAGAGATTACAGCGCACAGCCTTGACTTGAAAGTGAATGGAGAAAAAAAAAATTAAGCCAGAAAATGAGTGGGGGAGGACTCTTAGAAGAGTTATCAAACAAATGGCAAAAGGGAAGATACAGTTGGGGTTTTATGCCCAAAATGGCTGTCTGCTCTGTAAGTCCAACTTTAGTCTGCTTATTCCTCCCACCAAATATGCAAAATAAACTCACTCGTTCTAAAAACAGGAGAGTGTTATCACCATTAAGAGGTAAGCAGGATCTCAGGAGAGATTAAAGTATTTTCTTTTCACCCTAGTAAAGTGGGGGTGGGGACACTTCAATGACCCAAACCTGTTCTGGGTTTGGGGAAGTTTCGCTTTTTCTTCTCTCCCAGGGCAATAGATGTTTTTGTTTTCTTCCCCATACTGAAGGCCCTCTGAATAAAACCCTAAATCTTTAATACCACACTGAGGAAAGGAATCTGCTAGGTCCACACTTGGTCGGAAAGGAGAAGAAAAAGGGCACCGACATCCATTATTCAGAGTCTATCGCTAAATTAGCCTCTTTATAACACGGCAACTCCATCCCAGCACACATTACGCCAGGGGCAGGGTGTGCAAAATGTGTGGGCACTGAAGCAGACCACATTTCACCGAAATGAGACTTCATCTTTTCAAACACCGCCAGCATTGGCACAGATTTCAAAGAGCTCTTAGCTCAAACTGAATTATCGTGCAAATTATTGCATGTTAGCAATAAAAGTTTGGAAAATCTAATTAGCAGGTTGCTATTTGGTCAGAACTAAACTATACCGCCTGGGGGTTTTCCTATAAAAGGTGAGACCCAAGCACACCCCGCTGGCTATGCCTGGGAAAGAGGGGCGGGGTTGGGACCCACACATCCCTCACATCCCTGGATTGGAGCGCCAGGGGCCTCCAGGGGCAAGAAAAAGCCTAGCTGAGCTGCCAGGCAGACAGGACGGAGACTGGACGGACGGACGGACGGACGGACGGTACGGAGAGACGGGACTGGACGGACTGGACGGGCAAAGAAGCTGTGCGTCCTACCCGGAGGGCTCCCTCCCAGGGCTGGCGGAGTACCTGCTCCGGTCATCCAGACTGCGGTTGTCGGCGGCCGCCGCGCGCCAGTCCGGCAGCGTGCTGGCGCACAGCACCACCATAGACACGATCACGAACACCACGGACACGCTGGCCAGGATCTGCGCGGCCAGCGACGACGTGGGCTCCTCGAAGGTCCGCCGCATGCGCTCCAGCCAGCGCCGGGAGGGAGCCGCCTCGGGCCCGGTGGGACGAGGCTGCTCGCGGCCCAGCTCGTCTGCCGCGTGGAAGGTGTGGGTGTCGGACATGCGGTCGTCTAGGCGGCGCTGGCAGCAGTACTCCAGGTGCGCGCCCTCCAGGCCCCAGTAGATCATCTCGTTGTAGAAGGAGAGCTCGCACATCCGCGGCGCGAAGCGCAGCTTCCCGTGGCCGCGCACGTACAGCAGGATGAAGCCGAAGGCCTCCGAGTGCCGGTCGAAGAAGTACTCGTTGCGCTCCCGGTCGTAGTCGTCGCACACCTCGAGCACGTCGCGCTCCGAGCGGCAGCCGTGCAGCCGGCTCACACGGCGCAGCGGGAAGTCCTTGAGCAGCTCCCGGGACAGCGAGTACCGGGCGCCGCCCACGTTCAGCACCACCGAGGCCGCCCCGCCGCGCCCGAAGGTCATGGCTGGCCGCCCCGGGGGCCTGCCCGCCGCGCGCACGGGGTGGCCCGCGCCGTCCGGGGCCCGCGCTTCCCCTGGGGCTCGCGCCCCGCGCCGCCCGTGTCCCCCGCGGTGTCAGCGCCGCCGCCCCTCGCTCCCGGGTTCGCCCTTCGGAGTCCGGGTGGCTATCCGCAGCTCCAGGTGGCGCCGGTCTCCCGGAGGGCGAGCGTTAGCCGAGGCGCCGTGGGCAGGTCTCCCGGGTCCCCGCTGCACGCAGCCCGGCCGCCGTCCAGAGGCGAAAGGCAAAGTGAGCGGGCTCGGCGGCGGCGAGGAGCGGGCTCCGGGAGGCGGGGGCGGGGCCTCCCTCGCCGTCCTCCTCCTCGCCCGCCGGCTCCGCGCGCTCCTCTCCCTCCGCGCGCACCTCCTTGCCCGCCCGCGCCCGCACCTCCCGGCTCGCTCAGGCTGGGATTCCCCGGCGCCCCGCCCCGGACCTCGGGCTCCCCGCCTCGTGACGCCGTGCGCCCCCGCCCGCAGTGGCCGGGAGGGGTGCGCGGGGCGTGATGCGAGCTGCGGGGAGCCCCGGAGCCATCGGGATGGTGGGCACACCTCCCCCAGGCTCCTTTGAACAGTCCCCGAAGGGACGAAACAGGAGAGAAGGAGGGGTGCAGAGGTGAGGACCTAGGTGCGAGGTTTGAAGTAGGCAGCAGACGGCGTCTGGATAAGACTTTGCCAGAGACTGTTGGGAACCCTGGTCGGCTTCTAAGGCCGCCCCAAAGGATTTCTCAAAGCAAGCAACCCAGTCGCGGCTTTGCCTGCCGACTTTGCGCTTCCTCTCCGCGCGTGGGGCGCCCCACGTGCAGTGCGCTCCGAAGGCGGCCGCGCACCAAGCTTCCCCCACCCCTCGCTCCCTGAGGGATTCTATGGGCCAGCGGACTCGCCCTAGTCCCCCGCTTTCCCAGCCTCGGGGTCCTACACCGCTCTCACGATGCCTCCGGTGGAGTGGGGTGGCAATCTGAAGAGAATCTTCTTTCACTGGCAAGGCCAGAATGTCTCATTGCCTCGATCTTGCATTTTCTTTTTCATGCTATCTCGATGTCCACTCCTTCCCTCCCCATTGCACCCCGGTGCGACTGCGGCACCGGCCCTCCAAACGCAGAGGCAGTGTTAAGGCTTGGAGGAGTGGGACTTGGCAGGCATTATTTTAAACAGCAGTTCACACATGCGACACCGGCAGCCCAGCCCGTCAAAGGCAAGAAACAGGTGAGTTGTATATAAGGGAGACGATGTTGGATGCAAAACAAACACTGGATATAAGAATGAATAAGGAGGGCGGAGGGGTGGGACAGAGTACCTGGGGAAGGGTTTTACTTTCTCCTCCACTTTCATAATTTTGTAGGACTGCCCGGTGCCCGCTAGAGGTCACCATAAAGAGCCATTTGCTCTGGTTCTAGGGTAGATGTGAAAACACAGCCGCCTGCAAATTTGAGTTGTTTCTGACAAAGTCACCCTGGGTGGTTCTTAGAGAATGAAAATCTCTCTAAGCTGTTTATCCGTAGACTTGAATCATTTATTTTTTAAAGCACTTAATGTGATTAAAAGCTCAAAAACAAGAGTTATTTATCTGCTAAGTAGCTACTAAGCGAGGAAAACATCCTGAAGGAAGTGAATTCAATACGGAATGGAAGGAGGTGCTGGCAGAAGGAGCCAAGGATTCCGGGGAGCAGATGCCAGATGCGAAAGATTAGCGACTGCAAAGAAAGCTAATGCATTTGTCTGGCTGGAACAACAGGAGTTCCGAGACCGGTGTCCACGCCGGGCTATCTGCAATGGGATCCCTGAAGCTTTAATAACAGAAGTGGCTAGATGAAAGCCTTAGTTTAGGAAGACGCTCTGCCCTGTGGGTTATTCTAAGGAAAAGGCTCTTTCGGCAAGCCAGGAATAGAAACCCTAACCTCGTGTCAGTAAAAATGAAGGCCAGTTATGAGAAACCCAGGCCAGTATCTAGCAGGTCTTAGTAACGGATAGATATGTCATAGGACACAGTGACCAGAGTGGGGGAAAAAAATAAATAAAAGCCGGTGAGAACCAGCCACCAGCCTGACTTCACACCAGCCAGAGCCAATTCACCAGCAAGTTGCTAAAAGCAACAAGCAAAAGAGTACAGCCATTGTGTTGGTTACTTGAACATTACTATATTTATTTCCTGTGCTCTCTATGCAAAAATCCCTTTACAGTCTGCTGTTGGAGGCAGTTAGAGAAATATCTCTTTTTAAATTAAATTCGAACTTGGAAAACAAATTAATTTGGTGACAATGCAGTATATGCCTCATAAGTGTATTTTCATAATATTTATTGGCTGGGTAGGTTTAAATCATTTTCTTTGTTCCTAATATAACTCTTGCTCTTAGTTGGTTATGATATCAGTAACCCAACAGCAATGTTCAAGTCATTTTCTCAAACAGAGTATACAGAATGATGGCTTTGTCTCAGTCTAACCTGGCTTAGAAAACATTCTTACAAACTGTCCTGCACCACCGTGTTCTGAGAGGACGTCTACAGGGAGAATTATTACACTCGGCTTCTCTTCTGGGTTCAGGATGGTGTCTGGGGTCGTCATGTGTAAATCCTCAGCACACGTTAAAATGTGAAAAGCATCAGGAAGGATTTGAGCTTGAAAGAAGGTGGGTTTTTTTTTTTCTTCTTTCCATTCTCAATGTGTTCACCCATTTCAGAGAGGAGTAACAAAGGTTTGTGCAAACGTGGCTGGAACTCGCTAGAGACGCTCTAGCCACAGCAGTGTGGGAGGAGGAAGGCTCAAGCCAGTCCTAGCTCTAGTCGCTCCCATGTCCAGCATCTAGATTGTCATCACAACTTCTCCCCATCATTCTTCCTGCCCCAGGGACCCGTGCAATTCCCTCAGGCAGTCGTTCCTTTTCTCCAAGTTATTACTACTTCAAACTCGAAATGGAAACCTGGGGCCAGCCTGGGCTACATGAAGCTATTCTCCAAAGTCCTGGCTGGGGAGGTAGCTTAGTTGATAAAGTGGTTGCATGCATGAAGTCTGAATCAAATGAACTGGGTTTAGTGGAACACTCTTGTAATCCCAGCATTCAGGTTGTCCAAGATGGCTGCTGGGCTCATCCTCTGTGGGAAGCTGGCTGCAAAACGTATTTGCCAAGTGACAGCTAACAAATCCCTCATGCATAAGAGGGAGATGAGGAAAAGGGGCTCTGGGTGTTAAGTGACACAGATAGCATGAGGGTAGTAGACAGCTCGGTGCATGACCCTGGAGAAATCCCATCTCATGTATGACTTCCATTAGTGCAAATATGCCATGTCATTGTAAATACATGATTCATAGAAAAATGCACCAATCCAGAAATAGGTAACCTGAGACATCAAACACTGATTGAACAGTTCTCTTCTCTGTACTGCTAGCTCTGGGCTCAATGTGAATTCCTGCACCCCTGGTGTTGAGCAAGGGGGGCTGTGCCCTGCCCTAAATTACTCCATATTGTGCAAAACAGAGGTTTTTCCAGCTATGCCGTGCTCTGAGACACTCCATTTTACAGGCAGCTGTTGACTCCATTTTGAGTGCAGATACGGAAGCAGGTGGAGTTTGCATCTTGGTGGACATAATCAGTACCATCTGTCCAGTGCACTACTGCCAAGAGGCACCTACTGATGAACGGCTTATTCGTACATGCAGAATGGTTCCGCCTCCGACTTTATCAACTTAACCGGAGCTGCAGGAAGCCTATGACCATAGTCACATATCAGGGACTGCGAAGGTAGCCCATTGGTTAAAGCTCTTGCAGCGTACATGTGAGGAGCTGAGTTTGGATCCCTAGAGCGCACATAAAACCACGCATTTGTGCACGTAAGACGGGAGGCGAAACAGGAGGATCTCTGGGAGCTAACAGGTCAGCTAGCCCAGTGTACTGGCTGGTTTTGTGTGTCTACTTGACACAGGCTGGAGTCATCAGAGAGAAAGGAGCCTCAGTTGGTGAAATGTCTCTACTCTACGAGACCCAGCTGTAAGGCGTTTTCTCAACTAGGTCAAGGTGGGAGGACCCAGCCATTGTGGGTGGTGCCATCATCCTTTGGCTGGTGGCCCCGGGTTCTATAAGAAAGCAGGCTGCCGGAAAAAAAAAAAAAAAAAAAAAGGGGGGGGGGGATTTGGCTCAGGGGGGAGAGCGCTTGCCTAGGAACCGCAAGGCCCTGGGTTCGGCCCCCAGCCCCGGAAAAAAAAAAAAAAAAAAAAAAAAAAAAAAAAAGCAGACAAGCAAAACTTTAGGGCTGGAGAGATGGCTCAGCGGTTAAGAGCACTGACTGCTCTTCCAGAGGTCCTGAGTTCAATTCCCAGCAACCACATGGTGGCTCACAACCATCCATAATGGGATCCGATGTCCCCTTCAGGTATGTCTGAAGACAGCAACAGTGTACTTACATACATGGAATAAATAAAATAAATCTTTAAAAAAAAAAAAAAAAAAAAAAAAAGCAGGCTGAGCAAGCCATGAGGAGCAAGCCAGTAAGCAGCATCCTCCATGGCCTCTGCATCAGCTCCTGCCTCCAGGTTCCTGACCTGCTTGAGTTCCTGTCCTGACTTCTTCCGTGATGGACTGTGATCTGGAAGTGTAAGCTGAATAAACCCTTTCTTCCCCATCTTGCTTTTTGGTCACGGCGTTTCACCACAGCGGTAATAACCCTGTTATATAACATTGGGAATATATAGCAGCAAATGTAAGACTATCTCACTCAAAGTGGAGGTGGGAGCCACACCAGAGATTCTTTGACCTTGATGAATTTACTATGGCAGGCACACACCTGTACTCATGAGTATACATACTCACACATACATACACATCTTACATACATCTGCATGGAAAAGTAAAGCATGAGAACAGGTCCAAGAACTCACTGGACACAACAGGCTGAGGGAAGCTACAGCACCCTCACCTGGACCCATGAAGAGGCCATCTAACAAGCCTTTAATCCTAGCACCCTGGAGGCAGAGGCAGGCAGAGCTCTGAGTTCAAGACCAGCCTGGTCTGTATAATGAGTTGTTCGACAGCCAGGGCTAAATACAGAACCCCTGTCTCAGAAGAAAAAAAAGAATTAACAAGGAAACAATGAAGTACATTTAACACTTGATCTATGACCCACTCACCTGTCATCTCATCACCTGCTGTGTGACTGCCTAGAGTCCCAGGGACGGCTGGGCTCAGCTCACCATAGTTGGCACAGACTGCTAGATTCCCTCATTGACCTGTCAGGATCTGACCTTTCCTTCACGCCTGCGGTCTCCATGGTCCCACATTGCACTTCTGCAACTTGACTTGACCCTGGGGCTTAACTCAACTTCGACCTAGCAGCTGTTCTGACTAGCACCCTGACATGTCTCTAACGGGTTAGCTATCTGCTACCCCCACCCAGCCCTCCACAGACTTTCCTTTCTCATCTCTCCCAGACACCCAGCTTCTGCCTTTCCTGGCCTCTTTGTAAGTCTTGCTACTCCGACGTAGCCACTTTGACCCTTTGAACCATTCTGTCATCTACACGATACATACAAAGGAGAGCTGTATTTTACTATGTGATATGTGTGCAGTATGTGACACAAGAGGTGATATCTGTAATTAAAACTAGAATAAAAGAACTCGTGTTTGTTTCCGCTGACAGTGAAGGAACTTGGGACTCCCTGGCAATATTGCCACCAGTAAAATTAATGTACCTTGTGATTTTATGTTTTTTTTTTCAGTGAATGTTGATATTGTGGAGAGAGAAGAATGTGTTTGTTTGTGTTTCTGGCATGCTGTGCTCATGACAACGGGGCACTGAGTGACTGGCTGTATTGTAGCACTCTGAACACCCCTCCTGCCTAGAGCTGTGGACACCACTTTCTACAGAGCTCACATAGCGATTCTGTCTGCGTTAAAAGCCTCTGCTCTGTTGTTAATTTATAATCCTAGGTACTGCACTGTAAAACAGACAACAAAATGAGTTAGAAAAGCAGCTCTGAATGAAAATATAGCCTTCTAATCTCCCTGAGTCTATGTAATGAGAGATTGTAATGGCTTGCCCAATATACACAGCTGCCCCTGCATAACATGGGGCTCTCCTCTAAAGAATTCGAGGCTGGGAGCTGAACAGGTAGCTCAGTGGTTAAGAGCATCGGCTGCTCTTCCAGAGGACCTGGGTTTGGTTCCCAGCAACGACATGGCAGCTGACAGCTGTCTATAACTCTGGTTCCAGAAGATCAGGTGCCACCTGCTGGCCATCCAGGGCACTGCAGACATGTGGTGAAGACAATATTCAGACAAAACACCTATACTCATAAAAACAAATGATCATATATATATATATATGTGTGTGTATGCATGAAATGAATCATATATACATAAATGTATAGAGAGAGAGGGAGGGAAAGAGAGTCACTTGATTATTTCTTTAAAAAGAAGACAGTTGAACAAGATGTGGAACACTTAGAATCCCAGCCATCTAGAGACTGAGGCAGGAGGATTGAAAGTTTGAGGCCAGTATGAGCAATATCCAGAGACTGTCTCAAAGTGAAGACGACAATAGTGGGTGATATTTCTTAAAAGATTTCTAGAATGGCTGCCCAGGCAGTTGCTCCTCAGTCAAGGAAGAGGAGCACGGGAGCCCCTTTTAACCATGTGTGATGGTTATGTTTTTAGTGTAAAAAGAGGAAAAACCAGGGCTGGCAGCAGGATTCAACAGGTACAAGTCACTTGCCACACAAGCCTAACAGCTTGAGTTCAATCCCCAGTACCCACGGTAGAAGGGACAACCAGCAACTAAAAGTGTGCCCGTGGTGCATATATATTGTGTGTGCGTGTGCTGGTTTCACGTGTACACACACACACACACACACACACACACACACACACACACAAATAATAAATATAACAAAGAAAATAGTTCCAAAATATCTGCACATACCCTCCTCCTACAAGATGGCCTTTTGTCCAGAGCCTCGTTGCCCCATCCCAGTGCTGGACATTGAACAGAGCCTTCCACATGCTAGGCACACGCTGCACCACTGATCTGCACTCCCAGACTCCTCTAATCCATTCTTGCTGTGCCCTCCATGTCAGGGAATATGTGGTTGGCTTCTCATTGGAGGTAAGAGGCAAATAGTATTTATTTCCTTAGGGATTCCCTGACCGTGAGCGCTGTCTTGTGTTTTATACTTTCTTAACCTTATTTTTTTTTAAACATTCCGGGGTTGGAGAGATAGCTCAGTGGACACAGCAATGTGATACAAGCTTGAGGGGCAGAATCGGTTCCCCAGAATGACAGGAGCAGTGGCTGGCTTTAGTATCCAGTAGGTGGAGACAAAGCCTCCTTGAGGCAAGGTGGCTGGCTGGTTAGCTGGGGGAATCGGCAGGTTCAGCTAGAGACCCTGCCTCGGTAAATAAAACAGAGCGTGATCAGAGACTGGACATCAACTTCTGGCCTCCGTGTAGGACATGCAGACACATGTGCACTCACACATTTGAGCATGCCTACAGGGACACAACGCCCACACACATGCACACCACGTTACAAACAAGACAAACCAACTTATCCGAACCTACAGAAGGCCTAACGTCGAGACTAAGCTTTGGTGTGAAGTCATGGTACGGGCGTCCCTGCAGAGCCCTCCACTGTGATAGATTCTGGTGTGAATTATGGGGGAGGCTGTGTGTGGGGATGGCAGGACAGCTGAACCTCCTCAATCTTGCAGCAAGCCTAAAGCTAGTCAAACCGCAGACTTTGTAAGATCATCGAGCTCATTTACCTGCTCCCTGTTGAGCTCCGTCATCTGTCTTCACAGCCAACTTCTCTCACTGCCTTTGGAAGCAGGGACCCTGAGGCGGGCCCTCACCCACAGCAGCTTTTCCCTGCCTTTTGCCTTCCCAAAGTGCAGGGTGGCTGAGTGGAAGCATACGCAACAATCACCATTTGCTTAAATACTGTTCTCTGAGTGCTGAACTGGCACAGGGACTAAGGCTGGAATTAGACATCTGGGGAAAACCACTTCAATTTCCACATATTTTGGCAGAGGTGTTGGCAGCGCTCCCCGACCCCCACCACGAGCCTGTGGTGGCTGCAGTTCCAAGCACTACAGAAAACCTTCTCACTGGTTTGATGAGCTCCCACCTTGTGTCAACGCGTGCCCACTTCACTCCCTACCCAGCAAATGTTCCAATCAGGAAAGTTGCTGGACTCGGCTCCCGGCTCCCGGCAGTTCTGGGTTCCCTCCCCGCAGCAGCGCTGCCCCTGGAAAGGAACTGGTAGCGAGCAGACCAGAGCCACAAGGCAAGAAGAGATAACCACTGTGGACTTTCAGATCGGCGCGTTTTGAAGTACAGTTCAATAAAGCCGTGAGATTAATAAATAAAAATTAAAAAGCAGTTTGAGCTGGGTGTCTTGGGATATACCTGCAGTCCCAGTACCGGGAAACTGAGGCAGAAGGATCCCGAGTTCAAAGCCAACCTGAGCGACATGGCAATATCCGGTCTCAAAAATATAAAACACAGGGGTTGGGGATTTAGCTCAGTGGTAGAGCGCTTGCCTAGGAAGCGCAAGGCCCTGGGTTCGGTCCCCAGCTCCGAAAAAAAGAACCAAAAAAAATTATATATATATATATATATATATATATATATATATATATATATATATATCACAGAGATAGCTCAGCCGTTAAGAGTATTTGCTGCTCTCACAGAGTACTTGGATCCCGTTCCACCACCTCAGTCCCCTGTCATCTGGTGCAGATGATCTGGCACCCTCTTAAGACTCCTTATGCATGCAGTTCACATGCGTACATGCATGCAGCTGAAACGGGAATGAACATAAGACAAAAAGAAACTGAAGAGAAATGGAGGTTCTGTGCCTTGGCTTAAGAGCTCTAGGAAATACGGAAATCAATGGTTTCTGCTTAAATGGCTCACCATTTCAGACGCCCGACCCAATCCCTTGCCTAGGTACTCAAGATAAGGGGAGACACCTTCTAGCGGAAGAGCCTTGAGTCAGGAAGTGGGAAAACCTGTCAGACAACGGGGATCCCTCATCCTGCCCTTTCTTGCTTTGAGCCTCACTCAGATTCCACGCAGGAGAAAATCAAAGACGTTTTCACAATGAATGAAGTCTCCCGCTGAGTTCTATTCATTCCGCAAAGAGTAGAAGGGCCTTTACCAGCATTAATGAACCAAGATTAGCTGGTTTAGGAGTCGGCTTTCAAAACACCTGCTGTTTTTACCCTTCTCCCAGCAGTCTCTTGCCTGCCCACAATCCCAGCCTTCCTTCCCAAGCCCAGGGCTATCAGTTCTGCCTCAGGAACTACTGAGCCTGCGGTTGGCTGCAGCGTTTCCGGTAATGATCTTCCCATCGTAGATGCAACCAGATTAGCATCAGCCCCTTTTCAACGGCAACTGTATTTCCCCCCAAAGTGCAGGATTTAAAATGAAATCTTCAGAGTATTTTATTTAAGAGTCTCAGTTCCAGGGGTTGGGGATTTAGCTCAGTGGTAGAGCGCTTGCCTAGGAAGCGCAAGGCCCTGGGTTCGATCCCCAGCTCCGAAAAAAAAAAAAGAACCAAAAAAAAAAAAAAAAAAAAAAAAGAGTCTCAGTTCCATATTATCTGGCTTGGGAACGAGTTGTTCGGTTTTAGTTTGAGGGTGGGGGTTGAGAGAAGATCTCACTGAAGCTCTGGCCTCAAGCTCCATCAGCTTCAACCCCACCCCACCCCCGTGCTGGCTGGCATCACCCCAGTGCTGGGTTTCCGATTTATGTGTTTTTGTTTGTTTGTTGAGGTGGGGTCCCAGGTAGCTCAAGGTGGGCTTGAGTCCTTGTTTAATTGAAGATGACCTTGAACTCCTCATCTTGCTGCTGTCACTTCCCGGGTGCTGGCATTGCAGTGTTTGGTGGGAGAGAAAAATCACTCAGTTCTGGCGTGTGATCCCGTTGTCTTTCTCTGGGAAGAAACCACGGGCCTCAGTTTGCTGATGTTCCAACAGGTTAGCAGAAATAACTCAGTGGAAAGGCGCCTGTGCATCTAGAACAGCGGCTTTCAGCCTGTGGGCCACCACCCGTGGAGGGGTTGCGTATCAGACATCCCGCATGTCGGATGTCGACATCATGATTTATAACAGTAGCCAAAGTACAGTTTAAAAGGAGCAGCAAGATAATTTTATGGTTGGGGCTCACCACAGTATGAGGAACTGTATAAAATGGCGGAAGCGTTAGGATGGTTGAGAACCACTGGTCCGGAAGGTTTGCAGATAGTTTCTGTCCTAAGAAGGGGGTCTCAGTGTTGCTCAGGCTACCCTCAAACATCGGGATTCGGGTGATTCTCAGCCCACTCAGGAATGGGTACATCAGCGCCTGGAACTAACCGCTGCTTTAGACAGGGTTGTTGTTACTGTTATATTTGTGTGGAGGGCAGGGTATCTTTATAGAGGCCAGAGGACAATTTGTGGGAGTCATTCTCTTCCAGCCTGTGTGGAAATCAGGTAAGTAGGCTTCCAGTGAGCACCTTTACCCCCTAAGCCGTCTCCACGCCACCAATTTATTTCATTAATTTATTTATTCATCCATTAATTTCTTGAGATGGTGTCTTAGTTAGGGCTTTGCTGCTGTGAAGAGACACCATATCAAGGCAACCCTTATAAGAGCAACATTTAATTGGGGCTGGCTTACAGGTTCAGAGGTTCAGTCCATTATCATCAAGGTGGGAGCTTGGCAGCATCCAGGCAGGCATGGTGCAGGAGGAGCTGAGAGTTCTACATCTTCATCCTAAGGCTGCTAGCAGAAGACTGGCTTCCAGGAAGCCAGGATGAGGGTCTTAAAGCCACACCCACAGTGACACGCCTCCTCCAGCAGGGCCACACCCCCTAACAGTGCCTCGCTGGGCCAAGCCTATGCAAACCACCACAGATGGGTTCTCCTGCAGCCCTAGCTAGCCTAGAGCTCCCTATTTAAACCAGACTAGCTTTCAACTCACAGAAAACCTTCTGCCTCTGCCTTCTGAGTGCCGGGGTTAAAGATGTGAGCCACTAAGCCTGATTTTTAGTTGTGGTTTTTAGAGACGGCTCTGAAAAGCTTCATTTTGTTACTATAAGCCTGAATCAGGTCTGGGTCAGGGAGCAGAGCCCGCGGCTCAGCAAGCCAGCCGATGAGTACCTGCTGTAACTCTCCTGTGGTAGCTCTCTTGCCGTGACCCTCCCAGCTTTGCAGGATTCTTCCATGCAGCCCCCTGGGTGACTTAAGAGTCTGTCTGGAAAAAAGCACCTTTTCTGGCCGAAGTGGCCGTGCCCTCTGCTTAAAGTTTGCTAGGACTTTGTCTTCCAAGTAGGATTTGTTTTCTTCTCCAGAGGGAAGTAATCACAAACAGGAATCTGTGTAGCCAAGAGGCTTTTGTACCCTTTCACGGGCTTCTCTCGTGATGGATGAAGCTGCAGGAACAGTCAGAGTACATGTCAGTGTAAATCTCAGAAGAGAAGAAAATAGGCTCGGCCAAGTCCTCCGAGGACGCCCGGGCATCCCAGCCTCCAGGTTCACAGTGCGTTGAACTTGGACAGTTGTAGAGGGATTAGCAAGCCCTCAGTAGCTGTTCCAGTGGCCCGTGCCGATAGCAATGGACGCTTGTGGAAAGACAAATGGTGTGTAACTTCTGCTGAGTCATGTTTCATCAAGACTCGCAGTTTACGGCTCGCTGTACTTTCAGCCCGGTAACCAACTTCAGGAGTGAGATTTATACCCTGTATAGATTAGACATCACCGAGGCATCCAGAGTTACAAGGCCAACGGGAACCCCAATTTTAATAATGCCAATAAAACTGTATTTTCCCAGACTATGAAAACGGGAGGTATACAGTAATAGTGCTCCGTCATTGGACTCAGGCCTCTGGGGGAGGTGGGGGTTAGAGGAATGTTTAGGCTGCCCTCAATTTTACAGACTAGCTAAATCAATGACAGAGAGGCTGCGGTCCCCAGCTGCTCCCCCAGAGAACGTCTCAGCTCACCTTTGCCTGGGGGAGGCTCTCATTCTAGGAGTATGATTTAGACTATCTGACCTTCGCTCAGAATTTCAGAAAGAGTTAGGCAGGCATTGAGTGTGGGTCAGTCTCAGTTGAACAAATGTTCTCTCTCAAAGCCCTCCCCCAACTCATTCTCTCGCCCTCCCTCCCTCTCTCCCTTTCCAGTCCTGAACTGAAGTGGAGAGGGTGTCCACTCCCACGTGAAGCTGGCCTTAAATTCATTCTGTAGCCCAGGCTGACCTCAGAGTTTGGATGGCCCTGCCTCAGCCTCCTGAGAAATTGTGATAACAGACATGTACCACCAACCTGTGCTAAAACAAATGTCTTGAGACCTGGACCTCCATCCCAACCCTTTCTCCCTTTGTTGTTTTGGGTTTTTTGAGAGTGGGTTTCCCTGTGTAACCCTGGCTGTTTTCTGGAACTCACTCTGTAGACCAGGCTGGCCTCAAACTCACAGAGATCCTCCTGCCTCTGCCTCTGCCTCCCAAGTGCTGAGATGAAAAGAGTGAGCCACCACTGCTGGGCTTGAGCGGAACATCTCTTGATGCTGACCTCAATCAGACACAAGCCTTTCTTGTGGCTGCACCGTTCAAATAGACTGATGCTCTAAACACCCAACGAGCGTGACAGAGTACCACATGCTCCAGGTCTGAGGTCGGCAAACTATTACCCGCCTTTTTCTTTCTTTTGCAATGCTAGAGATAAAACCCAGGGCCTCACCAATACTAAGTTCAGCTATGTCCCCACTGTCATTTTATTTATTTGCTAAGTTATTAAGTTGGCTCATTTTTTTTTTCATTATGCATCCACGATTAACCTCAAAGCAATACCCCTGCCTCAGCCTGCTAAGTGCTGGGATTACCAATGACCGATTTTCCAAAACTTGTAGTAGTAGCAGTAGTAGCAGTAGTAGTAGTAGTAGTAGTAGTAGTAGTAGTAGTAGTAGTAGTAGTAGTGTGTAAAGGGAGGCAAGAGAGATGTATGTGACTTACATGTGGAGGTTAGAGGACAGATTTTTTTTTTTTTTTTTTTTTTCTTTTTTTTTGAGCTGGGGATCAACCCAGGGCCTTGCGCTTCCTAGGCAAGCGCTCTACCACTGAGCTAAATCCCCAACCCCAGATTTTTTTTTTTTTTGAGTCAGTTTTTTCTTACCTTTGTGTGGGTTCTAGGGCTCAAACCCGAGTTACCAGACCTGCAGAGAAAGTGCCTTTCACACACTGAGCCACCTTTCTAGCTCCTGAATGACCTGCTTCTCTAAATGACTACACCCATCACTCATTCTGTTAGTATTTATAACGATGCTACCTCACAGGTAGGCTTGACTAGGTGAGATAGTGACTACACAGCCTTGAAGCCCTCAACATTTACTCTCTGCCCTTTGTGGAGATAAAACAGTCATCATTCCATCTCTAGAAGAAAAACGAGGGCACGGATATATGCATGCATATATGCACGCACGCTGCAGGTTAGAGGAAAGAAATGAACCTTCCCCGGAGAGCCACTAGGAGGCATGCATGAGAAGAGCAAAGGTCACACCGAGAAATTGGAGCCTCAGAGCCTCTGGCCAATCAGAGAAAGACTCCTAGCAAGTTACATCCACACGAGGTCTGTCAAGGACTCTGGGAAGGGCGGGGCAGGGCTCCAGATGCCAGTGAGCTCTCCCAATCCTGCTGCTATTCCATAGCAGGACGTAGACAGAATGGGAGTGTGGGAAATGCAGGCTTGCAATATGAAAACAGGCAAAGTGTGGTTATGTCCCACAGATGTTCTTCCCTTACTCCTCGACATGGTACACACTCTAAGAGTAGGCTAGGCAGCTGAGAGAGTCGCTGTGTAGACTCAAGTCCCCACGGTCTTTGAAAACAACTGTGCTTTTTTATTTGGTCGGGTTTTGTTGTTGTTTCGTGACAGGGTCTCTCCGTGTATTCCTGGCTGTCCTAGAACTTACTCTGTAGACCAGGCTGGCCTCTAAAAAATCTACCTACCTCTGACTCCTGATTAAAGCCATGTGCTGCCACCACCACCTGGCCAAACAGCTGTGCTTTTGTATTTCGTTTTGTACATGTAAGCCTGTGTGTGGTTGTTTTGCATGTTTTTCCAACACTGTGTGACCAACCTAAGGCTCTGCCTGTCTACCCGGAGCTGCATCCCAGAACCCCCATGTTCAGTTGTAAAGTTTCTGTAAAGCCCCAGTGTGCACTTGGGAGAGGGGTCAGGAACACATCTGGCTGGGATTCAGGGTGACAGCAGTGGGAGGGATGCACAAACAACAGGGATTTGTCTCCTTATGATCCCAACTTTTTCAGAAGCAAAGAAAACGGACCTGCTTTCTTAGAACTTTTTTTTTCCCCCGGAGCTGGGGACCGAACCCAGGGCCTTGCGCTTCCTAGGCAAGCGCTCTTTTCTTAGAACTTCTTGAGAGGTTTCTCTGGCCTGGGATTCCAGCCCAACCCAGTGACACACTCTCCTTCCTTAACAATGGCTGGGCAGGATTAAAACATTTACAGGCGTGCGAACTCCAGGACTTCATTTTAGAAAATGGCTTTGTCCTTGCATCAGGGGAGGGGAACAGGCTGCAGGAACTGAGTCCTAAGACAGTAAATACAGATGCACCATCTCCTGGTATCAGCCCACAGAGCCAGCTCCTCCACGACTACTCTGCGCCGTGGCGTAAGTCACTCCATTTGTGTGGTGGGTTTGTTGTAGTTTGTTTGAGAGGGGGCCTCCTGTAGCCCCGGCTGGCCTTCACTTCCACAGGCAACGGAGAATGACCTAGAACTACTGATCCTCATGCTTCTCCCGCTCCAGGGCTGGAATTACAGGCATGCTCAACCAGGCTGACCTGATGGGATGCTGGAGAAACAAACCCAGGGATAAGTGCACGCTAGGCAAACACCACAAACTAAACCACACACACACACACACACACACACACACACACACACACACAGAGACAGACAGTATGCACACGTGCATAGCCAGCCACACAAGCGCAGCATGGTACATGTATGATGTAAGAGAACAGCTTTCAGCTGCTGCTCTCCTACGTCGTGGGTCTGAAGATTGGATTCGGTCATCAGGTTTGGAAACAACCACTTGACCTGCCGAGCCATCTTGCTGGCCCTGTTCTCCTCTCTGAGACTGGGTTTCCTACAGCCCGCCACTCAGCATGCGGGTGAACTGCTGGCCTTCTTACCTGCACTGGCCAAGGGCTGAGATTACAGGTGCGTTGTCACACCCAGCACCTCCCAGGAGGGACTTTCAGAATGGGCCTTGCCCATGAATATTCCATTTACAAAGGGACCTTTGAGGCCCGGTACATGGCTCTAATCTCAGCCTGTGGAATGGATCCTGAGAGTGCACTGGCCAGTCAGGTCCTAGGACCTCAAAGAGCAAGAAAGCTTCCAGTTCACTGAAAGACCCTCTTTCAAGGCAATAAAGCCCAAAGCAACATAAGACACTTTATACGACATCCTACTCTGGTGCCTACATATATACTATACACTTGTGTATACCTCATTCATACACATACCACATATGGACCATATATGCACTTACAACACCCACACACACATACACACCCCATACACACACCACATTGGAAAAGATGAACCCGTAATGGCCAACAGCCAGCGGTAAGACAGATCAGCTTGGCACTGTGTGATGAGTTGTAGCCAGTGAACTAACAAAACATCATTATTTTACGATCAATTCTGACATTATGGAAAGATACAGACATATCCACCTGTGTTTCTGACATGCAGCAAGCTTGTGAAGCCAAGGGGTCCTGTGACTGACTCCCTATGCTGCCTAGGCTGGCATTAAACTGGCAGCAATCCTCCTGCTTCAGCCTTCCAAATCTTGGGGTCGCAGGTGTGAGCTACCACACCCAGCATGCAGCTTTAAACAGAGAGGATGATTGCTAGCGTGTGCAAAGAAACCAGGATGACCGACTAGAATGGAGAAGAACACCCATGCAAAAGTGAACTGGCTTACCCAGGAAATGACCAGGATGGGCATAGGTTTAGAAGCTGATAAGTAGCCTAGGGATTGGTCTTGTGGGTGTTTGTCTTTGTCTAAGTTAGGGTCTTGCTGCTGTGAACAGACACCGTGACCAAGGCCACTCTTATAAAGGAAACATTTCATTGGGGCTGGCTTACAGGTGCAGAGGTTCAGTCCACTATCATAAGGGCTGGTTTATTTTTGAGACAGGGTCTTTCTGTGTAGTCCAATCAGTTTATGAACCCAGGTCCTCCTGCCTCAACCTCCCAGGTACTAGGATTATACGAATGCCCCATCAGACCTTGCCAGATCTATATATATATATTTTTTAATTTGTTTTAGATTTTTTAAATTAAAGTATAATTACATTATTCTCTACTTTCCTTCCTACAACTCCTCCCTGGCTGCCCACCTTGCTCTTTCTCTAATTCAGGACTTTTCTTTAATTTTCTTTATATATATATTTTATATATTTTAATTTTTAAAATTATTAAAATAATTTAACTTAAATATTTAAAATTTAAAATATATTAATATATTTATTGTTTCTTTGATTAGATATAATTAGAAAGGCCAAGAATATATATATTTATGTCCATATATATGGTCACTTTGTATATTATATATATAATATATCTATATATACATATATATATTATACACACACACACATATACATAAATATAACCAGGTAAGTGTTAAGGCCTAGGTAAGATGTTAAGGCTTAGGGAACTGCTACCTGGCTAGCCTACCGTTTTGTGCTGTTACTAATATTATAAGGAAACTTTCTCATTCTCAAGTTGATTACACATCTGTTAGGTCCTGTGCCCTTGGAAACCGATCACTATAGAAGTCACTAGAACTGCTTTGTACAGTTACCCACAATAAGCTTGGAATAACATAAGAGAGACACCTACGGGGTTGGGGATTTAGCTCAGTGGTAGAGCGCTTGCTTAGCAAGCGCAAGGCCCTGAGTTGGTCCCCAGCTCGAAAAAAAAAACTCAAAAAAAAAAAAAAAAGAGACACCTACACCAATATAAGGAACTATTTAGAATAAGACTTCCATTTTTAGTAGAGGTTGAGTAAAGTTTAAGTTCCCAAGACCTCCCTGGGCACTGTCATCCTACTTGGTAGAAAGAGACAAGCAGAGACGTGTATGTGGGTAACTGACATCCCGGTAGACAAGTTAAGACATGAATGTTAGACAAGGCAAGTCCCCTGCCACAGCTGAATACCCCAACCAAGGGGAGCAGGGTAAGTGTTCAACAAGGACTCGTTCCTTGGGAAATCCCTATCCCTAAATCCTGACTGGTGGGATAATTTGGCACAGATGTTTGTAGATCTCAGGCTCAAAAGCCCTATAGCATCTTGACTCAGGGTCATGGATCAGAGTCTGAACTTTGACCCTGATGGATTAGAGCTCAATAAACTATCCCTGTCTGACCGAGGTCGGTGTTCATATGGTTTGTGCGGTGGCTCCTGGACTCCAACACTGAGTCCATGTAGTGCAGTTTGTATGTTTGACTACAGAGTCAACCTTGGCATTGGCTAACCAATCAGGGGGCTCATCTCTGGAGACTTCTCCCACTCTCAACATTCCGAGGCTGACTGTAGTTCTTTGTCTAGGGGTGGGACTCCGGGGACTCCCTTCCACACTGACCCGTCTGTTGGTGGTGTTCTTGTTCCTGTCTTGTTTAGGCAGCCATGTTGTTCCAGTGACATGGGGGTGGGGGAGGTTGTCCCCATCCTTTCTAGAAGACGCAATCTTTTCCTCGGGCGCTTCAAATACTTCTGCTCCCTTCTCTGTCATTGTTTCAGATCTTGATTTTAATGCTTTTCTCTAATTAAAAGAGAGAAAAAAAAAAAAAGCCAGGCTCCCTAATAAGAAAATAACTAATTCTAGGAAGGAGTAGGACACAGTCAGATGAACCTGGAATAGATTACAAGAAGTGCTCACGAGACGGGGCTGCTTGGGTGTGTTCTCGCTGGGCATGCACCAGCCCTGGGCTCCATCCACAGCACTGGATTACAGTGGTTAATCTCTGTAATCCCAGCACTGGGTAAACAGAGGCAAGAAGATCAGAGGCTCAAGGTCATCCTCGGCTACAGGGCCTTGGATTTCAAGGCTAGCCTGGGCTACAGTGAGACTCTGTCTCAAAAAAAAAAGTGCTTAAGAAATAAGTAATTTGATTGAAATATGACTATGCCCTAGATGAGTCAATTGGAAAGCCCTTAACTGCCAGAGATAGACAGTTTGAATAACAAAGCACTGCTCCGAAGTGGAGAAAAATATCCACGAATCTATGCGGATATAAATAAGCGATCAAATAAATGGATTAAGAGAAAAGACAAACGCCGCCTTAGAATAATTATAATTTATGTAGCTGGCCGTGACAGTTTATATCTATAGTCCCGGCTCTCCCGGATGCTGAGGTAAGCTCAAAGCCTGGGATATGGGGCAAGACTGAAGTCAGCCTCCCTGCACAGAGCCCTTATCTCAACAGAAGATAAAAGCAATTTATGTATATAGACACTCTGACCTCAATAAGGTGGGTAATAACTACCTAATCCTTTAATTGAGGCAGCTCACGGCGACCTCCCAAACAATCCAGTGTAGAAAGGTATGAGTGGGGTGGTTTGAAACACTTTCACTGTGTAGCCCAGAATGGCCTCAAACTCTGGGTGCTGGGATTATCTGTGCATACCACCCCGCCACATAAAACTTAACTATTCCTAGTACCCTGTTCCTTTCTTAGCAGCAAACACAATGAAGCTTGTAAGGCTCCCTGCCCCAGGGTGTGATCTGAGGCTTGGTGATAATTCTTAGGGCTGTTTCCCTGCTTGGGAGCAAGCTCGATACAGAAGGTGGCACCCGGGATCCTCCATCCTGGCTAGGGCTGACTGATGGGGGCTGGCAGCTGGCCCAGTGTGGGAGAGCTAACTCTCTCCTGCCTATAAATCAGGAGCCTTCGATGAATCAATAATGAGCCTGAGAGCTTGGGTAGCGGAAGCCAGAGTGTTGCCCCAGAGATTGTGTCCAGGAACTCCCACTGCTGAACTCTGCAGCTCCTGTTTTTCCTAGATTGATTACTATGTTCAATCCTAAGAAGTCTCCCAAAACCTTCTCCTAAACCCAAGATTTATTTTTTTTTCAGCCAAAAGAAAATTAACATAAACCTCAGTGTCTATTTACTTACCACCTGGATTTGGGAGTGCACCAGTGATTTTTAGGGTGTAGGATTTTGGTTTGCTGGGGTTAGTTTAGTGGTAACAAGGTAGAGATAGGGACTCAGGACGTTGTAAATGCAGGACAAGAGCAACTAGGCTAACCTCCCCAACTCTTTTTGCTTTAACTTTAGAGACAGAGGTCACTAAATTGCTTAGGTTTTCCTTGAATTTATTTATGTATTTATTTGTTTCTTTGTTTTGAGGCAGAATCTCAAATAGCCAGGGGTTAACCTCAAACTTCTTATGTAGCCAAGGCTGACTCCTGATCTTTCAAGTACCAAAATAACAAGTGTATGCCATAGAGTCAAAGATGAAGGTTTTTTTTTTTTTAAGATTTATTCATTTATTATATATAAGTACACTGTAGCTGTCTTCAGATACACCAGAAGAGGGCATCGGATCTCTTTACAGATGGTTGTAAGCCACCATGTGGTTGCTGGGAATTGAACTCAGGACCTCTGGAAGAGTAGTCGGGTGCTCTTAACCACTGAGCCATCTCTCCAGCCCAAAGATGAAGTTTTAATCAACCTGTATGTATGCTAACTGGGTCTGTAGTTCAGTCTCTATTCCTTGAACTTGACTCAAGGTTGTTCTGAAGGTGAGTTGATTTAAACACCATTGTGAAGTTGAAGAGCCAGATGTGTCTCCCCAACCCACTCTCCTTTACTTCCTAAGCATTGTGTCTCGGAAAATGGTACCCCAAAGTGTGACACTGCCACACCGGTGCTTTGACCTGAGGTTTCTCTAACCTCTGCATCTCAGTCTTCCTCCTCTCTGAAGCTCCATTCTCTGAGTCCTGGGGAATCTCACCCAGCAGGTATGTGAACAATGCCATAGGAGAGAACGAAGAAGAGGTCCTCATCTTCTTCCTCCTCCAGCAGTAAACCATGTCACCGAAGTGCTCTGATTACAAACTCTTTTTTTTATAGAAAGAGCTTCTCAGTGATGAAGCGTGCAACCCCATGGCATCGGCCACTCCCTTCAGGACCTCCATAGCACTAGAGGGTCCATGGGCAGACTGCTAAGCCACTCCTGAGAGATGCAAAACTGAGGGGGTGCTTTGAAGCCTGCTCCCTTTAGGGCAAGGTAACAGGTTCCCTGATGTGGTCCCCACTTCTCTGTTTTTCTGCCGTAGGAGACTACAGGACCGACATCCTAGGTCACCACACCCAGTACGGTGTGTACAATTAGAAACTTACCATTGTATCGGAGTCATGGCACCAAAGACAAGTAAATAAAGATTTTAAATCAGTTAAACTTTCCCAAAATAATGAAATACTAGCATTTCAGTAAAAACAAACTGGGAAGATGAGTTGTGTCTTGTTTGGAGTTTGGGTGGTAGAGCTTGGACTTTCTGCAGACCCAGCACACGCTCCACTATGAATTTCTAACCTCAGCTCCCACCCAGATTTTTTCTCAGCATGTATTAAATATTAAATATATTAAATACTATCATTTCAATTTAATCTAATCAATATATGAAGTTATGATTATGAGATGAAAATCATCAATATAAAACGTATTACTGAGGTATTCATTATACATGTTCCATGTCTGGCAGTTCATAGCTGTGTATAACTCCAGCTTTAAGGGATCTAATGCCATGTTCTGGCCTCCATGGGCACCTTCACAGAGGCAGCATACAAACACACACACACACACACACACACACACACACACACACACACAAACATCTTGAAAATTTTAAGGCAAAAGCAGGCAGATCTCTGTAAAATTGGGACCAGCCTGATCTACATGGTGAGTTCCAGACCTGCCAGCTATATAGTGAGACCTTGTCTTAAATAAATAAGATAATGATAATAATAGTAATAATAAAACAATAATTTGCCTTAATGCTGGGCATAGTGGCACACAACTTTAATCCCAGTACTTGGGAGGCAGAAGCAGGTGGATCTCTGTTGCCCTGAGGCCAGCCTGGTCTACAGAGTGAGTTCAGGAGTGAATTTCATAGTGAGCTATGTAGTGAGACCCAGCTAGGGTCTCAAAAAAAAAAAATTGTGGTTGCCATGGTGTCTTTTCACGGCAATAGAATAGTAACTAAAACAAACTGCATACACAAAATAAACAAAGTGAATATTTTAAAAGTATAAATAAAAAAATGCAATAGGGGTTGGGGATTTAGCTCAGTGGTAGAGCGCTTGCCTAGGAAGCACGAGGCCCTGGGTTCGGTCCCCAGCTCCGAAAAAAAGAAAAAGGAAAAAAAATGCAATAAAGAGTGTGGTAGAGTAGGGGCTCAGTGGTTAAGAGCACTGACTGCTCTTCCAGAGGTCCTGAGTTCAAGTCCCATCAACCACATGGTGGCTCACAACCACCTGTAATGGAATCCAATCATGCCCTCTTTGGTGTGTCTGAGAACAGCTACAGTGTACTCATATAACTTTTTAAAAATCAATAAAAAAATTAAAAATAAATAAACCTAAAAAAAAAAAAAGAACGGTAGAGTAAAATGACTTACATCAACCTTTGGCCTCCACACACACATGAACAGAGACATTTTGGTTCTTTAGAACAAAAAATAAATGAACTTCCACTCCAGTGTTCTTGATCGTATGTTTGGGGTGTCAAGTGTCTTTTTGCTAAAGTAAATTGCCTTGCCCAGTTACCTTCTCTTTGTTTGTCTGTCTGTCTCCTTGTGGGACAGCTGGGATATTCTTTGCCACTAATTTTTGAGCTCATCCTAAATTTGAGATCCATCTGGAGGAGCATGCAAGTCTCCCCCCTTGGGTAGGTGCATCCCAAGAGCCTGTTGGGGTGAACCCCGGGTCTCAGATACACGGCACCACTCGGATGGGTGGAGATCCCAGTATGGAAAGTTTCTGAGCAACACAGGGCAGGGCCCAGGCGAACAGTTTGGCAACCTGGCGATGCCGGTGTGGAACAATGTAATGGAAGTCACAGGAATGATGAAGTATTTCCTAGGTGGAGGGACACCCCGGGGGTTGTGTGAGTAAATGAGACGTGCTCTGCGCTAGAAGGCTTCCGGTTTTGGGGTAGGGGTGGGGCGACAGATACCAGCAACCTACGAAAGAAAATCAACCTTGTAAACGCCCTTGACCAGGATCTGGAGCTGGCTGGGTGTGGTTATTCACACCAGTGACGCCAGCACTTGAGAGGCTGACGCAGGAGGACCACAGTGGTTTTGAGGTCAGCCGGCACTGCCGAGTGAGTTCTAGAACAATCCAGATACCATGGTGACGACCTGTCTGGGACGGAAAGGGAGCAAAACAGAGATGGCTCTGAGAGCTTAGGAGGCCTGGATTGGACTCCCTAGCACCACAAAAATAAAGAATAAATCAAGCCCTTCCTAACCCAGACCCTAAGTGACATAAGGAAACATCCTGATATTTTCCAGAAGACACTTCAAGGACTGATGTTGTGGGCATAGTTGTTTATGAATGGATGCTGGGCCAAGTTCCCTCCTCAGACAACGCACCTCACCTCTGCTTCATTGTGCTGGTTTTCTTTATTTCAACACTGGGGATTAAACCGGGGACCTCGCATGCTAGGCAGTGGCTCTGCTCACCTCTCCAGTCCGGGGTGGGGGGCTTTGGGAAAGAGATAAGTTGGGGGGGATATGGGGAGGTGAAGTTGAAATAGGGCCTCTTATAGGTCAGGCTGGCCTCACTATATGGCCAAGGATAATCTTGAACTCCTGATCCTCTTGTTCAAATACTGGCATTGATTACAGGAGTTCTCCAACATACTTGACTGTTCTGATCTGATTCAGCCTCTTGATTGCTGGCAATGGCCACTACATGTGGCTCTAGAACCAGACATTCCCTCCCTCCCTCCCTCCCTCCCTCCCTCCCTCCCTCCCTTCCTTCCTCCCTTCCTTCCTGTTTTATTTTTCTCTAGAGTTTCTCTGGGTAGCCCCTAGCTGTCCTAGAACTCTATAGACCAGGCTGACCTTGAACTCACGGAGATCTGCCTGCCTCTGCCTCCGAGTGCTGGCGTCAGTCGTGTCACCATGCTAAGCTAGAATCAGACATTCAACAGCCTCCTTCTAGCTGCATGTCTGCTCTTTCCTGCGGAGGAATGGCTTCTGTTTGGCTGCAGGCTCCCACACCAGATCAGATCCTTGCTGAGTCTCTGGCCTGCCTACCCTGGAAACTACACTGCCAGGGACCGGCTCTGATCCGTCCACTGAGCATCGCAGGCTCTGTCAAAATACCATGGGCTGAGACGGCAGAAGGACCCTAGTTGGGATGGATAAAATATTGGGAATTAGGCTGGGCGTGGGAACACATGGCTTTAATCCCAGCACTTGGGAGACAGAGGCAGGAAAACCTCTGTGAATTCAAGGCAAGCTTGGTCTACAAAGGGAGTTCCAGAACACCCAAGATGACACGGAAAAACTGTCTCCAAAACCAAACCAACCAACCAAAATAATAAAATAATAATAATAATAACAACAACAACAATATGCACTACAGCCATCGTGGACTTTGGATTTGTAGATAGAGGGTGAAAGGGGCAGTTAGAAAGAATATTTGCCTGTCACTAATATTTTTTTGAGATAGGGTCTTGAGCCCAGGATGACTTTAAATTCATTATGAAGCTGTGGATGATACTTACTGTGAAGTGAGGAGAACCAGAGATTAAGACTCTAGCATCCTCAGCAAACCACTGAACTGAGAATAGGACCCCCGTTGAAGGAATTAGAGAAAGAACTGGAAGAGCTTGAAGGGGCTCGAGACCCCATATGAACAACAATGCCAAGCAACCAGAGCTTCCAGGGACTAAGCCACTACCTAAAGACTATACATGGACTGACCTTGGACTCTGACCTCATAGGTAGCAATGAATATCCTAGTAAGAGCACCAGTGGAAGGGGAAGCCCTGTGTCCTGCTAAGACTGAACCCCCAGTGAACTAGACTGTTGGGGGGAGGGCAGCAATGGGGGGAGGGTGGGGAGGGGAACACCTATAAGGAAGGGGAGGGGGGAGGGGATGTTTGTGCAGAAACCGGGAAAGGGAATAACACTCGAAATGTATATAAGAAATACTCAAGTTAATAAAAAAAAAAAAAAAAAGACTCTAGCATCCTGGGGTTGGGGATTTGGCTCAATGGTAGAGCGCTTGCCTAGGAAGCGCAAGGCCCTGGGTTCGGCCCCCAGCTCCAAAAAAAAGAACCAAAAAAAAAAAAAAAAAAAAAGACTCTAGCATCCTGGGCTGGAGAGATGGCTCAGCAGTTAAGAGCACTGACTGCTCTTCCAGAGGTCCTGAGTTCAAATCCCAGCAACCACATGGTGGCTCACAATCATCCGTAATGGGATCTGATGCCCTCTTCTGGTGTGTCTAAAGACAGCTACGGTGTACTCACATACATACAATAAATAAAAATCTTAAAAAGAAAAAAGAAAAGACTCTAGCACCCATGTAACAAGCAAGGCATTCAGCAAACCCCTGTAACTCCAGGCATCGGGGATCAGTGTCTTCTCACAGGGACGTGTGCACTCACACTCACTTGTATACACTTACACAGAAACACACAAATAAAGATGCTTGCCACCAAGGCTCATGACGTGAGTTCTGTTCCTGGAACCCACATTCGTTGAAGAGGAAAATCAATTCCTGAAAGTTTTTCTCTGACTACATGTGCGCCATAGTGTCCTCTCTCTCGCCCCACCCCTCACACTGCCTTCTCTCCCTTTCTCTCCCTCTCTCTCCCTTTCTCTCCCTTTCTCTCCCTCTCTCTGTCTCTGTCTCTCTCTCTCTCTCTCTCTCTCTCTCTCTCTCTCTCTCTCATGCACAAAATAAATTAATTTCTTTAAAAATAAAAACAAAAGGCCAGATATGATGGCTTATAAATATAGTCCCAGCAGTAGGGAGGTTGAGGCACAAGGTTTGACACCAGTCAGAGACCAGCCTGGGCCATGGCATCAGAAATACTATCTCAACAAACAAACAATGGAAATAAAAGCTGGCATTTCAAGCAGACACAGTGATACCTGTCTGCCATCCCGGAACTTGAGAAGTTGAAGCAAGAAGGAGAGCTTGGGGCCAGCCTGGGCTACGTGGTAACACATAAAACCCACCTCCCCACCCCCACCTCAGACAAAAATGAACAAAAAGAAGCATCGGCCCTGTTTAAGATTCACACTACAGAGTAAAACCCAGAGCTCCTTAGCAATTAAAGCTCTTTACATTCCCAGTGTTTGCTTGTCTGGCTTCACTTCCCAGCGTGTGTCAGGCCTGCACTTCACCTGCTCCTTACACCCTATTAATGTCAATTCCTCGGGAAAGTTCAAACTTAGATGCCGGAATTTGTATTCCGAGTAAGATGCCTTAATGAAGGTGTGCAGAAGCGCTGTGGGGGCCCAAAGGAGAGACACCTTTGGCTTGCACTCTCAGGTAGACGTGCTTTCAATCCCCAACTAGAAACTGCCTGGTGGAGTAAAAGGGGGGGCGTATTGCTATACTGGGAGCCATGCTGGGGATTGGGGGTAGGGGCGGAGAACACAGGGACACAGACATACACACACACAGACATACACACACACACACATACACACACACACACACAAACACACACACACACACAAACACACAAATACACACATACACACATACACACACATACACACACACACACACACACACACACACACACACACACACACACATATACACACACACACGAACACACACACATACACACACACATACACACACATACACACACACACACACACACACACACGAACACACACACACACACACACATACACACACGAACACACACACACATATATACACACACATATACACACACACAACACACACACACACACACACACGCATACACACACACACACACACACATACACACAAATACACACATACATACATACACACACACACACACACACACACACACACACACACACACACACACACACACACACACACACACCATGAAGACAGAAACGATGACAATGAAGCAGACACGGGACAGCCCTAGAGCAGGTTTCAGCATTTTATACTGAGGATTCGCTGAGCCCAGGGTGATGAGGGAGCTGAAGGAGCCGAGGGGCAGGCAGTCTTTCCAGCCTAGAGAAACTATAGAGGCAAATTAGAGGGGTTGGGGACTTAGCTCGGTGGGAGAGCGATTGCCTAGCAAGCGCCTTGGTTCAGTCCTCAGCTAGGGAAACAAAACAAGGTAACCAGCGCGAATTAGATGAGTGACTTTAAAGTATTTTCAGGACACAGAGGTCCCTTGGGAGTGCATGAAGACCTAAGGAGATGCAGGGCTTGGGAGAGAAAGACTGGGTCAGAGGTGGAGCAATGCGACTTCCAGGTGAAGGGTTAAGTAGGAGGTTCCTAGACAGACAGAGTCAGTAACACGGTAACAGTTAATAAAGCATCTCATGTGTGTGTGTGTGTGTGTGTGTGTGTGTGTGTGTGTGTGTGTGTCTGCCTGTGAATCTGCCTGTATGGCTGTGTATATACGGGGAGGGGTCAATGAAGAACCAAATTTCTTACATGTAAATGTCTACCTTATTAAATTGAATGGGTAGCAAAAGATCTGATAATGAGGCGCTGAGGTGAAAAGTCTTATGGGGTAAGAGATTTATTAGAATCACCTTTTAAGAAGATTTACTTGGGGCTGGAGATGGCTCAGCGGTTAAGAGCACTGACTGCTCTTCCAGAGGTCCTGAGTTCAATTCCCAGCAACCACATGGTGGCTCACAACCATCTGTAATGGGATCCGATGCCCTCTTCTGGTGTGTCTGAAGAGAGCAACAGTGTACTCACATACATAAAAATAAAATAAAGACTTAAAAAAATAAGTAAGATTTGCTTATTTTTATTTGCGTGTATATGTATGTATGGAGGGGGTGGATACTGACTCAGGGGCCAAAAGGGATCAGATTTTCTAGAAATGGAGTTACAGGTGTTAGTGAGCCACTCCGCCCCAGCGGAAAGAGACCAGAGCTGAGCTTCAACAGAATGGACTGTGTTTATTAGCGTGCATGGTGAGAGGCTTCCTCTTTCCTTTGGGAAATTGATGGGTCTGCCAAGGGAAAGAAGCTGGCTGTGACCCCTTTATAGGGTGAGCTGAGAGGCTTAGGAATGAAGAAATTGTTGAGGCCAAAGGTGTGTCTCTTGTAGTCTGTCCTTCCTGAAACTGCCCAAAGTGAGACAGACATCAGGGGAGACAAGCGGTCTCAGCAGCCATTCCTTCCTGGGCCTATTGGATCAAGGTCATCTGTAATCTCCTAGGAATCCTATTTTGCAGCTGAGGAGCTCTCTCAATCAATGTGAGCGCTAGGAATCTAACTCTGGTACTCGACAAGAGCATCAAGAACACTGAGCCATTGCTCCAGCCCCAGAATTACTAATGCCATGAAAAACTAGCTTGGCGGCCCACGTGACAGAGTGGGACGTTCATTCCGAGGGCTTCAGAGGAAGAAGGACATTCTCTGACATGTGATTGACGAGTACTCCAAAGTGGGGGAGGGGAGTGTCTGTCATTCTAAGAAAGAAATGTGCGACCCTGAGGGTGTAGAAGTTGGGGGGACATACTTAGTTGAGACGTACTCGTCACAAGTTGTGTGCCTCTGGTAGCCCCTGATGGCCTGGAGGTTGGTAGCTCGGGTCTTAGGTGCAGGATTGGCTGTTAGGGAGTGGAGAGACACCACTGCAAATGGGCGTGATTGGCAGACCGCAGACCGATTGGTCGGGATGATATCAGGTAGACCCCCTCCAGAGTGTAGTGAGCGGTAGGTTTAAAGTTGGCACGTGACCTCCAACAGACTACAAGGCCCCTTGCTAAGCTGTTTGGGCTGGAAGAACAGACAGCTCCCAGGGGTTCCAGCTACTTGCCAGCATTGTGCCTGGGAGTTCAAGGGCAGGCTGTAGGCTGGGCAAAAGGAGAGGGGAGAAAAGATAGCAGGTAGCTTATACAAGTGAACGTAGAGGCCAAAGTGCCTTCGCCCGAGATTCGGGTTCAAAGTCCAGCCAAGCCTTCTCACCTGAGACCTCTATACTTCCAACGAACCGTGCTGAAGAAACTCCAACGACATGTCCTAGTTATTGAATTTCCTGAGGGGAGAGGGCAAGGCCTGCAGTAGTAGGAGCGGGCTTTGCTGGCAAGTGAACCCAGGCCTCCTGTATGCCGATGTGCCCTACCACCAAGCTGTATCCAATTATTACCACCACTACCCCAATCCCTGAGTCACTGTGGGCACGCTATGCCAGGAACATAGATGAACACAGTCACATCCTTCTCCAATATTAGAATTTATTAGAGAACAATCTACAAGGTATAGCAGGGTTTTGTTTGTTTGTTTGTTTGTTTGTTTTGGGTTTTTTTGGTGGTTGTTTTGTTTTAGTTTTGGTTCATTCGAGAAAGGGTTTTTCTGAATGTCCTGGAATTTGAACTGTAGACCAGGGAGGCCTCAGTCTGACAAGGATCTGCCTGCCTCTGCCTCTGGGGTACTGTGATTAAAGGCATGTGCTACCACACCTGGCTAAGGTATAGCAGTTTTTTTTCTTTTTTCTTTTTTCTTTTTTTCGGAGCTGGGGACCAAACCCAGGGCCTTGCACTCGCTAGGCAAGCGCTCTACCGCTGAGCTAAATCCCCAACCCCTTGTATAGCAGTTTTAATTTGACAGTTCTTCTTAGCTATGATGGTAATCTGGCTAAGGCAATTTTGGGTTCTGTCTTGGTTAGGGTTTCCATTGCTGTGAAGAGACACCGTGACCAAGGCAACTCTTATAAAGAACAATATTTAATTGGGGCTGGCTTACAGTTTCAGAGGTTCAGTCCATTATCAAGGCGGGAGCATGGCAGCATCCAGGCAGGCATGGGGCTGGAGGAGTCAAAAGTTCTACATCTCGATCCAAAGGTAGACAGAAGACTGGCTTCTATGTGGCTAGAAGGACGGTCTCAAAGCCCACCCCTGCGATGACACATTTCCTCCAACGAGGCCACAGCTTCTCCAACAAGGCCACACCTCCTAATAGTGCCACTCCCTGGGTGAAGCATATACAAACCACTACAGATTCTGTTATTCAAATCCTAGTTACTAATATTAGCTCATATCACACAGCAAATATCTCTGTGTGCATTTGTGGTTTACAGAATGAATACATATTAATAAAGCTACATCAGAATTTGGGAGATGATGTGGGCTGATAAAGATGTTAGTGGAATCTATGTTGATGACAACTGTGCTATTGCATTTTGGGGTCCAGGTAAAAGTGTTGTAACTGTCTTTGGTCTGATGTGTCTGATACAATTTTAATGCACTCATGTTTCCCTCAATTTACCCTGATAGAGTATGGCATATTTTGACCTCAATAATCATTATAAGTCAAAATATTATTTAGAATTGAAGAATGTCCTTGCAAATAACACCAAGCAAATAAGCACCCTACCACTGAACTACAATGACTTTTAGGGGTGTGTGTGTGTGTGTGTGTGTGTGTGTGTGTGTGTGTGTGTGTGTAAGTGTGTGTATGTGCATGTAAAAGTGTGTATTTGTGTGTATGTATGTGTGTGTGTGTCGGTGTCTGTTTCTGTGTGAGTGTGCATGAGTACATGTGTGCTGCATACATGTGAGCACCTGTGTCATGGCATGCATGCGAGGGTCACAGGACAACCTCGTAAAGTTGGTTCTCTCTCTACCTTTAGGTGAGTTCAAGAGACTGGATTCAAGTAGCCAGGCTGTACAACGGGCACTCGTCTCTGCTGAGTTACCTTGCTGGCCCTAAGGTTTTATTTATTTTTTGCAGTGCTATAATTCAAACCCATAGTTTTGTGCACGGCAGTGTAGGAAACATTGGTCTTTTTTTTGTCAAACACTGTAAAACTTTTGTTTATGACAAGGACTTCAAATCTTATATCCCAAATTCCCAGCTTATAAAACCTTTGTGCAAATGTTTTAATCACCCCAACTCTGAACAACTTTTGGTTCCAAAAAGGTCTCCCTGCATTATCTGAACTTCAGTGACTCAGGTGGCCAGCCCCAACCTCTCTGCCTTTCTTCATGTCCTCTGGCTTAGTCTTTCAAACCTATCTAACCCCAGAAGACTGAGGTTGGACCATAGCCAACAGGGTTAGAATAAAAACCACGTGCACTTCCGGCCCCAGTGTACTTGCTCTTTTTCTTCTGTCAGAAGCAAAGTTCTATCAAGACACTCCAGTAGGAGTGAGGTTCTCTTTCTTCATGACCCAACACTTACTTCTAACAGCAGGCAAGCACCCTGCCACTCAGCTACACCACACCACCACTTACATTTTTTTTTCTTTGAGGGACTAGAGAGATGGCTCAGTGGTTAAGAGTATTGACTGTTCTTCCAGAGGATCCAGGTTCAATTCCCAACACCCACATGGCAGCTCTCAACTGTCTGTAATTCCAGTTCCAGGGGATCTCATAGAGGCATACCTGCAGGCAAAGCACCAATATACATAAAAATAAATAAATTAAAAAAAAATTTTTTTGAGATAGAATCTCCCAGTGTAGTCAAGGCTGACCTTGAACTTGTGTAAATGTAGCTTTTATTTCCTCATGAGACGAGAGCCTAAGCTGTGTAGATACATGGCTTGGGCTCAGCCCAGAGCATTTCCTTCTCTGTGCTAACTATCTCTAGTCCTAGGCCTGGAAGTTTCTAGCCTCTGTACAATCTAATCTCCCAAGCTGATTCAATCCAGTGACTCTTCTGATTAAGGTGCTCTGCCTGGCCTCATACTAATGTTGTCAATAAGTTCTCATCTTCTGGCTCCTTCTCATTTTCCGGCTTGTTTTGTCTTCACCTGTGTCTACCATGTTCTCTCTGTAACCTGTCCCTATAGAACTCTCATGCACACACCATACGCCATTACCTTTTTTTTCTCGATGCTCTTTTTTTTTTTTTTTTTATTTATTTATTTATTTTTTTTTTATTAACTTGAATATTTCTTATATACATTTCGAGTGTTATTCCCTTTCCGGTTTCGGGCAAACATCCCTTCCTCCCCCCTTCCTTATGGGTGTTCCCCCTCCCTTCCTCCCCCCGTTGGCGCCCTCCGCCTAACGGTCTAGTTCACTGGGGGTTCATTCTTAGCAGGACCCAGGGCTTCCCCTTCCACTGGTGCTCTTACTAGGATATTCATTGCTATTCTCGATGCTCTTAAGTAGCCTTTCTTTCCTATCTCTTCTCATGTGAGTTGAGTGTATCCTACCTCTGACTCATTCTGTCGAATCTTCCTCTGACTCATCACTTTGTCTCCCCCTCAGCTAGCTGCCACTTTCAAACATGGCTGCTTCCTTCTACAAACTTGCTATTCTTGTGAGTAGAATCAGATATGCTTCACCTCTACCAACTAAGGATTCTCCCATATTCATTCCCTCTCCCTCTCTCTCTCTCTCTCTCTCTCTCTCTCTCTCTCTCTCTCTCTCTCTCTCTCTCTCTCTCTCTCTCTCCTCTCTCTCTCTCTCTCTCTCTCCTCTCTCTCCTCCTCTCTCTCTCTCTCTCTCTCTCTCTCTCTCTCTCTCTCTCTCTCTCTCTCTCTCTCTCTCTCTCTCTGTGCTCAGATTGGCTTCAAGTTTATGATCTATCACGGCTCCACCACTCAGATGTGTACCATTATACCCTAGTTCTAGGATTCCTTTTTTTTTTTTTATTTTGTCAGTAATTTTTATTTCCAAATAGAAATCACTATTTATACATACTATATAAATTATATGATAATCTTCAGCAAGTCAAGGTCTATAAAATACTATGGTATGCTATGTAAATTTTAATTGCAAAATTTCTTCTTTTTTCAGAACTTCTTTCCTTCTGCATTTGCTGCTTTTACAGCCATGATTTCCGAATACTTCCTTCGATTAAATCTCCTGAACTCAGAATCAGCCAGCAGTTCTTCCACAAGGGTCTTTTTCCTGTGTTTCTTGGGAACTAGGATTCCTTTTTAAGAACAGTTTTTGAACAACTTGTCCTCTCAGAAAGATGCCCAGAAATTAATGGGCTCTGAGTCTCACTAACCACAGTGAGTGAGAATAACAAAAGGGTCCCTGAGCTACTCCTGAAGCTAGTCTTCGGATAATCTTTTTAAGGGAGAAAGAGGAAAGGGGACCTTGGAGTTCTAGTAGAAAACCATTAATTGCAGCTAACAGCAAGAATAGAAGCTCCCCACAATGTAGGGTCTTAAACTGTAAGGCGAAAATAGGAGGTACCTTGGATGTCTACCTTGTTACATGCCAACTAGGTAGCTGTGCTCAGAGGAAGGTCATAGGGAAAATTAGATTAGCCCAGGGATGGGCAGGGCCTCACTGGGTGAGAACTCTGAGTGAGGTGCAAGCAGTTTGGGGACTAAGCTTAAGAGGCCATATTCTGGGGGTTGGGGATTTAGCTCAGTGGTAGAGCGCTTGCCTAGGAAGCGCAAGGCCCTGGGTTCGGTCCCCAGCTCCGAAAAAAAAGAACAAAAAAAAAAAAAAGAGGCCATATTCTGGCCTCTATGCTTTGAAGACCCTGCTTTCCTTGGACCTGCCTATAAGCATCCTGCCATCCAACTTGAAACCAGCCGGTCGGTTGTCTTGAACACTGACCCATTACTGTGTAGAGACACCATGATCAGGGCAACTCTCATAAAAGAAAGTGTTTAACTAGGGGCTTGCTTACAGTCTCTGAGGCTAGTCCGTTATCACCACGACAAAGTGACAGGCTGGTAGTGGAGAGCTACCCCTGTCTGCAGGCAGAGAGAGCAAAGAGACACTGGGCCTGGCATAGTGTTTGAAACACAAGGGGCTGGAGGTACAACATCGGAGGAGACTGTTTGCCTAGCATGCACAAGAGCCCAGGCAAGGACGTTATAGTAAGTTCAAGTCCAACCTGGGCTATCTGAGCCCCTGTCTCAAACAAGGAAAAAAAAATTAAAGAAAGAAAGGGGGACTCATGGGTTTCCTCTCCCTGAGGATCTGTAGGTGATTAATAACTGCTGGGAAGGAAGAGGTATTTATTTTCTTTAGTAATGTACGAAGCCATCTGGTAAATAGCCCCCACTCCTGTAGGTACCCGTAATTAAACCCAATGGTTTAAACAACAAGAAAGAAATAAATAAAAACCATGAAAGAAGAAATGAGTGGGAGGAAGGGGGTTACCTCCTGGGATGGTGTGGGAAGAGTGAGTGATGGTGGTGACTGTGTTAGGAGTACTTCATACCTGTATGAAATGCTGTAATGAAACCTGTTATTATATGCTAATAAGAACTTTAAACAGGGGCTTGAAAGGGCTCAGTGAGTAAAAAACACTTGCCACACAGGCCTGACGACCTGAGTTTTGATCCTGGAACTTCTGGGGGAGGTGATACAAGGGGACTGGAAGTCCTCTCTGGGTGTTCAGAAGCTCAGGGCAATTAGGGAGGGAAAAAGAGAGGGGGGAGTGGGGAGGGGAAGGGGGAGGGAAGAAAAAGCATACTTAGGTTCTGGCTACTATGGGGGGGTGGGGTAACAGAGGCAGTCTACAGCCTGCTAGGTACCTGTGGCTTCTCCCCGCTCTAACTTCGCTCAGCTCTTCCCAGCACTTTTCACCCCGCCCCCTACCCTAAGCTTCCTCCGGCTCTCCCAGTAGCGCTCCAGTGCCTGTGGCTCCTCCCAGCACCACCCCCCCCTCCCGCCCCCTACCTGAAACCTCTGTCTTCCAGGCACTTGGCGTCTGCTTTCTTTCCTCCTGCGCGGTTCCTATATAATTCAGCCATTTTGTGTACACAGCTCTCTTGGCTTCTCCTGGTCAGCTGCCCCCCCCCTGCTTTCCCTACTCGCCTCTCCTCATGGTCTGGTTTAGTCTGCGCTCTTCCTTCTGTCTGCTTGCTTTCTGACATCTACAATAAACAGTGCTGCATACTTTAGGAGTGGTCTTGTCCTCCTTTCATTTCACCTTTTTCATTCAACACCAAGACCCTGTCTCACATAAATAAACCAGTGAGTGAGTAAATACGTAAGTGATTTTAAAATAAGATTTAAAACAAAAAGACAATAGAGGTCTGGGGAGATTCCAGAGGACCTGGGTTCATTTCCCAGCACCCACAGAACCAGTATCAGGGGATCTGACTCCCTCTTCTGACTTCCAAGGGTACCAAACCATGCATGTGGTACACGTACATGTATGTGTACCAACCATCATATGCATAAAAGAAAATTTAAAAAAATTAAAGATTCCCAGGGAAGCAGAAGCAGGTGGATTTCTGTGAGTTCCAGGCCATCCATAGCCACACAGTGACACCTTGTTTTTTGTTTTTTAAAGAAAGAAAGAAAGAATAAATAAATGGATTAAAAAACGACAACAGCAAAACCCTTTGGCCTTTAGTCCCAGCACTCACGAGGCAGAGGGGGGCAGATCACTATAAGCTTAAGGCCAGCCTCGTCTACAGGGTGAGTTCCAGGACAGTCAAGATTACAGAGATAAATTCTGTCTTCAGGGGCTGCAGAGATGGCTCAGCGGTTAAGAGCCCTCACTGCTCTTCTAGAGGTCCTGAGTTCAATTCCCAGCAGCCACATGGTGGCTCACAACCATCTGTAATGGGATCGGATGCCCTCTTCTGGTGTGTCTGGAGACAGCTACAGTGTACTCATATAAATAAAAAAATAATAATAACATTTTTAAAAAACAAAAAAAATTCTGTCTCAAAGAAACCAAACCAATAAGTATAAGAAATATGAATGTAAGAAAAACAAAGCAGGAGAACTGTAAGAAGGCTAGGCTGGTTCCACGGCAGGCCTCAAAGAGACTAGGCCCTCAGAAGCTGCCCCTCTGCCTGACCTGAGGCAAGGACAATGGGTCAGCAGCAGTTCCCAGACTTCCCCAGCAACAGTTCCCAGACTTCCCCAGCAAGTGTCCAGCCCCCACACCCAGGTAATGGATGAGAGATGTGTACAGAGATGGACCCAACAGATTAACAGAGATGCCAGCATGCTGGACTTCTGCAGAATAAAACACTCTTTGCGGTTAGATACATACATACATACATACATACATACATACATACATACATACATAAGTGTCATGGACCCTTACACGAATGTTCTTAGCGTCACTCAGACAGACATGCTAGCAAGCTCACAGCACACCTGGGCAGGAAGTTCTCTTAGTTTTATTCCAGTGCAGGTGGTGATGGTGTCTCCCCCACCCCCTCCGGTTGCTATGGTCTGATGTCACAGTCTTTCTAGACAGGCTGGCTTTGAAGGAATTAGTACAAAAGACATGAAGGAAAATGGGAGGAGACCAGCCAAAACCTCTCTCAGGCCATCGGGTTAACAGAAATGCACCTGGGCCTTTGCAAAAACAAAAGGTTTGGAAGATTAGCACATGTCATATACGTTTTACTAGGTAGGGAGATTTATGAGAAATTGGCTCTTGGAAGCCTAGATATCTTCAACTAGAAGAAATTTGGGGTTGAAGAGAGAAACCAGAGAGAAAACAGAAAACACTAGAGCTCAGGGGAAACAAACCTACTCTGGATTTGTCCAGTATCTGAAAGGCAAATGCATAGGAGGAGGAAAGGGGGTGGATTAAGATTTTCTGAATAACTGGAGAGCCATAGCAGAGAGTCCCCAAAGGCCCATGAAGCTGTTTCTGAGAAGCCACGGTGGGTATGCTACCTCATTAAGAAGATAATTATTGGGGTTGGGGATTTAGCTCAGTGGTAGAGCGCTTGCCTAGTGAGCACAAGGCCCTGGGTTCGGTCCCCAGCTCCGGGGGGGGGGGGATAATTATTACTCCCCGACCCTTTTGAATGGCTTAGCTTACCTGGTCAGAGTCCGGGAATGGAGCTGGAACTTAGAGCAAAGCCCAGAAATCCCAAACTTTCCATATGCGAATTGAAATCCCAAGCGATGCCAACACTTCCGTCTTCATTTCTGGTGTCCCCGGGACGCTTGACGCAGGTGCAGAGCTTCAGCAGCACGAGCCCGCCTTACCAGCTGGAGGTCTGAGGGGTAGCTGGTCACTGCAGTGGGTGGACCCAGAAGGTGTCCCCATGCCTGTGGATCCCACATGTCTGACCAGAGTTTAGGCATGCCTTTCCACCCAGCTTCCAGGCGGCTCTATAAGAACAGAAGAAAGGGGGTTGGGGATTTAGCTCAGTGGTAGACCATTTGCCTAGCAAGCGCAAGGCCCTGGGTTCGGTCCCCAACTCCAAAAAAAAAAAAAAAACCCAGAAAAAGAACAGAAGAAAGATGACAGAAAATCAGACTAAGAGACCAAGTCCACAAAGACTTCCTGGCCTCTGACAAGGACAGAACCAAAGTTATTTCTAGCTTCCAACCCTAAACTGCCTGGGTGATATTTAGGTTCTGTTCTTTTTTTTTTTTTTTTTTTTAAAGATTTATTCACTTATTATATGTGAGTACACTGTAGCTGTCTTCAGATACACCAGAAGAGGGCATCAGATCTCTTTACAGATGGTTGTGAGTCACCATGTGGTTGCTGGGAATTGAACTCAGGACCTCTGGAAGAACAGTCGGGTGCTCTTAACCGCTGAGCCATCTCTCCAGCCCTAGGTTCTGTTCTTATCTGTAGAGAGAAGATCATGCTTCCAATACAGTGAATATGTGTCCCACTGTTATATTGCTGGGTTCCAGCCCAGACATCTAGTTCTTTTATTTATTTTTTTTAACTTTTTTTGGGGGGTAGGGGGAAAGCATTGAGACAGGATTTCTCTGTGTAGCCCTGGCTATCCTTGAACTCACTCTGTAGACAAGGCTGGATTTGAACTCAGAGATTTGCCTGCCTCTGCCTCCCGAGAGCTGGGACTAAAGGTATGTGCCCCAGCTTTGTTCTTAAAGATCTTTGTTTTTAAAAGATTTAATTCATTTCTTGTTTCACAGACACGAGTGTTTTGCCTGTATGCATGTGCACCACCTACATGTCTGGTGCCCTCAGATTCTTGAAAAGAGGGTGTTGTGCCCCCTGGAGCTGGAGTTACAGATGGTTAGAAGCCACCATCTGTAATCGATGCTGGGAACTGAATGCAGCTACAAACCGCTGAGCCTTCCTAATCTCTGAGCCACATCCCCAAGTATGAGTCTCACTGTAGCCCAGGCTAGTCCTGAAAAAAAAAATTATAGTGTAGCAAACTGGCCTTAAATTCATGATTACAGGCAGGCCTGAGCCACCAGACCAGCTAAACCTGGTGTTTCTTTCTCCTTTCTCTGCCCCCCACCCTATATTTATTTATTGTGGATGGAGCATCCCCTCCTTGGAACTCATGATCAGAGAACACTTTTAGTGGAAAGGGGAAAAGTAAAAGTAAAGTCACTGCCTATAGGAGCAGCCAAGCAGCAGGGAACACTGTGGAGAGCTGGAAAGAGCAGAGATTACAGTTTTACTGTTTGGGGTTTGTTTTTTTTTTTTTTTTTTTTTTCTTTCTTTCTTTTTTTTTTTTTTTTCGGATCTGGGGACCTAACTCCAGGACCTTGCACTTGCTAGGCAAGCGCTCTACCACTGAGCTAAATCCCCAGCCTTGTTGTTGTTTTATTTGCTTGTTTTTCCAAGACAGGATTTCCCCATGTTGTCCAGACTGTGATGGAACTTGCTCTGAAGACCAGGCTGGCCCGGACAGAGAGCCACCTGCCTCTGCCTCCAGAGAGCTGGGAGTTAAGGCATGAGCTGCCATTGCCTCCCACAGTTTTAAATAGGATGGGCACTGCTGAGATAGATGGCCAGCTAGGCTGTCACTTGATGCAATTCAGGGACCAAGTGGAGCAAAGGTTCTAGGGCTGGAGTGCGTCTGTCTAAACCAAGAGTAACCTGACCTGGAGGCACAGGCCTGACAGCTTCAGCTGACACATATGTGTAGAAGACAGTTTAGGCTTAAGGTCCAGGGGCTGGTGTAGGCTCTGGTTATTGTTTTCCTTCCCTTTGCTGAATAACCTAATGAGTTCACTGGAATCCATTTGAACTAATTAGAAAGCTTAGAGCCAAGAAGGAAGTTTGTTCAAAAGTCTTCTCTTATTTGGATATCTTAAAATCTTCTTAAGAAGGGCATGGTGGGCTGGAGAGATGAGGACTGCATAGTTAAGGGCTCACTGCTCTTGCAGAGGACCCAAGTTTGGTTCCCAACACCCACGGCAGGTAGATCACACAAAGGCCTATAACTCAAGCACCATGGGATCCAACACTTCTGGGGACTGTGGACACCTTCACTTGTATGTACATACCCACATGCAGTCACACACACACACACACACACACACATACACACACACACACACACATATTGGCCAGGTAATGGTGGTACACACCTTTATTCCCAGCACTTGGAAAGCAGAGGCAGGCAAGTCTCTGGGTTCAAGGCCAGCCAGGTGAGTTCCAGGACAGCGCTACACAAAATGAGACAAACCAAAAAACAATTTTTAAAAGGTGAGCACTGGTTCAAGGTAGCACTCCCAGCACTGGCGAGCCAGAATCGGAAGGACAATGCAGACCTGTGGCTAGCCTGGGTTGCAATCATGAGTCCTAGGCCAGCCTGGGCTACAAAGTAAGACATTATCTCAGGCTATCTTCTTACCAATCTATCTCCCTATGTTTTCCAAATTGGATTACTAAACTGGGCATAGTGGCACTTGTATTTAATCCCAGCACTGAGTATAGAGTTCAAGGTCAGCCTGACCTACATAGCAAGTTCCAGGCCAACCAACCAGGGTGTGAGATCCTGTCAAAAAAAATTAAATAAGGGCTGGAGAGATGGCTCAGCAGTTGAGAGCACTGACTGCTCTTCCAGAGGTCCTGAGTTCAATTCCCAGCAACCACATGGTGGCTCACAACCATCTGCAATGAGATCTGATGCCCTCTTCTGGTGTCATGAAGACAGCTACAGTGTACTCACATATATAAAATAAATCAATTAATAAATAATTCTTTTAAAAAAATTAAATAAATAAAGGTACTCCCAGAGCAGCAAGGCAGCTCAACCCATAAAGATACTCGCTGCAAGCCTAATGACATGTCCCTGTCACTCACATAATAAAAAAAGGAAAACACTCTTGTAATTGTCCTCTAATCTCCACACATGCATGTGACGTGCAACCATATATACACACAAATACATTTAAAACTTACTTTCTCCTGTCCAGCAGGCCAGAAAACACTGTTTGTCTAGGCCTCTGCCTTCTACTCCAGCTGGTCCAGACAGCACCTTGAAACCAGGTCTCTTGCCCTGGCAGGATGAGAGACACTGCACGTTCAGGCCTCCAACTCCAGCTCCCGCGGGTCCAAAGAGCGTGGCTCCTCCAGGCGGCTGGCTTTGGACCAGAGGAAAGCAGCAAACACCAGGAGCCACCACACGTCTAGACTTGGTGGTCCCAGAGACCAGTGTGAAGCCAGAACTTCCAGCTGGCCCTGGGTCCCTGAAAGACTGGAACTTTGGCCCCAGTAATCTCAAAGGCCTGTGGGTGTGACCTTCAAGGTCTAGAGGGCAACTTAGAGACAATAACACAAGCAGACTGCATAGAGATAATATTTTTAAAAATTAGCTCGGCGTGGTGGTTGGAAGCCAGCATAGTTTGCATAGCTCTGAATCCAGGACAGCCAGGGCTACCTCTCTAGAGAGACCCCATCTCAACAAACATCAACAACAACAACAACAACAAATCATAAAAGCAAATAAACCAATCAACAAACAAACAAACAACAATAACAAAAAAAAAAAACCAACAAACTAAACCAAGCCAAACAGAAGCCTTCCTAATCAACAACGAAAACAAGAGATCGTGAATGAATGAAGTGTCCAAGAAGTCTGGGATATACTCAAGAGGCCATGGTGGAGCCATGGTGGAGAAGAAGGAACAGAGATACAATCTGATAGAATAGACAGACTATTGATCAAAATTATAGTAGAAAAGTTCTCAAACACAGGGAAAGGAGTAGACACCCAAACACAACCGGCATGCAGAACTCTACATAGATTGACCAGAGAAGAAACTCTCCCAACATGTTATTGTCAGGTCTTCCAAACTAAAAATGAGAAAAATATATAGATACACTATAGATCAAATGGACTTAACAGATAATATAGAATATTCTACCCAACAGACCCAAACACACATTTTCTCAGTGATACATGGAACTCTCTCCAAAAGAGTTCATCTCATAGGACACAAATCAAGTCTCGATAAATATCTTAAAAATCGAGATAATTCCTTGAGTCTTTTCAGACTACAATGGAATAAAAGTAAGAATCGACAAGAGAAAAGAAACTATAGAAACTACAAAACCAATAGGAGACAAAAGACTTAAAAACACAACAAAAAGAACAAACAACCTCGCAACAAAAAGAGAGTGGGTCATCCAAGAAACCCAGAGAGGAAACCGAAAATTTCCTAGAGTCAAACAAAAATGAGAACATAACCTTTCGGGGGCTGGAGAGATGGCTCAGTGGTTGAGCACTAACTGCTCTTCCAGAGGTCCTGAGTTCAAATCCCAGCAACCACATGGTGGCTCACAACCATCTGTAATGAGATCTGATGCCCTCTTCTGGTGTGTCTGAACAGCTACAGTGTACTTATATATAATAAATAAATAAATCTTTAAAAAGAGAGAGAGAGAGAGAGAGAGAGAGAGAGAGAGAGAGAGAGAGAGAGAGAAACATAACCTTTCAAAGCACCTGGGACCAGCTAAGGCAACCCTAAAAGGAAAGCTTAGAAGCCATGAGCACATTAAAAATCCTCAGCACTTTTCAAATAAACAACCAAACAGTACACCTCAAGGATCCTGAAACAGCAAGCAGACAATCCTAAACCCAGTACATGATAAGAAATAACAAAGATTAGGGACAAAATGAATGAAATAGAGTCTGGTAGCGAATGCCTTTAATCTCAGCACTCAGGAGGCAGAGGCAGGAGGATCTCTGAGTTCCAGGTCAGTCTTGTCTACAGAAGGAGTTCCAGGACAGTCAGGACTGTTACATAGAGGAAACCCTGTCTCCAAAAACAAACAAACCAAAACAGTACCCGAAATCAACCCAAGGATTAGTCCTTCAAAAAAGGTAATATGACTGACAAGCCCTTAGCCAATCTGACATAGGGAGAGACACCAACTAGTAATTTAGAGATCAGAAGGGAATCACCACCACAGGCTCAAATGAAATCTAGAGCATTATTAGCAAATACTGTGAAACTTATTCTCCAAAAAGCTGTAAAAACCTAGAAGAAACAGATGACTTTCTAAATGCATACGACCTACCGAGATTAAAGCTAAGGAGACATAAATAACTTTAACAGATCCATTACAAGCCATGAGATTGCAGTTGAAATCAAAATTCTCCCCTCAGGTCCTGACTGATTCCCTGCTGGATTCTATCAAACTTTCAAGGAAGATTTAATATCAATTCTTTTTTAACTTGCTCCACAAAATAGAAAGGAAGGAACAGTACTAAATTCATCCTATAAAGCTGATGTTATCCTGATACCAAAACCAGGTGGCCACTGCAAAAAGAAAGCTATTCAGGGGGTTGGGGATTTAGCTCAGTGGTAGAGCGCTTGCCTAGCAAGCCCAAGGCCCTGGATTTGGACCAAAGCTCCAAAAAAAAAAAAAAAAAAAAAAAAAAAAAAAAAGCTAAATCCGTCAACAAAATACTTTCAACTAAATTCAGGAGCACATTAAGTCGATCATGCATCATGGGCAAGTGGGCTTCACTGTGGAGATGCAAGGTTGGTTCAACATACGTAAACCAGTAAGTGTGAAGAACATATAAACAAACTAATGGATAGAAAACACACACTCGGGGTTGGGATTTAGCTCAGTGGTAGAGCGCTTGCCTAGGGCGCGCAAGGCCTGGGTTCGGGTCCCCAGCTCGAAAAAAAAGAACAAAAAAAAAAAAAAAAAAAAAAAAAAACACACACTCATCAGAAGTGATGCTCAAAGCAGTTCAACATGCCTTTGTGATGCAAGTCCCGGAGCCGTTGGGAACAGCCAAAGGTCAAACCATCAGACACAGAGCCTAGGAACGGCACTAAGGTGCCCTCACTCCTCTCTTACTGAGTATAGTGCTTAAAGTCTTAGCGCCAACAACTTGACAAGAGAGACATAAAAGGCATAAAAACAGGAAAAGAAGAAGTAAAACTATTTTTATTTGCAGATGACATGATTCTATACTTAAAAGACCCAATAGAATCTAGTAGAGAAATCTTATATTTAATAAACATAGTAAAGTTACAGGTTGAAAAAATTACTATAAAGTAAATAACCTTCATATATACTAATAATGCACTCGTGGGACACGCCTCCAATCGCAGTAGGCCCAAACCTGAGCACGACTATCACCATGTTAAAAGTACCACTCAGCACAGACAGTAAGTACTTCCTACCAAAATGACCAAAAAAAAAAAAAAAAAAAAAAAAAAAATTTCCATCAAGGTCACTGGTTCTCAGAAAGTCTCTGAATCTTTAAATCTCTGAAGTCTTGCTTTTTGTCTTTTGTAGCTAACTGTTCTTGCTAACTGAGATGTATCAACCTAGAATGTAGTTTTGTGCTTAATGCTAACCATCATCTAATAAAGTCTTTTTATTGTTTTAAACCCATGTCTGAGTAGTCTTCTCTGCTGGACACCCTGCAAAACACTTAGAGAAAGAAATGAGGAAATACATCCCACTAGTAATAGCTTTAAAAGAAAAAAAAGCCGGAGAGACGGCTCAGCAGTTAAGAGCACTGACTGTTCTTCCAGACATCATGAGTTCAATCCCCAGCAACCTCACTCATGGCCATCTGTAATGGGATCAGATGCCCTCTTCTGGTGTGTCTGAAGGGAGCAACAGTGTACTCGCATATTTTATTTATTTGTTTGTTTGTTTGTTTGTTTAAAGGTTGGGTGGTGGTGCTGTATGTCTGTAATCCCGGCACTTGGGAGGCAGAGGCAGGTGGATGTCTATGAGTTGGAGGTCAGATTGGTCTATGTGAAAAGTTAGAGTATATAAAGGCAGGTTTACTGGGAAGCTGCTCTTGGTCAGGTAAGTTCACTGGCCCTAAGGACCAAGGCTAGGAACGTTGCCATGGGGAGAAAGATATAGAAGAGGGAGAAGAGAAAGAGAGAAAGCATCTGTAGAGAGAGAAGGGGAAAGAGGAAAAGAACAGAGAAGGAAGGGGCAAGAGATAAAAATGTCTGGATTATATAGGGACAAGCAACTAGGGGAAGGGCAGCCCAGTTCCTGGGCTAAAAGTTCAGGATTTGGGGCAGGGTATGTCAGGTTGGGACTGAGGGATGCTGGGAGAACCTGGAGACCATGGCTGCTTTGGAATGCAAAATATGTACCTCAGCCCCTTGCCTCAGGTCTGAAACCTGATGCTACAGAGGGAGTTCCTAGACAGCCTGGGCTACAGAGAGAAACCCTGTCTCAAAAATAAAAGCAAAACTAAAACGAAAGCAAAAGAACCTAGGAACACACCTAAAGAGTGCTAAACCAAACATCCCTGGGGTGTGGTTGAACATACCTTTAACCTCAAGAGGCTGGAAAAAAAAGAAAAAAGGCAGAGATCTGTGAGTTTGAGGCTGGCCTGATCTCCATGGAAAGTTGCAGGACAGTCAGAGCTACATAATAGAGAAACCCCGTTTCAAAAAAGACCTCCTCCCCCAAATGTCCAGACATTGAAAATGGAAGTCAAAAACCATAAGACAAGAACAAATCCTTCCATGCTCTTGGAATGGCAGAATTAATATTGTGAAGTTGGCTCTACTACAAAAATTAACCCACATACCTAGTGCACTATCCATCAATGTTGATGATGTCTTTCACAGATCTAGAGAAAACAATCCCATAATCCATATGGAACCACTGTTAAGGCCTGGGTAACTGCTGCCTGTCTAGCCAGCCATGTTATGCTGTTACTGCTGTTACAAGGAAACTTTCTCATGGTCGAGTGGACTGCACACTCTGTTATGTTCTATGCTTTGGGATCTTGGAAACCAATCACAATAGAGGGCAGTTAGAACTGCTTTGTACAGTAAGCTACAAGAAGCTTGGACCCGAGCCAAACGCCAGGCAACATTTCCTGCACCTATGTATGAGCTTTTATGGGTTTTGCCTTTATAAGCTGCCCCTGGGATGGACCCCAACATAAGAGGGACACATGCACCAATAGAAGAAGCCATTTGGAGTAAAACTTCCATTTTTGAATAGGGGTCCAATAAAGTTTTAAGTTCCCAAGACCTCCCCGGGAATTGATATCACACTTGGCAGAAAGAGACATGTGCATGGGGAAGTGACATCCTGGTTGGCAAGTGTAGGGCATGGATGGTAGAATGTTCAACAAGGCAAGTGAAATCACCCCGCCAGAGTTGAATACCCCCAACCAGTGGGAACAGGATAAATGAACAACAAAGGCATGTTCCTAAGGAAGTCCCTGATCCCTAAACCCTGCCTGGTGGAATAACTTGACACAGATGTTCATGTCCAGGCTTCAAGACTCTGTAAGGTTATGTATGACTCAGAGTCCCGGGTTAGCTTCCAAGTCTGCATTGTGTCCCTGATTAATCAGACCTGAGGTGTGCGTTCAATGAACCAGCCTTGTTTGAGTGAGATTGGTGCAATTCCCACACCTTGACAATCACAAAAACCATGAATACCCAAAGCAATCTTTGTTTTGGTTTGGTTTGGTTTGGTTGTTAGTTCTAGCTGTCTTGGAAGTCACTCTGTAGACTAGGCTGGCCTCGAACTCACAGAGATCTACCGGTCTCTGCCTCCTGAGTGCTGGGACTAAAGGTGTGTGCCTCCACCACCCAGCTAGCCAAAGCTATCTCAAGGAATAAGAATACAATTGGAGGTATCACAACAGTCCACCGAGGAGCTGGAGAGATAGAGATGTGATCCTGGCATAAGAAGCACACAGGTACACCAGTGGGGCAGGATGAAAGACCTGGAGCTAAACCAGTAAAGTTATGGCCACCTAATTTTTTGGCAAAGGAGGCAAAAATATGGAGCAGAAAATGACAGCTTTTTCAACAAATGGTTCTGGCAAAACTGGATATCCACCTGCACAAGAGTGAAATTAGATTCATATTTTTCTCTTTGCACAAAAATCAATGCAATTTGAAACGAGTCAAAGACCTTAATTTAAAACCTGAAACACTGAAACTTCTGATGAAACCATAGGGAATACTTTTCAGACATTGGTTTAGGCAAGAACTTTCTATAGAGAGCATCGAGAGCACAGGAACTAAGCCAAAGAGTCAACGGATGAGACAGACGCTATGACATCAGAAAGTTTCTACACCACCACCACCACCACCATTACCACCACCACACCAACAACTATCTGCAAAGCAAACAGACAGCCCATAGGAGGAGAGAAAAATCTTTACTGTCTCTGTGTCAGACAGGGGCTAATGAAATTAATGCTTTTCAAAAGAAACACACATTGCCACATAACTATTTTTAAATATCTTCAATTTCCTTAGTATCAGGGAAATGCAAATTAAGACTATGATACCATCTCACCAAGTCAGAATGACTCTTGTGAAGAAGTCGATTAAAGGCACACACCTTTGATCCCAGCACTCTGGAGGCAGAGGCAGGCATATCCCTGAAAATTCAAGGCCAGCCTGGTCTACAGAGCTAGTTGCAAGAGGGTGGGAGGGATGGGGAGAGAAATCTGACACCAAAGGAGATGGGAGAGAGGAACACTCCCTTGGTCGTGCTGTTGAAAGTGCGAGTTAATACACAATTATGAAAATCAATTTAGGGGTTTCTCAAAAAACTAAAATCAGAACAGCTATATGATCCAGTTAATTCACACGTATGTATATGGCTTTTTGAGACAGTCTTACTATGTAGCCTTAGCTAGACTGAGACGAGGCTGCCTCAAACTCAAAGACATCTGCCTGTCTCTGCCCCATGAGTGCTGGCATCAAAGACAGGATCGCTATGCCTGATTCTAGAAAATGTATCTTAAAAAGTTCTTTAAAATTGAACTTATAGCCAGACATGGTAACACAAGGCTGTAGGCCTCAACACTTAGGAGGCTGAGGCAGGAGGATTATCATGAGTTCTAGAGCCAGCCCTTGGACTACATAGTGAGTCCCAAGTCAGCCTAGGCTGTAGAGTGAGACTATTCCAACAATGAGAAGAAACTTGAGATAGACCAGCCTGCAGAGAATGGTCACTAGTCCAGCCTGGGCTACCTATCCTCAGACAGATCTTGTCTCAGAGAAGAAATCAAGGGGTTCATGAAAACGTTTGCTATACAGGCCTGGTGACTTGAATTCAACCCTTTGTGACCCACAGTGGGAGGAGAGAAGTTCTCATAAAAGTTTTCCTTTGACTGCATGAGTGCTATGGAACAAGCACTCTCACATATCACATGATCACACACACACACACACACACTCATGTACACATACACATATATGCATATACATATACAAACATTCAATATACACATATATACATATACACACCCATACAAACACACATATACATACACAAACACACATATGTGCATATACACACCCATGCATGTGCACATACACACCTATACACATTACATATACATACAACACATACACGCTCATGCATGCACACACATACACCTATAACACACATACACATAAACACATACACACCCATACATGCACACATACACACCTATACATGCATATACATACATATATACACTACACACATATAGTCATGCACACACATTCACACAGATATACAGATATACATACACACACATGCACACATATACCTGCACATATATACATGCATATGCACACATACATATATAGGCATAAATACATATACAGATACAAACATACACATACATATGCACATACACACATATACATTCACATACACACATGTACACACACAGATTGATGATAATTAAAAAGTCAAATAGAAGCAGACTCTTTGTAACTGTCTTGCTTTCCTTCTCTAATTTGTCCTTCCAGTGGCTTCTGTGGGTGTTTCTAAAACACTTGTCACACTCTTGCTTGAAATCCTTCTGTGGCTCCCTGTTGTCTCCTGCAGTAAATTTCCTTTCCGGCTGGTATTCACAGGCACCTTCTCTGTATTAGTGAGGAGTCTTATTTGTTTATGTAAACTAACTTCACATCTTTAAAAAAGGAAATCACATGAGGAGAGAAGTCTGTCCTGAGCTCAGGGGCAGAGTGAGGGAGCACTGGAGGCTGAAGCTTCCTGTCTCCCTCAGTGTCCCTCCTGCCTGCTTTCCAGCCTGCAGACTTCTCGGCTCCAGTGGGGACAGGATTGTATAAGGAAATGAAGGTGCAGGCGCCCAAGAGATGTGACAACCTCTGGCCCAACAAACTCTGTCTGAGAAAACTGCTCATTTTATAGTCATGTCTTTGCAACTTAAGTTCCCCTAACTAGCAGAAAAGGATTTTTGCTGGGTACGGTGTACACGCCCTTAGTCTACGTAAAAGCAGGCTGATCTCTGTGAGTTCAAGGCCAGCTTGGTCAGCATAGTGAGTTCTAGGCTACATAGTAAGACCGTCTCAAATATCCAAAAATAAATACATAAAACAAATAATTTTGATGAAAATAAAACATGTTATGATTCATTAAAAATTTCTGGGGGGAGGCTGGAAAGATGGCTCAGTGATTAAGAGCACTTGCTGCTCTTACAGAGGATCAGAGTTCGATTTCCAGCAACCATGTTGGGTAACTCACAACCTCCTGTAACTCATTTCAGGGACCTATATTCCCTCTTAAATACATACATACATACATACATACATACATACATACATACATACACACATACACACATACATACATACATACATACACACACATACATACATACACACATACATGCATACATACACATACACACATAAATACACACATACATACATACATACATACATACACATATACATACATACACGCATGCATGCATACATACATACACACACAAACATACATATATACACACACATACACACATACATACATACACATACAAACATACATACACACATAATTTCTGGAGCTGGGCATGCCTTTAAGCCTACTTGGGAGGCAAAGGCAGGCAGATCTCTAGAGTTCGAGGCCAGCCTAGTCTATAGAGTGAGTCCCAAGACAGCCAGAGGTCCATAAGGAGAGCCTGTCTCAATAAAACAAAACGAACACATACATGCACTAATGTGTGGATAGAGAAGTACTCAGCTGCTGATGCCTACCACGCAGGCAGAAGCCCTGGGTTTAATCCTTGGCAGAGTACCTGGGCATGGTGCACACTGGAATCCCAGAGTCAGACGTAGAGGGAGGAGCAGAAGTTTAAGGTGTGGTCTGTGAGGTTGGTTTTATAACACGTTTTAGACCAGTCTGGGCAACATTGGATCTTGTCCCAGCATGGACATTTAGGCCTGAAACTCTGGATACTCAGAGGGCTAAGGCAAGGAACAACAAGGTCTGTACCTACCTGGGCTACAGAACAAGTTCAAGGTTAGTCTGGGCAACTCAATGTAACTCTGTCTTGAAAGAGAGTAAATAAATTAAAAAACAACAACCAAACAACAACAACAACAACAACAACAACAACAACAACAAAATGAGCTAAGGATAGAGATCAAAATGGTAAGGGGTATTTGACCAGGGCACCAGGTTCAATTCCAGTCCTGACCCCCCAAAAAGGGCAGAGTTTCAAGTTAGGCATGGTAGGTTACATTTGTATACCCCACACTTAAGAGGTTAAAGTAGGGGGCTGTAGACAGGGTGGGACATGAAAGGCCTTTCAGGCACACTATAACAGAAATGTGTCAAGGGCACACATTGACTAAAATACACTGCGGGAAAGCAGCAGACAGCCAGTCCTGGTAACTCAGGCCTACAATCCCCGATACTCAGGATATGTGACTCCTAGGTAGGCTAGCCTGTGCTACAGAATGAGATCAAGGCCAGCCTTGGCAGCTTAGTAAACCACTGACACCACAAGTAACCAGGGGGAGGGGGGTCCTCTCCCGGAGAGATGGCTGGAGTTAAGAGTATTTAGCAGGGGTTGGAGATTTAGCTCAGTGGTAGAGCACTTGCCTAGCAAGCACAAGGCCCTGGGTTCGGTCCCCAGCTCCAAAAAAAAAAAAGGAAAAAAAAAAAAAAAAAAAAGAGTATTTAGCAGGATTCTGTTCTCCAGCGGCCACATGGTGGCTTACTACTAACCCTGACTTTATTTCCAGAGATCCAATGCCTTCTTCTGACCCCCTGCAGGCACCAGGCATCTATGTGGCACACATACATACATACATACATACATACATACATACATGTAAAACACCCATGAAGATAAAAATAGTTTTTAAATGTAAAAAGAATGGTAGAGCATTTACCAACCATGTAGGAAGTCCTGGGTTCTGTTCCAAGTACCATAGGGGAGGGAAGAGAGGAGAGGGGAGAAGGAAAAGAAAGGGCAGTGGTGAGCTCCTAGGAAGCTTGCCCCATCAAGAGGGAGTGACATTCTATAGCAGTTGAGGAGAAATTGCTTGTTCTTAGCTCCAGAGCCTTCCATGGGGGGGTCCATGTGTGGGCGGACAGCTCATGATCACCTGGGTGTTAAATCTTATAGAGTAAGTAAGCTGTTGCTTTGAAACTGATCAGACATGCAAGGCTCTGGACTGTTGGGGGTTAAGATCAAGATGTGTATGTACAACATCATGGACCTCCAAGGCTCCAAATGATCATGGTCTACTTGGGTTTTTGTTTGTTTATTCTTGGTTTCCTTGTTGTTGTTGTTTAAAGATTTGTTTATTTATTTTATGTATATGAGTAGGCTACCGCTGACACACCAGAAGGGGGCATCGGATCCTGTTCCACATGGTTATGAGCCACCATGTAGCTGCCAGGAATTAAACTCAGGACCTCTGGAAGAGCAGTCAGTGCTCTTAACCTCTGAGGCATCTCTCCAGCTCCTTGTTTCTGGGGTTTTGTTTGTTTGTTTGTTTGCTTGCTTTAAAAAAAGACAGGTTCTCATGCACCCTGGGATATCCTTTCTGTATGGAAACACAAGGATCAGGAGTTTTTCATTGGCTACTCAAGGCCAATTTGCCTTATGTGACAGCTTGTCTCAAAAAAAAAAACAACTCCGCAACCCCAGTGCTAAACTTGTTACGTAGCTAAGAATTGCTTTGAACCAGTGACCCTCCTGTCTCTAGACCTCCCAGGTACCGGGATGATGTGTGCACACCATCACACCTGGCTTGTGGCCTGATTGTTAAAATCTGAGATTTTGCTTTGATTTTTGGCCTTTTGTCTCTACAGACTGCTCTGAGTTCCAGACCAGCCTGAGTGGCATATTAAGTAGCTCAGAGGTACTGTGCCCGCCGCCCTTACCTCAACACTTGCATTTAATCCCCAGCAACAAACACAGTTTTCTCATGATTGCCTAGCATTTCTTGTCTAGTTAACGATATGTCCTGATCGATAGCTTTGTTTCTCAGCTAATTCTTCAGAGGCCTAAGAGGAGTGCTAACGATTTTGATGAAGAACAAAATGGAGGAAGCTGGGTACAGTAGTACCTTTGGTCCTGGCACTCAGCAGGCAGAGATAAGTGGATCTCTGTGAGTTCAAGGCCAGCATGGTCTCAAAAGTAAATAAGATGTTAAACAAAACAAAACAAAACAAAACAAAACACACACACACACACACACACAACCCTCTACTTTCCAGCAAAAGAAAGCAAAACCTACCAATTTTTTTTTTAAGATTTTTTAAAATTTATCATCTATAAGTACACTGTAACTGTCTTCAGACACACCAGAAGAGGTAGGGCATCAGATCTCATTACAGATGGTTGTGAGCCACCATGTGGTTGCTGGGATTTGAACTCAGGACTTCTGGAAGAGCAGTCAGTGCTCTAAACCTCTGAGCCATCTCTCCAGCCCAAATCTACCAATTCTTACACTCTGGTAGTCTTCCAGGCTTGAACAACTACCCTCTCAAGTACTGTACCTAGAGGTAAGTAACTAAATCTATTAGGAGCCCACAATTCTTGATGAGAATTGTGTAGGAACCTGTAACTTTAATATTTTCTAAACCTACTTCCAATGATGGATCTTAAATACTTTAACTTCCTTTCTAGCCTATCACCCACCAGAGGCAGTGGGAAAGAAAGGATATGGGGAAGTAGCCTTGCTTACGAAGATTCTTTGGAGCAACTCCCATCTGTGTTGTTTGGAAATTGGAAGTCCAGTTCATAGGTCAGCAGTGGTACCTTGATACATTCACAAACACTTCATGGATACACCAGCAGTCCAGTTCAGTAGAGTCAGGATACCCAACACCAATCAGCAGTGGTGGCACTACCAAGCAGAGACAGCCGGAAGCCTTGGCACGAGTCAGCATGAGGGACCAGGAGGGATGCCAGAAGAAGTTCTCTGCTGTTCCTCTCTCAGGGAAGCAAAGATCAGCAAAGACTGGAGACCAACAAGCATTGCACAGCTAGCTGTGTCAGCAAATCAAGCTTAGGCCTCCACACCCCCCACCCTACTGTCTGTTGAGTCCTTTTTATACTCTGTCCAAACATCACTTGTACTCCATGGGTCTTGCCTCAGCATGTGTGTCTGGCTCAGCTGACCTCACTCTGGCAATCAGCCCGAGTCCACAGAAGGGGCAAGAAACTGCAGCACACCACTAGAAGTTTTTTGGTACGTTTCTCTGTATAGAGTCCCTACAAATGCAGCTCAACTATGAAATGTAAGGTGGACCAACACATGTGTGTTGTTAGGAAAAAAATCCTTCATCACGTGTCCTTACACATGCTTGCTTTAGCAGAACATCCTCTCTCTTGTGTCTGCTTCAGCTAAACATTCCTTCGTGAGTCTGCCTTAGCCTTTCACCTGCATCCACTTCAGGTGAAAATACTTCTTCACATTAGCCCCAGCAAAACACCATCAAACAAGACTGACTTTCCAAAGAACACTTAAAGTTTCCACTCAGGAACCAGACTGATGGTGTAGGTCTGTAAGTCCAGCTGTTCAGATGGAGGAGGCAGGTGGATTGGAGGTTTAAGGTCTGACTGGGTTCCAGTATACCTTCATGCCAACCTGGGCAACTTTGGGAGATTAGGACTCAAAATAAAATGTAAAAGAGGCCTATGTCCGGAGGTGGGCCAATGAGCAGTATGTAAAGTGAATAAATAAAAATTAAATTAAATTAAATAATAAAAAAGCCAATTCCTACAGGTATGGCTCAGTGTCAGAGAGAGAGAGAGAGAGAGAGAGAGAGAGAGAGAGGAGGAGAAGGAGGAGGAGGAGGAGAAGGAGAAGGAGGAGGAGGAGGAGGAAGAGGAGGAGGAGGAGGGAGAGAGAATTTGCATTTGTTTAGCAGACTGAAAACCCTGGGTTAGGTCAACAGTAGTGTTTACACAAACAGGGGCTTGAGAGATGGCTCAGTGGCACACTACTTTTCTGGGGGGACTTGAGTTTGGTTCCCAGCACCCATTTAGACACCTCAGAACTGCCTGCAATTCCAGCTCTACCTCTTCTGGCCACAGTGGGCACCTGCACCCCCCCTGCCTCCTCCCTCCCACTGGCCACACACACACACACACACACACACACACACACACACACACACACCAAAAGAAAATAAATTAAACAACCACAATCACATTATGTATTTATCAGGTCTGGTAATCTGTCTTTCAGGACTCAGTCTATATATAAATATATTATTTATTTTATTTAAATTATGTATGTATTAGGAAGGTGATGTCTGCATATAAGTACAGGTTCCCTTAGGGGCATCAAAGTCCCCTGAAGTTGGAGTCATAGAGGATTGCGAGTCACTCTGTGGGTTCTGGGAACCCAGGTCTGAGCCCTCTCTCCAACCCTGACAGCTAGGATTTCTCCTGACTAAAGGCAATAATACTGCCCTCCTTATAAATGGTTTTCCCCTAAAAGGAAAACAGAACTTAGGCAATGAGTTCTGGTTTTGCCCAGTTTTCTGGAATCATTCTTTCTTTTTAAAACAACAACACCAACAACCCCCCCAGGTTTTTACAATGTAGCTCTGACTGGCCTAGAATTTGATATGTCGACCAGGCTTACCTTGGACTCCCAAGTTCCAATTGCCTCTGTCTCTAGCGTGCTGAAATTAAAGGCTCGATTCATCATGCTTGGCTTGAAATATTTTTAAATTAAATTAAATTGTATTCTGGATGCTAAGGACTGGACCTATGACTTTGCACATGTTAGGCAATTGCCCTTCTGCTGACCTGTACTGCTGCCTCTCCAGGAATATTTCCACTGTTTGTGTTTGCTTTCTGTGCAGGAGATGGAATCTAGGGCTGTGTGGTGCCGGGTGGGCTCTGCTACTGAGGTGCAAGCCCTACCTGCCTTCTGCTGACTTTAAAGTAAGTCCTGGAAGGCTGAGGATATAGCTCAGTTGCTAGAGGGCTGAGCTTGATTGAAAGACTTGATAAAAGCTAGGAAGAGCAAACTGTAATCCCACTACTCAGGATGTAAAATCAAAAGGATCCACAAGTTCAAAGCCATCCTCAGCTACACATCAAGTTCAAGGCCAGCCTGGGTGGCAGGGGCGGCAGGAAACTTTGTCTCAAAAACAAAGCTAAAACTGTTTACCCCTAGGAAGGGCACAAAAGTATAATCCAAGAACAGTTTCATGTTTTTGAAGAAACCAAGGTCACAAAACACTTGTCTCATTTTCTTGGAATTTTCTTGGAATTTTCTCACAAGCACACAGAAATCTCCTCACATAACTCCATTTTTGGACCTTGTTCCAACGCTAAACCCACCAAATTTAGGAGGAGGGGATGGGGGAGGTTAATTCTGAGCGAGTGTTGCTGTGATAACATATCCTGTCAAGAGCAACTCAAAAGAAAAAAGTTTATGGTAACTCCCTGATCAAGAGATTCATCACTACAGGAAATTCAAGTCAGAGGGGCACATGGCATCCACAGAATGAATGCTCCTCCTCGGCTAGATTTTCCTCTTTATTTTAGTTCAGGACCCAGCCCAGGAAACTGTACTGCTTTCTTTTAGTCCCCCTCCCCCATCTAGGGACCTACTCAACGACATTTCTCACAGGCGTGCTCTGGACCTAATTACTCCTTCCAGGCCTGCCTGAAGGCTTATCTCCTAGGTGACTTGGGTGACTCCAGGTCCTGTGAGGCTGACCACATTAACTCTATCATGTGTGAAGCTCCAGGTGTGACCGGTCCAGCACTGGGGAGGTAGAGGAAGGCGTCAGGAATTCCAGGGCTGCTTTGGCTACATGAACAAGGCTTGGCCTCGCAGACTTGCTTCAGCTACCTGTCTTTAAAACTAGTCAGTGAGATGGCTCAGTGGGAAAAGGTGCTTGCTATACAAGCATGCTAACCTGAGTTCAATCCCTAGGACCTATGAGGGAGGGTAAGGAGAGAACTAAGTCTGTAAGGTTGGCTTTGTGACTTTCGCACAAGTGCACACACTTTGGCATCTGTAATAGTAATCGTAATAAGTAATAAGCAATAGTAATAGTAATAATAGCAATAGTAATAAGTAATAGTAATAGTAATAATAGTAATAGTAATAACAGTGATAGTAGTATTAATAATAAGTAATAGTTATAGTAATAATAGTAATAAGTAATAGTAATAATAGTAATAGCAGTATTAGTAGTAAGTAATAGTAATAGTAGTAATAGTAATAGTGATAAGTAATAGTAATAATAGTAATAGTAGTATTAGTAATAAGTAATAGTAATAATAATAGTGTTGGTAATAAGTAATAGTAATAATAGTAATAGTAGTATTAGTAATAGTATTAGTAGTAAGTAATAATAGTAATAGTGTTAGTAATAAGTACTAGTAATAATAGTAATAGTAATAAGTAATAGTAATAGTAGTAATAGTAACATAATAATAATAGGTCTACTTTCACACTTCTTCTATACAAATCTGGTCAGGTTTTTCATTTCTTCTGTGCTCATGTCATTAAGTCAAAACTCCTTTGTCTACTAGGCATGGTGATGGACTGCCATAATCCCCACACTAGGAAACAGAAGCCAAAGCAGAAGGATTGCCGGGAATTCCAGACCAGCCAGGGCTATACAGTGAAACCTTGTCTCAAAAAAACAAACACAAAACCAAAGGATCAAACACACCCTCCGTCATAGGACCTAGGAAAAACATACAGTCAAAACCAAACACACCAAAATGGAATAAAGAAAATCCTACTGTCTTCCCCTCCCACACCCACCCAGCGCAGAATGTCACCTTCAGAAAGGCCCTCTCTGCCTGCCCCTGAACACAGCACACTGCTCACTAACTGCTCTGAGTTGCTGTGGCCCTCCCCTTCCTAGATTATAAGCAGTCTGGCCCTCATCCCTGCCTCTTTCTTAGACAGCAGGCTCCCCCACTCCTGGAACTGGACTCCATTTATCACCACGATCCAGAGTATGACACTAAGCATCGGACTCTCCGTAAATGTTGAACTGAATTGAACCTAGGCACTTGTATTTTCTGCAATTATTCCCTAAGTTCTTATAAAAGTTAATTTGGAAAATGTCAGCCTGTCTCAGCTGTCCTCCTGCAAGAGAAGGAAAAGGGCATTTGTGTACGCAGGGACTGAGAAAAAGCACATCCTTGGGGGCTGGGGACAGCGACTGCTGTGGAAATACAAGTGAGAGGTCGCACAGGGAGGAAAAAGGCAACAGGAAAAAGCTAGATTAAATGACAGCTGGTCAGCCAGGCGGGCTCGGCAGGAACTTGTAATACAGAGCGTTTAAGAGGTGGAGGTGGGAGGGCAAGAAAGTCAAGGCCAAACTTGGATATATAAGATCCCACTTAAAAAAAAAACCAAAACAACAAAACCAAAACAAAAAACCCAAAGCCAGTTGGTGAGATGACTCCGTGGGTAAAATATTCGACACCACCTGAGTTCAATCCCTAGAACCCACGCAGCTGAAAGAACGGATCTCTCAAGTCGTCCTCTGGTCTCCATACCGTGTCCTGGAACCGGCATACATATGTAGACACAGAACAAATAAGCTAGCAACTTGGGGTTTTGTTTGTTTTTGTTTCTGAGACAGGGTTTCAGGGTTTCTCTGTGTAACCTTAGCTCTCCTGGGACTCTTTTTCTGTAGACTAAGCTAACCTAGAACACACAGAGATCTACCTACCTCTGCTTTGTGAGTGCTGTGTTTAAAGGTGTGAGCCACCACCGCCCAGTGTGTGTGTTTGTATGTATGTATGTATTTATAACTGAGAAAAAAAGATGTCATTGTTGCTTATAATTTCCTTCTTATGTTTTGTATTTGCTCAAATCTAGAGGAAACTAGGATTTTTCTTGATGGGGGACCTTTAGCTCCACGCTCCATCTGCTCTGCCTTGGGTCCTTTGTGTATCTGTGTAGTGGGTGGAGATCAGCTCCCTGACTGACTGAATAGGACCTATGTCCTGTGGAATCAGGAGAATCAAGAGAAGAGGGTTGGTGAACGGTCGCCAATTACCCCATGTTTCTGAAAACAGAAGGGCTTCTGTGTAGGAGGCAGACAAACGCAGTAGAACATCTTTTTGAGGGGTGAGGCTGGGTGACATGGAGACAAGGTCTCATGTAGCCCAGGCTGGCTCAAACTCATTATGCAGCTGTGATGTTGATTTTGATCGCCCACTTGACACAATGCGGAATCACTTGAGAATAGACTCCATGAGGCACTGTCAGATCAGGTTGGCCTTGGGCCTGTCTGTGGAGGACTGTGTTGGTTACATTAATTGAGATGCCACTGTGGGTGGCACCATTCCCTAGGTAGGGTATTCTGAGCCGTGTAAAAGTAGAGCAACTGGGTTGAGCATTGGCAAGCATACACGCATTCATTCTGTCTGCCCTTGACTATGGTGTGATGTGACCAGTTGTTTCAGTTCCCACCATTTTGGCTCCCTCACAAAGATAAACCATAATGTGCATTTAAACCCCCAAAAGTCCCCAAAACCCCAAAATCAAAAAACCAAAATAAAACTCTTTTTTTTTGGGCTGGTGAGTTGGCTCAGAGGTTAAGAGCAATGGCTGCTCTTCCAGAGGTCCTGAGTTCAATTCCTAGCAACCACATGGTGGCTCACAACCATCTGTAAGGGAGATCTGATGCCCTCTTCAGGCAGGCAACAGAGCACTCATACATTAAATAATTTGGAAAAAAACCAACCAACCAAACAAACAAACAAAAAACCCTGTTTTCCCCTTATGTTGCAGACGCCAGGGTACTTTATCACAGAAAAGTGAAACAAAACTAAAACAACAGCCAAGCGTGGCCTTGAAACCATAATTTTCCTTTTTTCTATTCATCATCATCATAATTATTATTATTAACAACAACCTCCCTAGGTAGCTCTGACTAGCTTAGAACTCACAAAGTTGACTTGCCTCTGCTCCTGAAGGGCTGGGATTGTAGGTGTGCCCCACCACTGCCCAGCTCAGAATATCTCTGAAAAAGGAGATGAAGGTCCCTGAGCAAGGAAAACACAGCCAGGGACATGACGTCAGCTTGGCTTTGTCCTGGTGTCTCCCGGTCTCATTCTCAACCATTTTTCTGTATTTTTTTTTTTTTTTCCGGAGCTAGGGACGGAACCCAGGCCCTTGCTCTTGCTAGGCAAGCACTTTACCACTGAGCTAAATCCCCAACCCCCTCAACCATTTTTCAATCTTTACCTCAGCCTCCAACAAGCCCACAGTTCTGCTCTGAAGCGTCCTTGACCAGGGGTCCCGCCGAGTCTTCCCCTCTAATCTGGATGGTGTTTACTAGGTCCTCAGCCTTGAAGTCGTTTGTGGTGTTGTCTGCCTTCTGAAGAAAAATGGATTTTTGCCTCAGTTCCTCATTCCTGTTTAAATATTTAGTTTAATCAACACAGACCCAAGTGCCTTTCCATTTCCCTGGGTGCCTGGGAGCCACGCTGACATCGGAGTCATAAATAATGCATCCGATCGCAGCAACACGCCTCTGGCTGGGGGGGTTCCTCCATTCCTCAAGTCTCCGGGCCTGTCGTATTCTGCAGATGCTTCTGGGAACTGGGGTGCTACAACGGAGAAGCTCCAAAGGGTTGGGCTTCAAGGCTGCTGCTACAAGGAGTCACGGAGGCTATAGCCCAGGTCTGAGGGGCCCTCAGAAGTGCGAGGCAGGTCAGGTGGTATTGGCAGAAGTAGATGCACACGCCACGGCTATGGGGTGTTCAGACCTGGAGGGAGTTCTGAGCGTCACTTAGACAAGGCCCAAGTTAGGTTCTGTGTGAATGCCAGGGCACAGGGAAAGAAAAGCAGACTGGTATGGGGGCTCAGCCAAGTTTAAGGACAAGAGAAGCCATGAAATGCTGTAACCTTCTCCTCAAGAACTCTAACATGGGGTTGGGGATTTAGCTCAGTGGTAGAGCGCTTCCCTAGGAAGCGCAAGGCCCTGGGTTCGGTCCCCAGCTCCGGAGGAAAAAAAAAAAAAAAAAAAACTCTAACATGGCCTCCAACTTCCATTCTAAGGGCACTGTTGAGGTTTCCTGGCATTGTCTGTCCCCTCCTACAGAAAAGAACCAAAAGTGGTTTGGTTTGGTTTTGACTGGACAGGTTTTGGTTGAATATCCTTAGTCAAAACCCCCAAAAGGTCAAAGCGCCTCCGGGTGACCTCCTTCCTTCGGAGCGTGGCCTCTGACTCTCCTCTTAGCCGTCACTAATGATCCGCTCCTGGTCTGGCTGGGTAACAGCAGTGTCTTGGAGGCAGCTCTTTAATACACTTTTTATTTCCCCCAAAACTTTGCAGAGATAAAAGGAGACAAAAACAATGATTTATTTATCCAGACCTTCAAAGTTTAGCTTTGAGCTCTCAACATTTTTAAGTTCCTTTTTCAAATCAAGAGAACAAATAAACCGGCCTCTTTCTCTACAGAAAGGGCAGCCGCTATCAACCTACAGATAGAGATAAAAGGAGCAGATGAAAGGGACACCTTCTAGTCTCTGTCCCTCTGTCTGACTGGACGATTAACGAGAGTCCTCCTCCCTGTCCTTGGAGTCAAGGCTAAAACCTACCACTTATTTCCAGCTTCCTGGTACCAGAGTTAAAAACAAAAGAAGTTCCTGGGAGTTGGGCGAGGTGGCGGAAGCCGCAGGCTGGCTGGGATATACTTGAGGCTGGGTTGGACAATTTAGCTTGTTTTGTTTTGTTTGCTTGCTTGTTTGTTTGTTTGTTTGTTTGCTTAAAGACAGGGTTTCTCTGTGTAGTCCTGGCTGTCTCAGATCTCACTCTGTAGACCCAAATGGCCTGGAACGCATAGAGAACCCCCTGCACCTCCACCCCCACCCCCGAGTGCTAGGATTAAAGGTGTGGGCCACCACCGCCTGGCAGCTCTTTTGTTTTTTGAGGCAAGGTCTCCCTATGTAACTTTGGCTGGCCTAGAACTTGAAACGGAGATCAGTGGAGATCAGGTTGGTCTCAAACTCAGAGAATCGCCTGCCTCTGGGACTAGGACCAAGGAAATTTTACCACCACACCTATTTTATGTGGCTGTGTTTTAAACTAAATTAAGAGAGGAAGAAGAAGAAGGGGAGGAGGAGGAGGAGGGATAGGGATATAACTCGGCAGTTGAGCTCTAGCCTAGAATACATGAGACCCTGGGTTTGATCTCTATCTCCGAACTTCTCCAAAATGTGTGTGTGTACACATATATAGCCTATGTTTAAGAAGACAGACAGACAGATGGACACACACACACAAATATATATTCATTCACAGTGCTAGCTACCATTCTACTCCCAGCTTTCCCTCTCTCCTTTTGGACTAAGTTAGTCTCTTTGCTCATTTCCCTGTTTCTGCAAGTGATGCTTTCACAATGGCTAGCCCAGGAGTTAGGAGTGCTTTCTGTTCCTGTAAAGGTCCAAGGTTTGGTTCCCAGCACCCACCAGATCAGGCAGTTCAATTCGAGTGAACTACATGGTGTAAAATCAACTCCTGCAAATTGTCTCTCCCCACCCCCACCCCTGATTTCCACATGTGGACCAAGGCCACATACTCCTGCACACACATTAATAAATGTGACTATACATATATATACATATACATATATATATATGTTTTGAACTTGAGGCAAGGCTGAGTAAGACTTAAAGTTCGCAGGGACTGTAGCGGTAAAGCGGGGTTTAAGAGAGCTTGCTATTCTTGTAAAGCGTTTGAGTTCATGTCCCAACACCCATGTCAGTTGGCTCACAACAGCCTGTAATCTGTCTCCAAGGGATCTGATGCCCTCTTCAGCTCTCCCCTAGCATGCATACACATGTGGCACACACACACACACACACACACACACACACACACACACACACACGCACGCACACACACACCAATAAATTGTCCTAAGTCTAGATCACCATCATTTCCGCGTTTAAACTTCCTAAGTGCTGTGTGTGGTGGCACACACCTTAGTCCCAGAATTCAGTTTTAGCCCAGCCTGATCTGCATAGCAAGTACCAGGACAGCCAGGGCTACACACTGAGACCCTGTCTCAAAAGCAACAAAAGCTGCAGAAATCCTTTTAACCACATCCCATTGTACTGAGAGTAAAAGCCAAGCCTTTCTGAAGCCACCACGCTGTGTGTGACCTAGCCCTCTTCCACTTTACCTACCCACACAGGTCTAGCAGCTTCGAGGTGTCTTACAGGCCTGTCTCGGTGCCCGAGACTCTCACTGAGGTCTCTGCTTAGTTCTTACTTCTCAGAGGCCTTTTCTAATCCTGATTTTAATCTCTGCAGCATTTACCATTATCATATGCATCACGTGTATTTACCTATTTGTATATAAGTGTTTGTTTCTCCCACTAAAATACAAGGCCAGGAGACTAGTACTTGGTCTCCTGTGTATCTACAATGCTTCTCTCTGCATTCTATGGGTATTTGTTGGTATTTGGTTAATGAAAATGGCTTCTTTTTTCTTTTCTTTTCCTGGGCATAGTGGTATGTACCAGTAATTCCAGCACTTAGGAGGGAGAGGGCAGCTCAGTTTACACAGCAGGTTCCGGGTCATTTAGGATCCCCCAACATAAATAAATGGAGGCCGGAGAGGTGGCTTGCTCTTCACATAAGCATGAGGACCTCAGTTAAGATTCCCAGAACCCACACAAAACCTGGGCACGTTGGTCCTGTTCCTGTAACCCCAATTCAGGGCAAGGGCAAGGGGAGGGCAGTCAGACTCAGATCCCGGAGCTGGCTGATCCTCTGAGTCATCGAGCTCCAGATTCAGTGGGAATCCTATCTCAACGGTGGAACACGGCTGAGGAAGACCTCGACCCAAATGTGGGGAGCATTTCATGTGGCCTAGGCTTGCCCCAAACTCTCAGTGTAGCCAAAGCCAGCCTTGAACTCATATTCTTAAACCTCTGACTCCTGTATGCTGCAGTTAGTGAGAAGGGCTTTCTAGTCTCCCAGTCTGGCTTTCTCTTTTTCTTTTTGTGGTGCTGAAGAAAGAACGCAAGGCCTTGAAAACGGCAGGTAAATGTAGCACGTCCTGCTTCTGCCATTTTGGGGGGGAGGGCCCTTTTGTGTCTGTAGGCTCCAACCACGCCCTCTCCCTCTATAGGACCTTCTCTTCAGTGCTGTCTCTTCATCTATGTCTTGATATTTGTTTTTGGATTTAAGGCCTACTCTAATCCAAGATGAGCTCATTTTGATAACTTAACTTAATTACACCAATAAACGGTCTTTCCCCAAAGAAGATCATAGTCATGGTCTCCAGGGAGATGGTCGTTTGTGCTCTCCCTCCGTGGATGGGCGCCATTCACCCACTACACCATCTGATGAGCTGTGGGAGCATGGGGAACCAGACTGCCTGTCTCTTTTAGGCTTTGGTCCCTTCCCTTTCCTGTTCTTTTCCCTTGTCTACCACAGGGGCTACAAGAACGAAGGATCAAGGCAGGACTCTATCAGGGCATGCTCCGTACTTGCTTCTGACCACAGTGAGAGAGGGGGCAACCTTGGGCACTCTGCCCTGCGCAGTGACTTGTGTGACTGCTCATGCCCTACCTGTTTGCACATTTGGACCTTGATTTCTGTGGGCAGAAACCAACCTGTTAAACCTGTTTCTGTTCTTGGGAGCTGCTTCTTCCCCTGGGGCCAGGGCTTGGCTTAGTTCTAAGACCAGACAGGCTGGGTCGTGGGCTGATGGTGACAGGGAAGACGAGGATTCCAGGCCTGTTCACACCACTCTTCCTTAAAGAGGAATGCTCTACCTAGGCACTTCCAAAGGCAGATGGGACCAACACGGACAGCACCGAGCCTGGTCTTGTCTCCTGTAACCTACCTGTACTCAGGGACCCACCTACCTGTCGCCAACCAGTTGCACAAAGTCTTGTGGTTTTCCTTTTGTTTCAATCTTCCTGAAGCCCCCAGGTCTTACTGCTCCTTCCTTGATGAACTCCATCCACTTCTTTCTCGGCCTATTGCCGCAGGCCAGAAAAGCTCTCCCTTTGACCTATCTCATGCCTGCTCCTGTTCTCCTGTCTGAACTCTGTCTTCTCTGAGTTATTCTTGCTGTGCTACAGTCTGGTTCATTCCTTTTTTCCCATGAGACAGAGCCTCTCTGTATAGTTCTGGCTGTCTTGGAGCTCTCTATGGAGAGCAGGCTGGCCTCTAACTCACAGGGATATTCCTGTGTAGAGCAGGCTGGCCTCTAACTCACAGGGGATATTCATGCCTCTGCCTCCTGAGTACTAGGGTTAGGGGCGTAAGTTACAGCACCCGGCTCTACCTCATTCTTGAAAACATCCTTACCACAGCTCCTATTGCCTCTTTGAATCTTTACTACAGAAGGAACTTTCCTGGGGCTAGAACCCTATGGTTCAGCTCACTCCCCTCCAAGAACCATGTGGGATCTCAGCCAGGCCTAGCAGCGTCTGTTTTTAATCCCAGCACTTGGGAAACAGAGGCAGGAGGAGCTCCTTGAGGCCTGGCCTGGTCCGCCTGACTACACAGTATGGGTGCATCTCAAAGAAAAATGGAGGACAGGAAAAGTAAGCCCTCCTGAAACCAGTCTGGGCTTTCATGTTCCAAACCAGGAAGTGGGTGGGAAGTGGTGATTGGACATGCTGTAACCCCTTGTGCAGGTTTCCTTCCCCTAGGGACATTCTTGTTTTGCTTGTTGATGTCACATGCCTTTCTTCTAGGACTCATCTGTCCATTTTTACAGCTGAGGACCTCCCTAAAATATCTGAGTCAGGCTGGACTTTCCCAAAGGAATTTGCTAAAAACCAAAGTAAGTTAATGAAAGGGAGGGGTGATAAATCATAGAAAACACAAACAAGACACTGCTCCTCTGAAGCCTGGGCTCCAGCTTCAGATTAATTACACCCAAGGCCCCCAGGCTCAGTTCCTAGGTTCAATATCACAAGGCTCCCAGACTGCAGCCAGAGCACAGAACACTCTTTTTTCCCCCCCCAAGGAAAATTCCGTGCCTGAAGAGAAAAACTAAAGGAAAAAATCCAAACCAAAACAGGAAGAACTCACCATTCCCTTTCATATCTCATTCTCTCTTTTTCTTTTGTTTTTCCTTCTCTTTTATTCTTTGTCTCTGTCTGTCTATCTATCATCTATCTATCTATCTATCTATCTATCTATCTATCTATCTATCTATCTATCTGTTGGCTTTTTGAAACTGAATTTCTCTGTGTAGCCCTGGCTGTCCTGGAACTTGGTCTGCAGACCAGGTTGGCCTCAAACTCATAGAGAGCTGGCTGCCTCTGCCTCCCAAGTGCTGAGATTAAAGAGGTGTGCCACCACAGCCTGTCTCTTTTCTTATTTTTATATTTATTTGTGCGTGTGCACATGTGTGTGTGCATGTATGTATATATATGTGTGAATATGTGTGTATGTGTTTATTGTATGTTTGAGTGTATATTGTGTGGGGGGTATGTGTGTATGTACCTATTTGTGCATGTGGATGGGTGTGTGGCATGCATGTGGAAGGCTGGAGAACAATTTTACAGAAGCTGTTCTTCCTTTCATCATGTATATCTGGAGACTGGACTCAGGCCTTCAAGCTTGGTGGCAAGTGCCTTAACCCACCAAGCCTTTTGAGCAGTGACACTATCTCTTTCTTTGTCTTTCTTTCGGATGAGGTCTCATGTAGCCTAGGCTGGTCCTCCTGCCCCTGTCTCCAGAAAGCTAAGATGGCCACCACCCCTGTCTCATTTGCAGCCTTCTTGCAATGGAAAGAGTGGGTTTATAAAGACCAACAGAAGGGACGCTCTGGGTCTCAAGCAAGGCCTTCCATGTGTTTCTTTAATTACAACAGCCATGCTAGGAAGCTTTGTCCATGGGAAGACCCCGTTTACTCTGGTCTCTGCTATGCTTTAGGGGACCTGTCTTCCTTAGGGTTGGGGAGAAATGTGACACAACAAACACGAAGTCCTTAATGTGTGGCCCCACACCTGGCTTAGTCAGTGTTGGGGATGGAACCCAGGGCTTCCTGCATGTTGGGTATCTATCTATTCTACCAATCGAGCTACAACTCAGCCCCATGTATGTATGTACGTATGTATGTATGTATGTATGTATGTATGTATGTATTATGTATAGACTTATTTTTATTTATGTGTAGGCATATGCATGTGAGTGTAAGTAGTGCAAAGGCCAGAAGAAGATGTGGAACATTCTGGAGCTGGAGCCCCTGACAATCGTGAGTGCCTGATATGGGTTCTTCTGGGATCCTAACTTAGGTCCCCTGGAACAGCAGTGTATGCTCTCACTGCTGAGCCACCCTCCCTTCTCCTTCTTTAATATACATTTCCTATATAGAGAACCCTGTCTTGGAGGTGGAAGTCAAAGGGGCTTAACAGAGAGAACTTAGGGGAGGCGGGGGAGTCTGGTCTGGCCACCACCATTCCTTCCTGTTCTGAGCCAGGTCTCTAAGTCTTTAATGGCAGCTCCAGGCTATGGCTGCTCCTAAGGAGAAGAGCTGAGTGTGGACAGGCGTGGGAAATGTTCTTAGCACTCTTCACATCCTTATTGTGGTAAGTATAGGGACCTCAGAAACCCAAGGAAATGGGACAGGCAGACAAGGAAGTAATGAGAATAAAAAAATACTTTGAGGAAGGATTTTTTTAACTTATTATTTTGCTTTTGAGATGGAATTTCACACAGTCTAGGATGGTGTCATCAAATTGTATAGCTGAGGAAAACTTGAGCTTCTCCTCTCTACCATCTTCCTACCTCCACTTTCAGCCCAAGGATTGGGTGCAGGGATTAGAAGCATAGGCTATGGTTCTTGGTTTATTTAGTTCTGGAGATCTAACCTGGAGCTTCATGTATCATAGGTTCTATTCACATTCTATCCAGCTATAACCCAGCCATGGAGCCCAGGCTAGCCTCAAATATGCTATGCAGTTTAGGATAACCTCGAACTCCTGCTCTACTCCCCCCTGCCCCCCAAAACTGAGCTTTAAGAAAAGCTTAGTGTGGGGCTGGAGAGATGGCTCAGTGGTTAAGAGCACCGACTGCTCTTCCCGAGGTCCTGAGTTCAAATCCCAGCAACCACATGGTGGTTCACAACCATCTGAAATGAGATCTGATGCCCTCTTCTGGTGTGTCTGAAGATAGTGACAGTGTAATCATAATATATAATAAATAAATAAAATATTAAAAAAAAAAAAAGAAAAGCTTAGTGTGTATGTGTGCATGTACATAGGCTATGATGCGCACGTGGGGCTCTGTGGACAACTTTTGGAAATTGATTTTTCTCTTTCCAATGTGTGGGTTCCAGGGATCGAACTCAAGTCAGCAAGCATCTTTACCTGCTGAGACATCTCTTATGCACTTCCAACCCCCCTCTTGTTCACTTATTACTTAAAAATAATGAGGAAACCTTCTAAAACTTATGATCCATTCCTTTGAATTTTCAGGCGACATTCTTAGTAGAAGATAGACTTTGTGGTTTATACTGTTGTGGGCCAGAGGGAAAAGGGCTGAATCCCATTTAGTTCTGATGCTTGACTATTGTTCCAGGTGAATTATTCAGCCGATGTGTGTGTCAGCTCAGAAATGGAGAGTGGTGTCAGGTAAGTCACATTGTATTTTCGGCGGGATCCCAAGTAAAAGAGTTATGATAAATAACCGTTAGGCTTTCAGAGCTCTTTTTTTTTCTCTGGGCCAGAAGTGCTGAGGGCCCACAGTTTGGAGCATGCTACAATCGAGTCTGAGGCTTCCCCAGAGTACAAAGGAATCGACAGACACCTGCTATTTGCATAGTGCTTTCCGCTGTCTGCTTTACAGATCATCCTCAGATATCGCCACCGACCCTTAGCACACCTGTGCAGTGGAGTTAATATCTCTATTTTATAGATGTGGAAACAGGCCACAGAACAATCACTGTAACACTTGGCAAAAGCCCATTTATTTATGCCTCAGCTATTCATAAAATTACTTTTCTCAATATTGTATGATAGAGGAACATCAACCAAAATGCAGTCTTTTTCTCTGGGGACAGCTCCTACCCTGGCACAGACCTTAAAATCAGTATCACCTGGCACTCCAAACCCATAACACAAGGCCAGTGTTTACTATGCAACAATGTCTAGTAGTTTGGAACACCTTGTCTTTCCTAAGTTATCTATTCACTGGGGAAAGCCAGTCAAGATGATCTTGTTCTGTATCCCAAGCTGGCCACAAACTGGAGAGCCTCCAGCCTTAGCCTATGGAATACTACGGTTACAGATGTTTACTGTAAGGGCCTTCTATATTCAAACCTTCACAGAGGGTGTGAGGAATGTGAAAAGGGGGTCTATAGCTATTCAGCGTGGGGAAATTAACCATTTAAGAGCTTTCTAACGGGGCTTGTTATCCCACACCTGTAATATAAACCCAGAACTTGAGAGGCAGAGGCAGGAGACTACAAGAGCTAGTCTGAGCTGAGACCTTGCTTAAAACAAGTAATGCTGGTGAGATAGCTCTGGACAGCCAGGCCTGAGTACCTGAGTTCAATCCCGACTCATAGAATAGACCTACACATATATGTTATGGCATTCATGCCTTCACATGATAGATAGATAGATAGATAGATAGATAGATAGGTAAATGTACTAATAATTTAAAAACAAACCAACAAACATGAAAAGTTGGTATTATAGTTGAGTGACTAACCTGTGCAAAGACCTGGGGTTTCAATCCCCAGTAATGCAAAAAACGAGGAGGGGGCGTGCTTTTTGACATAAAACTAGTTAGCTGACCAGCCACTCTAGGCTGTTAGACTCGGCCTTCTCCTTTTGAGGGGGGAGGGGGAAGCAAACGGCAGATTGTGGAAACCATGTTCTTCCACCCGTAAAGGAAGCCCTCTCATGCTGAAGGTCTCTCCTGGTCAAAGCACACACGGTACACAGAGCCTGTTTAGAAGCAGGGCCAGAGGATGTGGGGGAGTTGGTTTTATTCGGCTCATTTTTGGCACAGCCACGATAGACCTGCCAATGTGGTTGGGGTGAGAAAGCCAGCTCCTAGCTCTTTTCACAGCTGGGTCTCAGACTGAGCAAGCTGCAAGCACGCAGGGTCTTGTTGGCCCCAGGCCTGCAGGCTCTAAAGCCACCAAAACCCCTCTCACCACGAGGGAGGGACGCAAGCGAACATCTGTCGCCTGCATTGGCTGTATCGGAGAGTTGTACCCAGAAGGGCATTCGTATGCTTGAGGTCACACATAGAGGGGTATCCCTGGGGACAGAAGCAGGAAAGGAGAACCTGTCCCAAGGTGGACAGGTGACGCGGGCAGGAGAGACGCTCGGAGTGGCTGAACCTCTGTCCCCACCCTGGTTCTTCCACAGCCCCTGACCCTGGTGTGCTACCCGAGGCTAGTGCGGGTGGCCCCGGGGTCTTCGGCCCCCCGCAGCCCGTCGCCCCGTCCCCGCCGCGCTCCGGCCTCCCCGGCCCGCTCGGCGTCGCTCTGCCGGCGCTGGGGGCACAGCCCCTCCTCGGTGTCCCTCCCCTCCCTCCCCCTCCCCCGTGGCGAGGCGGCGGCGGCGGCGGCAGCGGTCGAGGCTGAGGCGGCGGCGGCGGGCGGGGCTCGGCTCGGGCTCCGCGGGCGGGCGGGCGGACATGGCGGCCAACATGGCCCGGGTCGGAGGTAGGAAGGTCGGCCTTCCCGGCCCGTCGGGGAGCGGGCGGTGGGAGCAACCGGGAGGCGCACGCTTACTGCCAGCAGCCCGGGAGCTCGGACTGAGGGCGCCGCGGGCGGGGCGCAGGGGGCTCCCCACCCCCACTCCCCTCCCCCACCGCTCCTGCCCGGCGTCTCAGGGCCAGGCCTCTTCTGGGGATACGCATCGGACACCCCCTTTACGTACGCCCTAAAGGGACAGGGCCTCTGCAAGCCCCCTAGCTGAGTGGCCTTTCCCTCGCGTGGCTTTTGGGCACCGGGGGCTGGAGCACCCCCCCCAACCCCCGCTTCTGCTTCTGTGTTAGTGTGGGCTGGGGGGCGATGGTGGCCCAGATGGGGGCACAGCTGGACAGGCCTGTTTGCATAGCCTGGGCCCTGCACCGTCGCTGCTTCACCCCCATTCCCTTCGGTTCCTCGTTCAGCCCCCCTAAGAGTGGGGCTGTGTGTGGGGCCAGGGAGCCGCAGCCCCAGGTGGGGAGTTGAGCTCAGCCTGGACGTTGGCTCCGCTGTCTGTCTTCCCAGCCTACTGCAGAAGAGAGAAATAAGGTCAAACAAACTTTCCCTGCTCACGACGCCCTCCCTCCCTCCTTCCTGGTAAAATAATAATTCAGATAAGTGGCGTGTTTGTGAGTGAGACTTGCTCTTCCGTCTTTGCTCATTAGCTGAGCTCCTGATGGATGGTGGTGGGGAATGGCCTGGCTAAATGAGGCCACTTAGCAGCAGAGAGCTGGGAGAGAGCCGCTAAGGTAGACCGTGACTGTGCAGTCTCTCAGGTAAACACATAGTGGGAAGTTTCCAGCTTCTCTGTGGAGGAAAAGCCACGCTTGGAAAAATCCCGTAGGTTTGCTTGAAAACTTGGCCATGATTTCTTTATAAGAAGAGTCTAAATGGAGTTGAATAAAATATAATAAAAGGATAAAAAAAATCCCAACACCCAGCCCTATTCCTCCCCATCCCAGGTAGAGTAAGGAAAAGTTTATTACCTGGCTTTCCCTTACACACTCTGCCCGCCGATTTTTTTTTTTTTTTAAGTTGACGTTGGAAATGAATTTGAGCTGGTAAGCTTTTTTTCCCCTCCTAATTTGTCTTAGGTCAACAATTTTATGTAAGAAACGTCGTTCGGGGCTGATTGTATTGGAGGGATGAGGTGCTTTGGGAGGGTGCTTTAGTGTGTTCTGATACATAGTGATGAAGGGGTCTGCCTCTCATATTGTGGTGGGTTGGTTGGTTGGTTGGTTTGTTTGTTTGAGGCAGGGTGTCTATTTAGGCCTAGCTGCCCTAGAACTCACTCTTAGACCAGGCTGGCCTCACAGAGATCTGCTTGCCTCTGCCCACCCCCAAGTGCTGGGATTTAATTAAGGCCTGTGCCTTTTGTTGTTTTTTTGAGGCAAAGTCTTGCTATGTAGCTTGAGGCTGACCTCTGCTTTGTGACCCTTCCTTTGTTTCCCCACTCCACCCAATGAATTAATTCAAGAGTGGCCATTGTGGCCCATGTCAATAAATTCAGCCTTGTAAGAGTGGGGGCGGGAGGCTTAGGAGCTAGAGACCAGACTCAGCTACATCGCCAGTTCTTGCCGGCCTGGGCTGCTATTTTCTAAAAGAAGAAGAAACTCAAGCAGGATGTGGTTCCTGGTACATGCCACTAATCTCCACACTTGAGAGTGTGAGGCAGGGGTGTGTCCAGTTCTAGTTGAGCTTGGGGTACTTAGTCGGAAGTGGGACTTCTAGCAAAGAATAGACTTGGAACAGTTTTAATGGAGGTGATTACCTACTTCCTAAAGTGAATCGCTTGGTGTAGAGAGCTGAAGCCCGAGAGATTGTTGGACGCCTTTAATCCCAGCATTCCAGTCCTGGGCAGAGGCAGGCAGGTCTCCCTGAGCCGGAGGCGGGTCTGCTTAACCCGGCCAGGTCTCCAAGACATCCTGGGCTACCTAATGTGGCCCTGTCAAAAACAAAACCAAAAACAAACGAACAAAAAACAAAAAAAAACAAAAAAAACCCCAAACCAAACCAACAACAAAACAAAAACCCTGCTGTGAGCTGTCAAATGTGAACTTTTTGTTGAAAAGACTTGTAACTTTTTGTTTGCAGATTATGTTTACTTTGAGAATTCCTCCAGCAACCCATACCTAATCAGAAGGATAGAGGAACTCAACAAGGTGAGCCCGAGTTACATCATCTGTGGAACACTAATGTGGTTACTGGGTAAAGGGCCTAAGAGGTGATTTTTTTTTTTTTTTTTACTTTCAGTTCCAGACTGATTACAGAGCTCTGTAGGCGTCTGAATATTTGTTGACTTTTTATAAAGACTTTTGTCTAATGTTACTGAATAAAAGATTGCAAGTTTTCCTCACATTGCTTTGGGCTGTAAAGATGAGGCCGGTAATTTGTGTAACTTGATTCTTGGTCATATTTAGGACTGTACAATGTGTTTTTGTTTGTTTGAGCCAGGCTTTCACTGATGTCAAACACCTCAATCCTCCTGCCTCAGCCTCTCAGGTGCTGCGTTTCACATCTGTTAGCAAATTAATATGTTCCTCCTCTAGAAAGAAGAATCTGACTGGGCGTGGCGATTTATGCCTATAGTCAGGCGCACGGCCGCTCAGGGTCAGCCTGAGCCACAGCCTGGGCCTCCCCTCCCCC